>NC_056738.1:194779702-195117202 GCF_019279795.1 Protopterus annectens
GTTCCCTTCAGTGTTTCAATTTTAAGTAATATATTCCACAAAGATAGTATCATATGGACTAAACACTTCCTGATAGACTGATATGATAAAATATGCATGGTTATTTGGGGAAACAGAATTATGTGGTGTCAGTAATATCCTCGTTACTCAGAGAAGTGAAGCTATTTTTCCCATCCATGCTGAAGAATTAAATAAAAGGAACTAAAAGTACCATATTCAGTTGTTGACCAAAGAAATGGTCACTGTCATTAACTAGCTGAATTTAACTTAAGTTGTTATTAACACACTGAATGCATATTTGCTTAGTTGTTACCAGATGAAAGTATCTAATTTAATGATTAATAATCAAATGTATATTTAGATGTTAATTTTATTTTAAAGATGTACCAAGTAAACAACTGTTCATTTTCAGATGTAATTGAAATGGTAATAAGATGCTGACAGCTGAAGTGCATATATGAAGTGGCTCATAATAAAACTAAAGTGCACTAATGTAGTTTACTGGTGCAGGGGAAAGGTATTCATTTTGGACTCCAATGGCCTGGGTTTGGGAATGGGCCTTGTGCACCTGAAGGATTAGACTGGGTGTTGGGGAATAGCATGAAATGGCCAATGACCAGCAGCGATGAACCATGCCATAACCTGTGTGCATGCCATGTACACCTATATGACATGCATTGGGCATTTGTCACTCGCTTATACAAGATGGAGCCTTTAAAGCTTCTAGCCTCCCACAGAAGTCTTACAGGTTAATGCAACCACTGTACTCCCACAAAAGAGAGGCCAGCTGATCTCCAACATTTAAGATATGAAAGACTCGACAAGAAACTGCAGAGACGTAAGACTGTACATAGTATACAGAAGGAAATGGTACTTAAAATGTTCAAAACAATGTAGTGAATTAACCTGGGGATTCAGAAAGAATTACATCTCTCACATTAAGGGCTATGGTAAAAAGGTTTTATTTCCACGATGCGTAACTTGTGATTTAGAGACACTTTAGATGCAGTGAGGAAAGACCTCATTATTGACTAATACACATATCTCTGAATCATTGTTAACTACTGTAAATGCAGATCAATACTTTCTTATGGAACTAAACATTGGCAGGGCATTATTGTATTAGCACAGACAACCCCCTCATACACACACACACACACACACACACACACACACACACACACACACACACACACACACACACACACACACACACACACACACACACACACACACACACACACACCTGTCACTGTGTTGTGAGAGATCCCTTATGTCTTCTTTTCCTTATCCTCAAAAATCATGGATGGTTTCAGTCAGTCATTAATGCCAGACAGTAGAATTTCCCATTTCATCACCATCAACTCCCTTTTTGCCATTTTATTCTCAGGGGTCAGGTGTCACATCAACTGTCATCATCTCTCTGAATTCAGTGCCCCTCTCCTATGTTCTTCAGCAGTCATGCCTGACTGTTGCAGGTCTTTTCTCCCACAATCTATTCAACTCTTTGTTGGATGCCCTCCCTTCTTAATGTCTGTCCCAAATTTTCTTCAACAGATTGTTGTCTGCTTTCCTGCATATGTGTCCAACCACCATAATCTGTTTTCCTTGACCCTTTCTGCAGTTGGAGCTAATTAGGCTTCTCCTCTAATGTCATAATTTCTTGGTCTGTCCCACAGTTTGCATCTTTTCACCCATCTCAGGCAGTTCACCTCCATCACCTCTAGCTTCTTCAACTGCACAGCCTTCACTGCTCAGGTTTCTGTACTATATACTTTTCAGCTTCTTTCCCATTCTTCTGTCATACACTGCCCCTGACATTTTGTACAGACTGTATCACCTCTGATTCTAGCTTTGACCTCCTCATTCAGACTTCCCTTCTCCTCGACCATCCCCCGATATTTGAAGCTGCTAGCCTGTTCCACTCTCTTCCCTTCTATCTCAGTTCTCATCTTCTTCTAATTCCTGCCATTTGCTGTCATTACAATTGTGTTATCATAGGTTCATAGGTGTGTACTAGGCTAATGGCCCTGGAGCCTTTACAAGCCTAGCCCATAGGATTACCCTGGCATTGTGACCTTAGTTCCTAGTGCCTCTATTGAGTAGAGCCACTGGAATGATCCCAGGGGTGAATTTTCTATTTCCCATCCACTCATCAAGGTTTCTCTTGAAGAGGGCTAGTGAGGTGCTCTGCTTGACATGTATGGGAAATCTATTCCATAGCATGGGCAGTCTCTGGGTTATAAAACTGTCCCTCCAGCATGTTCTGTTGATTGTGGTAATGAGGTTGAGGTCTCTGGAGCGTGTGGTGCTAGAGATTGAGATTTCTTTAGATGTAGCATTTCTAATAGAGCTGGGTCAGACATGGATTTGTAAGTCAAGCAGAGATCGCCTCTAAGTAGGCGATATGAGACAGCGAATAGTTGGAGTTTTTTGAGTCTGTCCATACAGGACAAGTGTTTAAGGCCTAGGATCCTCTTTGTGAAGTACTTTTGTGGCCTCTCCAGTTGTTGCAGGTATCTAGTGAGGTACATGCCAAATGGGGCATTGTACTCGATTATTGTCCTAATGAGGGAAGAGCAGAGGGAGACAGTGACCTCTTTCTTACTGGATGCAAAACTCTTAGTAATGAGATGTACCACATAGAAGGACTTTCTGACCACAGTGGCAATGTGGTCGTCAAAAGAGAGGTTGCTCTCAACCTGTGTTCCCAGATCTCTTATAAAACTTTCTGTGTTCAGTGGACTACCATCAATGTGGTAATTCAAGGGAACCGTGTTTATCCCAAGGGGGGTGATGACACATTTTTTGGCATTGAGCTTAAAGCCATGATTCTGACACCAGTCTTTGGTCTCAGTGAGGCCTTTCTGTAGGATGTCAGCATCACCTGGGGAGTTAATAATAGCTCCCAACTTGCAATTGTCTGTGAACTTTGTCAGCCAGAGTCCCTTCGTGTTGGCCTGGACTTCAGAGAAGTAGATACCAAACAACAGAGGACCCAGGAACACTGTGGGACTCCATTCATGACTGGTCAGCAGTCTGACTTGGAGTCAGCTACTTTCACACTGTTGGTTGTATCTGTGAGCCAGTTTGCAACCCACCTAGTGATATAGGGGATGATGCCCAGCTTAGTGAGTTTTTCTATGACTCCTGAATGGGATATGGTATCAGAGGCCTTGGCCAGATCAAGGTAGGTTGTATGAACCACCTTGCCTTCATCCACAGCTCTGGTGACTGACTCATAGAAGTTGACCAAGTTGAGCAGGCATGATCTACCCTTCACAAAACCAAACTGTGTAGGATCCAGAGTTTGAGGATTCATATATATCCTTGTTTATTAGGTCCATGATGATGCGTTCCATAGCCTTGCATATCAGACTCATCAGGCTAATGGGGCGATAATTCCCAGGATCTGTACTCACTCCTCCTTTGTGGACAGGGATGAATGTAGCAGTGTGCCATTCGGTAGGGACAAGGCCTGAGGTGAGGTTGTGATTGAACAGGGCACACAGGTGAGGTGCAGGTTCACTCTGTAGTTAATGTAGAACACAGCCAGGGATATTGTCAGGTCCCATAGAAGCCGTATTCATGCCCTCGGACAGTGCTGTTTTAATCTTTGCAGCAGTAAAACTGGGTGCCTGGCAATCTGCTGGTATTGTGATTGGTCCTTTGGGGGGAGAGCAGTGAAGTTGGCACTGAATCTGTCGGCCAGTATATTGGCAATATCTTTTGGCTTGGTATAACAGGTACTATTGTGCAGTAGCTCAGACCAAATCTGGGTATTGCCGTGGAGGTTCTTTACATAACTATAGAAGGCCTTGTCGTTGTCTTTACTATCTGCTGCAATTTTGTTTTCATAGCTAGCTTTAGAGGATTTGATGAGGGATCTCAACTTTTGTTGAGGCTGATAAGGGAGTTTTTCCAGTCTTGGGACTTCACCTTATTCCACATCAGTTTCCTCCTTCTGTTGTAGAGTTAAGGCAGGGGACCACCAGATTGGCTTCCTTTTTTTGGAGGACAGCGTCTTGGTTCTATTGGGTATGGCGGGATCCATGCATTTGTATATGTGTTCATACAGTGCATTGGTGTATGATTCGGTGGTCATTCAACTATTCTCCATTTGCATGGGTGCTGTGAAGTTAGCCACCTCTGTTTTTAGGAGGCCAAAGTTAGCTTTGGAGAAGGTTTTTCATGGTGACTACCTTTGTGGCGGGTGAGTGGGATGGATGTGGATTTCCAAGGTGATTAGTTTGTGGTCAGATCTAACCTGGGAGGAGTTGACTGTTGGTGTAGAGCAATGGTCACCCATGTTAGTAATGACCAAGTCAAGGAAGTTGCTACCTCTAGTGGGGGTAAGAACGAGCTGGTTCAGGGCATCGGCATTAATGAATTCCGGGAAGCGATGGACAGGTGTATTGGTCCATGAGTAGTTTTATCAGTTAATGGAGGGGTAGTTGAAGTCACCCAGTATGAGAATGTTAGGTTGGACCCTAATATTCTCCAGGGTGCTTAGGAACATGGAGTGTGCGTCTTGGGACATGGTTGGGGACCTATAGCAGGCTATGACCTGAATCGCTGTCTTAGTCAGTGTTAGCTGCACGTGAAGTATCTCAGAGGCATTATGTTGAGCTACCAGTCTGGAGCTGTGCACATCCTTTATGAATATGGAAACACCACTGCCTTTGGAGCTTCTGTCCAAGTTCTAGGGCTGAAAGGTGTGGAATGAGTTATAGCCTGGTAGTGCAGGGGTGCTTTCTGCTGCCTTGAACCAGGTCTCTGTTACAGCACATATGTCAATGTTCTCTATTTTAAGGAGTGCTTCGAGCGAGTGCATTTTGAGAGTTAGACTTCTAGCATTGAGCAGCATGACCCTCAGATTGCATTTGTTTGTAGCTGGTATGGTGGTAATTTGATCTTTGGAACACCACCTAAAAAAGCCACTATAGGGGTTGCAAGAGCCTTGGACAGTATCTGGAAGCCCAGGGGTGACAGATGCAGGCCATCTCTGGCAAAGCATCGACGTCTGTCAATCATGTCATCCCAGGCAGACATCTGTATTCAGTTTTATGCCATGTGCCTTCAGTTTTGCATTCCATTCCCTATCATCTACTGAAGTGCTTGTTCAGAGCCTGAATACAGCAGTTTTGCAAATCTGTCCCCACCAACCTGTTTACTGATGTAGTCACTTACCAGTTTGAACAACAGTGGGCTAAGAGCTGAACTTCCTATCCTTGAATAATTCTATGGTAGTACAAAAGCTGTTACACTCATAACTTTCTAAGTTTGTAGGAGGCATAATTCAAATCTGTCTCTGATTTTTAGCTCTGTCTTGATTTCTTGCACTACAAGTTTGACAGTTATGCCTACTGTTTCCTGTCTCTTTCCCTCATACATCACAAACTGTTGAAGGCATTGAATAATGCCAGACATCCTCGATATATTTTGAAAAACACTGCTGTTCTAACTTATCGGTTGGTGTAGAGGGTTAGTGCTGAGGTTGACTGTAGAAAGATTGCAGGGCTTGAATGCTTTCCCCCAATTCTGTTTTTTGTTCATGGCATTCCTGATGTCTTGTGTTGATACAGAGGGATAACGCCCTCTGTAGGGAAATGGGAGGGTGCAGAGCTGGAACTCATTTTAGTACTTCTAAGACATGCTGCTTGCAATAGTATTCTTTGTGGTTAGTGGTTCTACACAGCAGTTTTTTTTTTTAATTAGGTGTCTTCAAGGCATGCTATCAGGAGTATCCCAGGTATCTAGTGTTCATTTGGCCCATTTGAAGAGTTAAGCTGATGGCTAGTGTTTCCCCTGACCCATATCTGAAAAGTTATTCCTGTGACTAGTGGTTCTCCAACCCAATATTTCTGGTTTTGTTCTTTAGTCTAGGGTGTATGGAAGTATGACAGGCACCCCAACACACACACACACACACACACACACACACACACACACACACACACACACACACACACACTCACATATGGAGCCCCTCACATACACACACTTGCACACCCCATAACAAACTACCTGACCTCTAAACTCATCAGCACTTACCTCGACACAACGGATGAACATAATTTTACTGTGAGCAGCCAGAAGCAGCCATGCTAGTTACGTAGTCTATCATTTGTCTGCGTAAATGTCTTCCTGCAGGCAGGTCAGAGGGAAATCACATGGCTAATTAGTATATACCTCTCCTTCAGAATGTCTCATTAGCATTTAGCATGGCCACATTGGCAATCCAAAGCTCTGCTGTAACGATTCATGTGGCAATACCATGGTTACTGCGGCATATATACCTCCTGTGCCCAGGAAGTGGTAACCTTTCTATAACTGGGCTTATGTCTGGAGATTCAGCATATTCTGCTGAATCTTTTTCTAGATGCACATCACATGCTAGAAGAGTTAGAGATGTGGTATTACATATATCTGTTTTAATAAGTATAACCTACCTTGTCTAATTAATAAACAGTTTTAGCATAATATCCTACTAAACTTTTAAAGAAATGGAGATGGACGTTGTGCTGTCTGTCTTTAAAACTGTGAGTTAATGTAAGACGATACATATCATATGGCTTCCAATCTTGGAAGCACTTTAAGCAAAGCTCTTGCAATTAATACATCACATACCTTTTGCATGTTGATTTTAGACCTTCCTGAAATACTTCAACAAAAGTATATTGCAGTCTTTATATGAAATCACATTTAAAGTCAGAATTCAATGACTACTGCAGAGTGCATGCGGTAGGTGTGTTAATCTGTTGATGCAATAATTCTAATAAATGTGCAGCTTCTGGCAATTTTTGAAAATCCCATTAGATGTCATTGAAATGACAACCTCAAGTGGCCCACATTCTGCATCTTTCTTCAGTACATGTTTTGTCCCAAAAGGGTAAAGTCATTGTCATGGTCTAGACTCAAGGGTTATCTTACAGCTCTCAGTGATAAACACATGTGAAAAGGGGGTATGTGCTGGGATAGTAAGATGAGAGAGTGGGATGACTTCATTAGCAGCCATGTATATTGATGCTTAAAAAAATATTGTAAAGTGGATCATGCAGCATGGATGTTGAGAGAGAGAGAGAGAAGGTGACATTTAAGGAATTAATCTCCTAGAGGTAGTAGAAGGAAGACATTTATAAAAATCAGTGGATATTTTTCTTCATTTAATGAAACAGACATGGATAGATTGGGACGTTTTTGTGACTGTAAGAGGGTTGGGGACCCAGTACTGGAGTATTAGGCCCTTGTGTTACTGTGGTAAATAGGAGTGGGGAGGAAAGGACATAGATGGAAGGAAAGCATCTTTATTTTGTTTATTATCTGTTCAGTAAATGGGGAGGCACAACTGCTGAATGCAGCAGTTAAATACTCTGCAACACTGGACAACCGTCCATGCCATACTGTAGAAGTGCTAACAATGACAGAGTAGGCACCATAGTGAAAAATATAGTCACGGCAGTGGGTGGCATATGGACCTTCCTCATGATGACAATAGTAAAATGTGCATTTTTGTGATGTTTTCCATATGTGCTAAATATGTTTTACATTAGAAAGATGAAAAGGAGCATGTGGGAAGTCTCCACTGTTCCTGCATTCCTGGGCATGTGACTTTGTGGCTTCTGAGTCTAGACCACCTGCTGCCCAGAAACAGTACTGCTTCTCACAGTTTCCTTATGTTTTATAAGCTGCCTTTGAAAATGGTTGCTGCTGAAAGTCAGTACACTAGGAAGATCTATTTCATCTCCTTCTTAAAATGATTGGGTGTATTGATTGTTTTATGAAGGTTTTAGTATTAGATTCAAATGGCACAGGTATTCTAACATTATTTCTTATGTAACATCATCATGAAATGCACTAGTTCTGTGACCTGCTAATGAGATCACCATCATCATCATCATCATCATCAACAACCTCCTTTTTTATCATTTTTATATGGAGTTGAGTTGTCATTTCAACTGTCACCATCTCTCTTGATTCAATGCCACTCTCATACCTTGTTCGACAGTCATGCCTGACTGTCACAGGTCTTTTTTCATACAATTGTTTCCTTTTTCCTGTCAGTCCCAAATCTTCTTCAGCAGACTGTCTTCTGCCTAATCTGTTCTCATAGACCTCTGCAATTGCTGCTACTTGACCTTCTGCTCTGATGCCCTTATTTCTTCTTCTGTCCCATAGTGTGCATCCTGACATCAATCTCAGGCACTTCATCTCCATCACCTCTAGTTTCCTCAATTGCTCTGCCTTCACTGTCCAGGTTTTTGTGCCAAACCAGACAGACAGTACTGGTTGAAACATTGTTTTGTACCCCTTAAGTTTCAGCTTCTTTGGCATTCTTGTATCATACCCTGATACTCTGAGCCAGCTGGCTTTATTTCCTCTAATTCTAATCTTGGTCTCATCATTCAAACTTCACTTCACCTCAACCACTCCTCTCAGGTAATTGAAGCTGTCAGCTTTTTCCACTATTTCCCTTTCTATCTCAGTTCTCTGCTTCTTCTGATTTCCCACTTAAAACTTGAAAATGTCAAAAAGTTTACAGCCACACAAAGCCACTCAACAAATTAAATCCAGTGATCTGTTTCTTCAAAAAATTTAATTTGTTGAGTGGCTCCATGCGGCTGTGAACTTTTTTGGCTTCTTCTGACATTCCCATTTGCTGACATTACAACAGTCTTACTGTACTCCATTTCAAACCTAGTGCCTTAAATTTTCCATTCCATTCCCCTATTCTTTGTTGAAGTTCTTGTCCAAAGTCTGCTTGTAGCACCACATTGTCTGCATATAGCAGTTTTATTGACTTGTCTCTGCTTGCTAATGTATACCATCACCGGTATGAACAGCAGTGGGCTCAGGACTAAACCTTGATGCACACCCATTTCCACTGAGAACCTCTCTGCAAGTCCGAACACTGCTTGCACTTTTATTATTGGGTCCCTGTATAAAGCCTGTACTAATTCTACTAATGTTTCTAGGACTTCAAACCACTGCACGACTGCCCAAATCAGCTTTCTTGGACCCTTGTTATATGCTTTCTCTCAATGTAGAATTACCAGTTGGACTCTTTCCTCATTTTTAGTTTCTTCTCAGCTATCTGACTCACTGCAAATATTGGGTCATTTTTGCTGCATTGTGATCTGAATCTAAATTGCTCATCTCCTATCTTACTTTCTACTACACTGTGTATTTGTTTATCAGTCACCATCTCCAGAACTTCCATGCAGTTTAACAGGAGATTCATACCAATGTACTGCCCACAGTAGTGAATGTCCCCTTTGTTGTTGTACCTTGGCACTAGTATGCTTATTCTCCAGTCATCTGTGATATGCCTTTCTCTCCATACTACTATAAACACCCCCAGCAGCCATTTCTCCCCTAATGCACCCAACATCTTAATCATATGTGGTGCACCACAAGGCTCTATCTTGGTCCTGTCCTCTTTAATATTCTCACCAACACTCTCCATACATCCAAACAACAGGCCTCCCTAATGTAAGATGCAAATGACTCCACACTTGTATCCACATCAGACAACCTGGCACATCTCCAAAAATTTATTCAGGAAACGTATACAACCATTGTAATTTGGCTTTAAGAAAACAAGTCATGCTCACCCCACCAAAAAAAATGCTTCATTTTTTTCCTCAAAAACCTATCTCATGAAAAAAAATTCTCTCATAATACAACCATTGAAGTCACTTCTCATAGCACATTATTAGGGAAGATAGTGGATGATAACTTAAATGTGACCTGCATGTACAAAATTGTATAAAACATCACCAAAAACTAGGGATGCTTTACAGACCTTCTCACCAATGCTAAAACTGCACCTGCCATTACTTACCTTCTCCCCCTCACTAGTTTATGGCACTCCCATCCTTGCTAACCTCCAGGCATGGCAAAAAGCAAAACTTGAACAATGCTATAATAAAGTGTTTAACTTTGCAGCAAATACCCCAAATACCCCTTTCAGAACCTAGCACTGTGTGGCACTAAAAAGCTGTTAGAACTACCCCATCAACTAAGATATACACAGCTTCTTAACCATCTGTAAAATCATCCAGCATCCATCTGCTTGTCAAGCACTATATAACATTCTACACAATTATGTTCCCACTGTTGTTACAATCCCATGACCAAAAACTCCTCTCTGTTCACAAACCTATCAGATCTGCTGGGCATGGTCTGTATTTGTACCATGTTACTAAGGCCTGGAACTCCTTGCCTATATCCATCAGATCAATACCCTCCCACCAGTCCTTTAAAATAATTCTGTAAGACTTCCTAGTCAAATTCTGACTGTGTTCTGGCTCAACCCCAGAATAAACTATACCTGTAAATATGAACAAGTACCTATTTATACCTTACACTTCCTTACTCTCCCTTCTTCATTCACTTCCTTACTTCAGATAATGTGTCTGCTATCTAAATATGTCATAACCTTGTTTTTTTTCTACCATTTCATATTGCAATTGCTGTTTGTACTATACTAACTTACCTTAAATTTCACTAAATTGGATAACATTTATTTAAATATTAAACTATTGTCATACGAGTTGTATCAGTTCTTACCCAATGTTTTCACTTTATGTCTAATTCAGAATAATTCTTTATACTGTAGATGTTTTAATTGTTTTTTATTGATTATTTTTGAAGTGTGAAATTATTGTTCTTAAAATGTTTCCCAGTAATCAAATGTCAATGAATAAATAAAATAAATGTCTGCTGTGACCTCATGTAAGCCTGCTGCTTTCCCTGACTTCATTTTCCTTAGTGCTGTCCTTACTACTTCTAGGGTGGGCTTCCCTCTCTTCTTTCATCGCAGACTGTGGCTGGGGCAGTACAGTTTCTGTGGGGTTTTCATCATTCACAAGGTACTGAAAGTACTCCTTCCATCTGCCTTTGATATCCTGTGGACTGGTGAACAGATAGTTGATGGCATCCCTTATGAAGGGTCTGTGAAGTCTATCTTCTTTATCTTTCTGTCATTGCCTTGCAACCTGATAGTTTCTTTGTACCAACTATAGAGTTCCTCTGGTATGTTGTTCTTTGCTATTGCAACTGCTCTCTTAGCCTCTTTGTTAGTCAACCAGTATTCCTTCTTAGCCTGGCCTGTGTTTTCTATCCTACAGTTTTTCCTGAACCCTTTATTTCTTTTCATGGGTTCCTAGACTTCCGCATTCCATCTCAAGCTTTCATTATTGTCTTTATTTCCATTCCTGGCTCAGTCACATATGTGGTCAATAGTCCTCACACATGCTGTTTTCAGATAATGCCATTCTTTTTAACTCCTCCAATTTTCTCTTTCTCCATGATGCTACAGTCCTGCTATTTCCTTGAACTGTTGTGCTTTCTATCCAGCTAACTTCCAGGTCTATAGCCTAGTCTCTGTTAACCTTAGAGCCTTTTATAAGACAAACAGAAGCTAAGGCTGCAGAAAGATGGGTGAGCCGGTAAAAATCACAAGTTTATTACAAAGGTTATAAAGATTTATTATATTTCTGTCTTTGCCTTGCAAACAATAAACTTTACAACAGAAGGAAGAAACTGTTGCAGAAAAAGGTGAAGTTCCAATACTGGAAAAACTCCCTTATTAGCCTAAACAAAATTTTGAGATGCCTCATCAAAACCTCTAAAGCCAGCTATGAAGGCAGAATTGCGGCAGACACTAAAAACAACCACAAAGCCTTCTATAGTTATATCAAAAATCTCCACACCAATACCCAGGTTTGCTCTGAGTTACTGCACAATGGTACCTCCTATACTGAGCCAACAGATATTGCCAACATACTGGCCAACAGATTCAGTGTCAACTTTACCCCCCCCCAAAGGACCAATCACAATACCGGAGGAATGCCAGGCACCCAGCATTACTGCAGCACAGGTTAAAGCTTCATTGTCCAAGGCCAAGAATACAGCTTCCATGGGACCCGACAGTATCCCTGGGTGTGTTCTACATGAAGTACAAAGTGAGCTGGCACCACATCTGTGTGCCCTGTTCAATCACAGCCTCACCTCAGGCTTTGTCCCTACTGAATGGCACACTGCTACAATCATCACTCTCCATAAAGGGGGAGCGACTACAGACCCTGGGAATTATCGCTCCATTAGCCTGATGTGTCTAATATGTAAGGCTATAGAGCTCATCATCATGGACCTAATTAACAAGGATATAGGGAATCTCCAAACTCTAGATCCCATGCAATTTGGTTTTGTGAAAGGTAGATCATGCCTGCTCAACCTGGTTGACTTCATTGAGTCAGTCACCAGAGCTGTGGATGATGGCAAGGCAGTTCATACAGCCTACCTTGATCTGGCCAAGGATTTTGATACCATTCCCCACTCAGGAATTATTGATAAACTCACCAAACTAGGCATCAACCCCTCCATCACTAGGTGGGTTGCAAATTGACTCACAGATAGAACCCACAGTGTGAAAGCAGCAGACTCCAAGTCAGACTGCTGACCAGTCATGAGTGTAGTCTAAAAGGGATCAGTCCTGGGTCTTCTCCTGTTTGGCATCTACTTCTCAGAAGTCCAGGTCAACATGGTGGGACTCTGGCTTACCAAGTTCACAGACAACTGCAAGCTGGAAGCCATTATTAACTCCCCAAGTGATGTAGACATCCTACAGAAAGTCCTCACTGAGACCAATGACTGGTGTCGAAACCATGGCCTTAAGCTTAATGCCAAAAAATGCGTCATCACCCCTTTTGGGAAAAACTCAGTTTCCACTAATTACCACATTGATGGAAGCCCACTGAACACTGAAGGTGTTATAAGAGATCTGGGGACACAGATTGACAGCAACCTCTCCTTCAACCACCACATTGCCACTGTGGTCAGAAAGTCCTTCTATGTGGCACATCTCATTTCCAAGGGTTTGCATCCAGGAAGAAAGAGGTTATCATCTCTCTCTGCTCTTCCCTCATTAGGCCAATCTTCAAGTATAATGCCTTATTTGGCATGTATCTTACTAGACACATGCAACAGCTGGAAAGGCCACAAAAGTACCTCATGAAGAGGATCCTGAGCCTTAAACACATGTTATACACGGACAGACTCAAAAAACACCAACTATTCTCTGTCTTATATCGTCTACTAAGAGACAATCTCTGCTTGACTTACAAAGCCATGTCTGACCCAGGTCTGTTAGAAATGTGACATCTAAAGAAATCCCAATCCCTCTGCACCTCACGCTCCAGAGACCTCAACCTCATTACCACAATCTACAGAACATACTGGAGGGACAGGTTCATAACCCAGAGGCTGCCCATGCTCTGGAATAGACTTCCTGTACATGTCAAGCAGAGCACCTCACTGGCCCTCTTCAAGAAAAATCTTGATGAGTGGATGGGAAATAGAAATTTCACCCCAGGGATCACTCCAGTCGCTCTACTTGATAGAGCCACTGGGAACTAATGCCGGACAGCAAGATGCCAGGGCACTTCTATGGGCTAGGCTTGTAAAGGCTCCAGGCCATTGAATCTATGACCCTATTAGTGCTTGTGTCCCCGTACATCTGTGGACGTCATCAGGTAAAACAAAATGTTACTTCTTCTTCTTTTGGCTTTCCCCGGTTAGGGGTTGCCACAGCAGATCACCTGTCTGCTCATGATTGGCAGTGGAGTTTTACAGTGTCGAGTTGCCAGCTCGGCCCCAACCTTCCATAGAAGGCACACACATGCACACACTCATGGCTAGGGCCAGTTTAGAGTGTCCAATCCACCTACAGCATGTCTTTAGGATGTGGGAGGAAACCGGAGCACCTGGAGGAAACCCACACGACCACAGGGAGGACATGCAGACTTCGACACAGAAGGCACCCCAGCCAAGGATCGAACCAGAGAACCTCTTACTGTGAGGTGGCAATGCTAACTGCTGCACCACCGCAGCCACCCCTATAAAACAAAATGTTACTGTCTTTAATTAAATAGTCTTTGAATTTAAAATAATAGTGATGTCAGTTCCACTTCCGAGTTTAGTATAGGCTAAAATGCATTAAAAAGTTACTTAAACCTAATACATTTTCTTAAAATTAAATAAATGGACATGCATGTTTCAGCCTTCTTATGACCTCATCAGTACAGCATAAGTGGACTATTTCAAATAGACTATTTAATTAAAGACAGTAACATTTTGTTTTATCTGATGAAGTTCACAGATGTAAGTGGACGAACCCGCTAATGTTTACAACCTTTGTAATACACTTGTGATTTTTACTTTCTTGCCCATCTTTCTGCAACCTTAGCTTCTGCTCATGTTATGAGGTTTGTAAGTGTTCGTGAGCTGTTTACAACTTTAGAGCTTTCCCTGACCACTGCTTGCAGATGACTGTGGCAACCAGTGGTTTATGCTGTGGGCCTTCTGTTTCACTGGAGATGACTTTCAATTGTTGATTCTACTACAGCACCCTTTACCTACTAAGAAGGAGACTATCTGAGTTGCATGTCAGCGACTCATGTATGTGATCTGATCTTATGACTGTCTCTATTGCTGAACCATGTGTTGGGCACTATAGCATGTTCTGTCTGAATTGATATGTGCATGCAGGTTTCCTATTATCAACGCCTACTCATGTTTTCCTGCTTTATCTCAAAAGTCCTGCAATTCTTGCCAGAATGCACTCTTAGCCTAGTTATTACAACCCTTCTGTGGTGTGCAAGTTCAGATTGTGAGTACTGCCCTGCCCTTATACAGGAGTAAGATTGCCATGAGTCTGTCACTAATTCTGATGACATTCCTGACTTCCATCTGAAGCCTCTCCCTCATCACAATTCTCACACCATTTTTAGACTATCCTCCTCTTCCCGAATAGTAGACTCTAGATCCCAAGTCAAGTGTTTTTGCTGCACTGCCCTTCCATCTTATTTCCTGGATACAGAAGATGTCCAGCCTACTTCTTACCATTATATCATCCACTTCCAAACTCTGTCCCATCAGTGAAGCTATATTTAGTGCAGTAATCCTTAGTTCATGTTTAGCAAGTTGACTGGTTTATTGTCAAGCTTTCACTCAACAGAGCTATCACAGATAACCCAAGCTGGGTAACTGGACACCAGCCAGCCAGTAGCTTATTGATCCAAGGCTGCTGGGCTTCATGGCAGTCACTCATTGATCCCTAGAAGCATATAGACCCCTGCCAAAGTTAGCATTGGTCCTTGGCATAGGTCAGGGTAGGCTGGGTCCTGAAAACAGCTCATCACCAGCAAATACCCATGCCCATGTTTGGCAACATTAGTCAATGTGACCCAATCACCTAAAGCTAATTTTTATACCATTGAGTGGCTAACCCTGACATGGTGTGCAGTCTGTGATCCATGTTCTTCTATCCAGAGGATACTGCTCACTAAAGTTTATGCCCAAAGCAGAAATAGACACAGCTGGCATAATGGCTTAGATCCTCACCTGTAATATCCAAGGTACAAAATTCAGTCCTGACCTCTGGCCAATGCCTGTATGCAGTTTGATAGTCTCCCTGTGTCTCTGTGGGGTACCTCCCAAAAAACATGTTGAGCCTTTCCACTTCAACCTCATCAAAGAATGGAGTTGTGGGTAGCAGTACAGATTCTAGATGATGCCAATCAGGGGAAGAGCTGCATTGACTTGGTAAAGAGATACCCATTAATATTTCCTTTTCTTCAACAAGGGAGACAGTGTCTTTTATTTATTTATTTTATTTATTTGACATTTGTTGACCGGGGTAGTCCGACTGGGACAGAGCCCTTTTTCAGCAGAGTCCCAGGGAGAAAAGCTCCAATGTACAGTAGAAGAATACAAACAATCCTGCTATTTACACAATACACAATAGAAGAATGCAAAAATAGTGGAACATACATTTTGCTAAATACACAAATAGATTGTTAATTGTATTTAAATAGGGAAGGCAAGTGAGAGTTTAACACAGATACAGTTAGATAGCTGCTTAGTGTTATAATGGAGCCTGAGCAGATGGAGAGTAGTTGAGGGTGATGTAAGTAGGATAAGTTGGGGGGGGGGTAGGAACAGTGGGATTTGGGGGGAGCTTTCAGAGTTAGTCTAGGGGTGATTATGAGTTGATAGGTTTATGGATTAGCAGTTGTAAGGGTCCTAGTATGAAATAGATAGCCTGTGAAGAGTTAGGAAAAGTTATGTACTTACTGACAAGAGGTAGGTAGGAGAGAGCAGGCCTTGAGGTATAAATGTAAAGGATGGCAGGAAGGAGGCATGTGGGGAAAAGGGGGGGTTGATAGGTAGTAGGGAGGGAGGATGAGATGGAAAGTAGTCTGATGAAGGGAGGGAGAGAGGTGTGAAGAGACTAAGATGTGTACTAGGTTCAAGGGGTGAGGTTGCAGGGGCAAGTTGTGAGGTGGGTAAGGTAGTGTTTAAGAGAGATCTTGAAAGCGTGGGTCTAGGGTAGGCTTCTTAAAGTCAAGGGAAGCTTGTTCCAGAGGATGGCTGGAGAGTAGCTGTATAAGTTCTGTTCTGCACATTTGTTAGATTTGTAAATTTGTAGCAGATTTTGATCTGAACTCCTTAGTGATTGAGTGGGAGTGTAGAGGGAGACTAGTGAAGAGAGACTTGGACAGGAGCATGGTTTGTTGAGAATGGAGCGGATAGTGAGAAGTTGGGTAAATTTGAGGTGGTTTGGAAACTCAAGCCAGTGTAGTGACTTGAGGGCCAGACAGTGGTGAGATTTGGGTGGTAAGTTTGCAGCAAATCTAGCCACTTTGTTGTAGTTAGATTCAAGTTTGGAGAGAAGTGTAGACTGGAGGTTAGTATAGATTTGTGCGCTATAGAAGAGGTTGAGGAGGAGGTAGGCATTGGCTAGAGTTATTGTAGTTTCAGGAGTGAGAAATGTTTTTTTTCTATAAAGAAGGCCAAGCTTTTTATGGGTTTTCTTAATACTGTGGTGAATGTGAAGGTCAAATTTCAGCTTGTTGTCTATGATTACTCCGATGAGCTTGGTATGGGTATCTGGTGCTATTATGGTGTTGTTGGTGAAGAGATGGTGAAGGAGGATTTAAATGAGAAGTGGGATTTTGGGAGAAAGAGTAGCAGTTTTGTTTTTTTGGGATGAGATGGTGTTGAGTTAGCCAAGTTTTGGTGTGGTTAAATAATGCTTCTGTGAGGGTTAGTAGTTCAGTTGGGTTATCAGCTATAGATATAATGGTAGAGTCATCTGCGTACTGTATGAGGGATGATTGGGGACAAGACTTTTGGAATTCATTGGTAAAGATGTTAAAATGGAGGGGTCCAAGTTTGGAGCCCTGTGGGACACCTGTTTTAATAGGGAGAAAAGGAGACAGAGCAGAGAGCCATTTGACAGATCAGTGCCAGTCTGAGAGGTAGTTGGTAAACCAAGAAATATTGTTGGGGAAAGGTTAAGTTGAGAAAGTTTTGAGAGAAAGATTGGATGAGAGACAGTGTCAAAGGCTTTGGACAGATCTAAGAATAGACAAGAAATTAGTTTGTTGTTGTCTCTGGCTTAAGAGATGGTATTGGTGAAGGAGATGAGAGCAGTGGAGGTGCTGTGGTGTGGATGAAAGCCATGTTGGGTAGGGGTGATCAGGTTGTGATATAGGAGGTGGGCCATGATTTGTTTGTGTACAAAGTGTTCTAGGACTTTGGAGAGGGGAGAAATTATAGCAATTGGTCGAAAGTTTGAGAGTTCTAAGGAATTGCTACCTTTGTGTATAGGAATTGTATAGAATTTTTTCCAAAGAGTTGAAACAGTTGATTCTGTGATAGAGCAGTTAATTAGGATGGAAACTGGGTATGCTATGGATGGTGCAGCATATTTTAGGAAGAGAGATGGTAGGTTGTCTGCTGATGTGCAGGGTTTGAGCTTGAGGAGGAGATTTTTAATATAGCTTGTGGGGACTGTTTTTAGGGAGAGGAGGGAGTTAACTTGAGGTGTTGTCGTAATGTGCGGGGGGTGAGTGTAGGGGACAATTCTGCATTAGTTGACTTATTGTGTTGACAAAATAGGAGTTAAAGGAGGAGGCAGTTTCGAGGGTTGAGTTATTGGGGCAGGGGGTGGGTGTTGATGGATTACTTGGCTGGAGAATTTGGTTGATAGTGCTCCATATCTTTTTAGGGTTACTGGATTGTGAGGACTGAGGCTGGTGATAGAAATTCTTTTTGTCTTGATTAATTTGTTTTTTGGTGAGATTTCGGAGTTCCCTGTAGGTTTGGAAGTGACATGGAGATTTAGTCTTGGACCAGGGTTTCCCCACGTAGTCTCTTTTTTGTATGAGAGTATGGGTTGTGTGTGTTAGCCAGGGGGAGTTGTGGGATTTGACTTTGACATTATGTGGAGGGGCAAGGGAAATGAGTATGTTGAGGAAAGTGGAGTTAAAGAATGAGATAGCATCATCAAGGGGTAATGTAAAGAGGGAGGTCCAGTTTATTTGAGAAAGGGTGTAATTAAATGTGTCATGGCTAAAAGTAGATAGTTTTCGGGATTCTTTATATTTGTGGGGTTTGGGAATGGGAGGGATTCGGAGGGTTTGTATGGAGCAGTGATCACTTATGGAATCATGTAGTGTTTCAGTGTGAGGGTAGAGGTTGGGATTGGTAACGAGGATCCAGTCAATGATGGAGCTAGAGTTGGAGGATTTCTTAAGGAATGTGGGAGAGGAGATGAGCTGAGTGAAACCATAGAGGTTTATGCTGGTGGAAGGTGAGTTACTGGTAAGGGTAAGCCAATTGATATTAACATCATCCAGTGTAATGGTTTCATTGGGGATATGGTCAGATAACCCGTTTAGAATCTGTTCTAGTATGGGTATGTTGTCACCAGGTGGTATGTAGATGGCAGCTACTGTTATGGTTTTGTGAGGATTGGGTTGGCTATTAGAAGCTCAGCTGGGATGAAGGAGGGAGGTGGATTGGATGGGAGGTTAGTGTTAGGTGATTGGAATACAGAATAGCAACACCACCTCCTTTCTTATGGGTTCTGTCTAGGTGGAGAATGTTGTATCCTGGGGAGATGAATTCTTTGTCAGAGTTGTGTGGTTTAAGCCAGGTCTCAGACAGAGTGATTATGTTGGCATAATGTCTTCTTCACAAATAATTGGCAGTACTGTATGATTAGTTCCTGAATGCTGAAGAATCATTTCATAGGAAAGGGATTTTGATATTTGAGTTTTTGTTCCTCTGCTGCAATATGTCTGCTGTTATTCATCGGCTGTTGGTAATGGAGTATTATGCATGAGAAATGTACATAATTAAACTGTCGAGCTTATCAGACATAAGTGTTTTATTGTGTTCTTTTTTTCCACAACATAGCCTATCACAAGTCACTTGAAGACCACATCAAGTCTGATACATCTGGCCACTTTAGAAAGATTTTGGTCTCTCTTTCACAGGTATGTACCTACTTAAACTCTTAAGATTTTGGTGCTTTTGGTCATGTGACTATTTCTTCAAAGTTGAGAAGGAATTCAGTTGTAATTCAAATAAAACAAGTTACTGTTATTATTATTATTATTATTATTATTATTATTATTATTATTATTATTACTATTATTATTATTACTATTACTATTACTGCTGTTGTTTTCTTGATATAGTTTACTGTCAGGCCCTTAGCAGGGTATAAAAATCACAAGAAATACTTCTGTTATTATATGTCTTGCTTAAGAAAATACAGGGGATTTAGATGTACATTAAATTATAATCAAGCCATGGTTTAGGACTATATTTGAGAGATTCCAGCTTGAGAATAATACCTACCAGTGTGATTGAAAGGAAGTCTATGCTGCTTGAAAGGCACTCCACAATCTTTTCATTTTACAATTCCAAAGGTCAGTTTGTGCAGTCTGGCTAGTTACTGAAAACTACATAACACAAGGTATTATAGACTACTAGTACTACAGCTTTCTCCTGACATAAATTATCCTGGAAGTATAAGATTACCTTTTCAGTACTGCTTAAATGTTGTTGTTGTCTTTCAGCTTTTCCCGGTTAGGGGTTGCCACAGCGGAACTCCAGTCCGCTAATGATTGGCAGTAGATTTTGATGAACGCCGAGGTGCCAGCTTGACATTCAACCTTCAATGAAGGCACGCCCTTTTATGCATGTCTTTCGAATGCCCACCCAACCGCGGGGAGGACATGCAGACTCCACACAGAAGGCACTCCCCGCACTCCAGCCGAGAATCGAACGAGAGAACCTCTTATTGTGAGGTAACAACGCTACCACTGTACCACCACAGATTACTCAGTACTGCTTTAATACAGTTTTAAAAGGCTGAAAGAGAGTAAAGTCAAGACACTGTGAAAGCCACAAGTCATAGTACAAGGGAGAAGTGTACAAAAACAAAGTCATTGGAAGGTATCCTTATTATCATGATGGTGAAAGTAATGACAGATCTGGTGATAACCGAGTTCCCAGGAGAACAGGAAAGAGTCACATTAAACCAGTGAGAAAAGGTTTGCTGAACAGAATGACTAATAAATGTAGAAGGACAAGATGTTTTAAGGAAGGCAATACTTTCACAGAGCACTTCTTGGTATTTACAGTGGAGTTGGATGGTTCACATCCCATATGTTTTGTTACGCCACATAATTATGGTGTGAGCTTACGTCAGAAGATTAACCAAGAATGAGAAAAAAAATCAAGCAGCTAAAGACTGGGTCTTTCCTACGGTGGGTTAAGAAAGGAAGCAGAAACCATGGTAGTGACCATCTGAAGCTTGGAGTACAATCTGTTACCTCTCTAAAGATACAAACCATGGCTTAAATGTTAAAATAGAAATCACAAAGATACTTGTATTATGCCACTGATATAATGGCTAGCCCTAAACTGCCTGAGAATACAAACCACTGAAGTTGGGTTGGATGAAGACTTATCCTTTAGCCATCATTAGGCCCAGCTGAAAGTGCTACAGATCTCATAGCAGCAGCCAGAAAATATCACAGTGATGGACAAAAAGCGCAGGATTTTCCTCACATTAAAGTTTGAAATATGATTAGCAATCTAAGATTATGACCACGTAAATTATATTAAGCTGTTACTCAACTCTCTACTCTTACTGATTAACCATCCTGTGCTGACAACTAATTATTGGTGGTCAGCTGTTTGTGTTATGCACTGGTACACAGGAGCCTACAGTATCTTAGCAGATCAGTCATTCCTTATTTCCTTCTACCGCGATGCTTTCCCTGTAAAAGTTTCAACTTTCGCTGATGCAAGATATGTACACTTAACACCCAATTCCAAAAGACTTGTTCTTAGTGTAACTGACCACTTACACTAGAACAGATCGTTTGGCATCTGACCCCTAGTGTAAACATGTTTACTGATAAGTCTTGCACCAAATTAAGTCACTTAAGCTGAGAGGAAGTCTTTCAAAATCAGGGCAAACAATCTGAGATCAATTCTGTTGGAATTTGGTTATTAGTTTCTGTCATGTTCTATTTATTTTCTTTTTATTTATGTATTTATTTTTTTTCAAAAGTCATGTAAATGTGTTCCTTTTTAAACCAGTAAGTTAAATAAGAATCCCTATACACCACAACAAATATTAAAATAAATTAAACAGCTCTTACATATGCATGTAGATAAGAATACACCATGTATGCTGTTAAAATGCTTAAAAGGTAAATCAAAATTAGTAAAACCATGTAATAATAAAATTATACTACAAAAACTCAAAATTTTCTAATATGTCCGCAGGTATTTAAAATGTCTCTATTCAAATGACTTTATGTTACTCAGATATTTTCTGTAAAATATTTTTTTAATACAGCTAAACGACATACTTTTTCAGTTTTATTTATTAATAGTTTTAAATTATGTAGAACAGCTTACGAAATAATGTTAAAAAAACAAATACAGAAGCTTTTCTCTTGGCATGTAATATGTAAGCCTCACATCATTGTGCTTATTACATATCTGAATACTATTTTATTTAAAAAGATACAATTAATTTGTACCCCAGAATATTTCAGCATTAATGAATTGAATACATTTTCATTTACTGTATCATAGACCTCTTTAATCTTCTTTAATTGACCTGATCTGATAAATGACTGGAGAAAGTCAAACCTGTATTAAATGTTCCCATTAAAGAATTAAACTAGGCAGTCTGTTCTGTTTTCCAGTCATTTAAAACTGTCATTTTATCCTATTTTATCAATAAAAAGGTATTTGTTATCTTTTAATTGTATTTATATTAATTTTACTAATGCTCAAAATGTTTGGTCAGTTGTAATTGAATTTCTACAAATTCTGCTTGCAAGGAAGTCTACACCTGCTCCAGATTAGACCCAATCAACACCACACCTTCACATCACCTACAGGTAATGCCAATATATAGTTACCGCTTCCTTGACAACATCTGTTTGCACCAAGCCGCAACATCATAAAGCAGGCTATCGCTGTTCCTGTCTCATAAAGGATGTCCATACTCTGCCAGGGTGAATTAACACTCATCTCTGAGTTATTGTTTCAAATTATGTGCTAGAAACCATGGTGTAGCAGTCAACTGACTCAAAAAATGAGTAACAAAACAAAGCTAAGTTGAGGTCTTTTAGAACAGAAACTTTTCTAAAATTATGAAGATCCTACGAAGGGCTTAGAATTGGCCTTAGAATGTGCTGGGACTCTAAAATGTACTTGCACGCACTGTGTAGTCCTTGTAGACTAAGAAGTAGATATTGCCACTGTCTACATGACTGGCAGCAGAGACATCGAGAAACTGTAGCTAACCACTCAGTTTAAGGAATTTGTTTGGAAAATATTTGGCAGAAAGGTATTATTATTCTGGTATTGCCTCTGTTGGCCACTTTGGCCACTGCACTCACTGATAGCAGACAACATAGATTCATGAAGGAAACATTGCGCTTATTACCTAACAGAGTAATTTGGGAGTTACATACCTTAACCTGGCTTTTATTTAGTGGTCAGATACTTCAAATCCAGTAATAATTAGGTTAGCGCTGGTCAGTAGCCTTTCCTCTAACAACATGGAAGGAGCAAGGGAAAAGATATGTCTTTAACAGTAGGATTACTAATTAAGAGCTGGATATAAGCCAGTAAAGGAACTGCTGATATACAATGAGACAGAGCAAGACTGAAGTAGTTCAGAGGTTTGTCTGACACATTGAAATTCTTCAAATTGCTCACATGTACACATTTCTATCCAATTTGGATTACTAATTACACCTATGAAAGTTAGTTTTAATTGCTATTACTGTTATTTTTTATTCATTTTTTATTACAGAGAGGTGCTGCAAATGTGATGCAGAAATGGATGTTTTCATTTGTGGATTCTTTGCCTCGTCCCCTCAATTGCATGACCATGGTGTTACTGTCTTTGTCTGAGTTGTCTGGGGATTGTGTCCTTCCTGTCTCATTTACTAAATTTAATCATTCCTAAGTCATGTCGCAAATAAAAAGACTCATAGAAACAGCATATATAGTTCGAGAAAGAACAGTTCACCAAACATAATCGCTGGTTCACAAATAGTTGAACTGGAAATAGTCTGACTTTCTGGCATGTATTTCAGTGAACAAAGCCATTCACCTACTTTTTGATGAGATTCCAAATTGCTACACTGAGGAAATTTCTCCTTTCCTCAGAGGTACAGTGTACCTTGGAGGTAGCTATTTTTTGAAGGATACAAGAAGATTTTCCCTTACAGAAAACTTCATTTTTTGACTGAATGCAGCTTTTATTCAGATTATTCATCTAGAAAACATGTTTGATCAAAGTACTCTCAAAATCGATGTACCCTATTGAATTTACTCGTAACTGAGAGATAATTTGTCAAATGATAGACAAGTAAGGAAGATGAGTTTTATATAAGTAGACAAAGTGGACTTACACAGCAGAAAGTGTTTCTGAACTATTCATTGGAAATTAAATGTTGTGTGGATTGCTTTACGGATTCCTGTTTGTCAATTATTTTAAAAGTCTCGAAGTTTTTACATTAAGATGTTAGAAGATGGTGAGACAGGTCCTTTCCAATGTGTTCTTTTTTCTAAATTCTAACATCTAAAAGATAGTTTATGTTATATGTGACTTTGGATGGAAGCAGTATTTTTCCTTTAAGTGTGATTTGGAGAACTGTCCAAAACCCAGGCACTGGAAACAATAACATATAATTTATGAAAATACCTTCCACATCAGATATGCATACTTTATTATCTTCTTGAGGTGGGGTACTGCAGTCTTATGTTATAAATGCAACAAATCCAAAGCTGAGAGGAAAACGAACCAGTCCAACAATAGCTCGCTCAAAACTTTTATTATATAATCAAGCACTTTCGCCTGGGTAAATACCAGGCAAAAGCGCTTGATTATATTTTTCCTTTCATTTTTGAATAAAAGATTTGAGCAAGCTATTGTTGGACTGGTTCGTTTTCCTCTCAGCTTTGGATTTGTTGCATTTCTTGGTTTAGAACTTTTTCCTGGATTCTTATATTATAAATACTGACAAGTACAAGAATTGTGATGCTACATTACAGATGGTGGTCAAGCTTTGTAATTTTCACATTTTCAGTATTTAAAAGCAAAAACTTTTAATACAGATACTTAACTATGTCAAACAAGTGTGATGGCTGTCATATCACAATCAAGTCAGAACAAATCTGTTTACCTGAAAAGGACATTTCATGTTCACTTGTTAATCATTCTGCATAGCAGGTATAAAAACATTCCCTTTCACTGTTTCTACATTTTGTTTGACAGGCAATGATCTACCTTGTCTACATTGCTCCATCTGCAAGTGAAATTATTATGCATCACTTGGTATAGAGTACTGCTCTGAAAGTCAGTTTACAGACCGTACTGTCTATGAGCATTTGTGCAATAATAAAAAAACAGCTTTCAGCAGGAATTAATCAGAGGGTGTAATATTTTATTCAATAGTAGGCTTCACTGCTATGCTGCCCACATGGTGGGGTTCTGCTTCCCCTTCTCCTACTAGTTAACTATAATTTGTAGGGTTGTTGAGGGAAAGGAGAACTTCAAGCAGATTTTGGTGAAACAGCACATTTCCCCTTGTCTAATTAACTGAGTTTGACAAAAAGGCCTGCTTACAGATGGTTTTGCCAAAACGATACTATAGCCATTCAGCACTGACAAAATTCACAGGATAGGGATAACGAGTTTTAATCTAGGATTTCTCCCTAATTAAAGGGCAGTCAGTGTATCTTCCCATACAGTACACCCCTGTGCCTAAGGATATTTCTTAAATGGGTAAGGTCAATCCAACTCCAAACAAGATAGGCTCATTCAAAAAGGAAACTGGCTAGGATTAAAATGGCCCACAAGGTCAGCCAGCCTAGTACTTACCTATGAACCTATAATAATGTACTTTCTTTTCCTTGCTATGCTAGTGTGTGTTCACATCTCACCTGACAAGTATATTACTCAGACAGCTTTACAGTACTTTGCAAGGTAGAAGTGGTTTATGTTGTGTGTCTATATTATGCATAAAAATGGTATGGTTTCCGAAACACTGCTTAAAAATTTTGATGAGATGAGGCTTGAAGTAGCTTTTAAAGCAGTTTTCTTCTTTGCTCACTGCAATTTTGAACCACATCAAAAAGATAAAAAAATGACTGTCGCCATATCACACAAAGTAATAATTACACAACTTACATATTATATTGTATTTTATTAATTTATTTGTTTATTTATTTATTTTGGGAGTAAAAAAAAAAATAACCAGCTGTTTTCAGTAGGCAGAGCTCTTGTTTATATTCTGGTTGTGGTGTTCAAATAGTATGACTAGAAAGATGATGACTTGTTATACTATAAGGGATCTTCTGAACTTTATTTATTTTTTTTAAGGGAAATCGTGAAGATGGGGATGCTGATGCAGAAAGAGCCAAAGAAGATGCCCGGGTAACATTCTCTCACACTATACTTAATCAAGTTGTAATATCAGTGTAGTTATTTGCAATTGATACAATGTATGTGCTTGTTTCAAAATGCATGGCCTTGAAGCGTACATTGTGAAGTATATATAGCTCTTTCAATGAAAAAAGTTTTGAATGTTACTCTTCTCATTTTGAAAGACATTTCATATGACCACATGTAGAATACCGCAGAGAACTTTTCTGCCACTTCTGGACACAAAAGTCAGTACAAATGTGCAAGTGTGCAGACACTCCAGTAACGTGATTACTGGCTTGTATGCAGTGTCAGGTTCAGGAGCTGGGGAAGGCTTTGTTACACTCTTAGTCATGTTATTTTTGCAGTGGATGTTATCCCCGATGCTGTAATCACTGGATTATTGAGAAGAAATTAGAAAGAATTTGATCTCAAGAGAAGGTCAATTAAGGTTGATGAATGACCTCTAGGGGCATTAATGAGTCAGTAGACCCAACTATTACACATGTGCTGTTGTTCATTAGCACACACACAGAGTTACTCCCAAGACAGAAGTGTTTCATTATAAACCTTTGGTTGAGCTCAGAGGTGGAGTTGCGTTATATGGAAACCCATTGTATGACGGTAAGTCATGGTCTTCCTAGATAAGGAAGTTATCCTGAGAAGCTGATGACACAGCACTGCAGTGACAGAGAGAAATTAAGAGAGCAATACCACACAGATGCATGTACATCAGACAGCCTTTTTATGACTAACCATACTGGGGTAGAGATTCATAGATATTTACTAAGGGTAGCCTGTCCCATTTCTCTCAATTACCCATGAATACTGTCTGATTAAGTAATTTGCTAAGCGTCATGCCATAGATAAATGTGGGCTGAGTAAATCAAACCGTAGAGTACAGGAAGCATTCTTGCTAATAGTTTATAGTCTTAATCCTGTATGTTAGCCTCCATACTGTACTATAGATTTGCCTTACCTGGCATGTTGCTTCATTCATGAGGACTACTCATGCTACTGTCATATGATCATAAGAATAAAAGCTGAGTAACTAAATACACATTGCAGGCATGATCAGATACCAGCATAATCCATACCCTGATTTTAATTATTTATTTATTTATTTATTTATTTCAGTTTGATTACCGGGGAAGTCCACTGGGCCAAGAAGTGCCCATTTTCACTGGAGGCCCGGGGAGAAAAGCTCCAAGAACAGTATAATACAATATAGGTTACACAATGCAAATAAAGGTTACAAAGTAAAATATATATACAATATAGTTTGTAAAAACAAGTAGGGTTAATACATTTGAGAGTTGCAGAGAACTTGATGGCAGATTTGTTTTTTTTAATCAATATTTATATGCTTACAGTCACTTAAAGTCTGTTAGTTGTAGGTATTTTGAGAAATTAGAATAAGTATGAGAGTATAGTGGAGTAGGAGTAGGGGTGCTTAGTTAGGAGTCCCTATGGAATTTAAGTGGGGTGAAAGCAGGAGCATTTCCATTTGGAGGATAGGTGAAGAAAAAGTTGAGTTTTGAAGGATTCAGTGTTGGGTATAGTCCTAAGTGAAGTAGGCAGAGACTTCCATTTTTTACCTAGTGAGAAGGAGAGTAAAAGCTGGCCAGCTGGTCGTTTCGGTTTACTAATGGAGATTAGGTTTTGGTTTTTGGATCTCAGTGATCTGTTAGGGATGTATGGAGGAAGGATGTCCTTTAAGGCTGGGCATTTATTAGGGGAGAATATAAGTTTGTGAGCGGTGGTTAGTTGTAGATAGTCTAGGTGATTAGGGAGTTCTAGCCAGTTCAGAGAATGAAGGCTGTGGCAGTGGTGAGTTGATGTTTTGGATTTGCTGGCAAATTTAGAGATCTTATTATAGCAAGCTTCGCGCTTAGAGGTGTTGGTAGCAGACAAGTTGGTTAGGAGAGGAGCTCCATATAGAAGGGAAGGTAGGAGGAAGGATGTTGCCAGGGTATGCCTAGAGGAGTTTGAAAGGAAGTGATTGTTCCTATATAGCATACCTAGCTTTTGGTGGGTTTTCTTAATGTTATGTTGTATGTGAATATCAAATTTGCGGTGTTCGTCTATGGTAATGCCAAGGAGTTTTGCAGAGGGGACCACTTCAATGGCAGTGTTAGTTTGGCTAAGAACATCGAAAGTGTTTTTGTCCAGAGAGGAAACTTTGGAGGGGAGAAAAATTAGTATTTTGGATTTATTGGAGTTAAGAGAAAGGTGGTTTTGGTGCATCCAGTTCTCTGTGGTGGTAAAGGCTAATTGGGTTTTGGTCTGGAGTTCAGGAAGGTTTGGGGCAGAGCAGACCAAGGTAGAGTAATCTGCGTATTGGATGACTGTGGTGTCAGGGATAAAGGTGTGAAGGTTGTTTATGAAAATGATGAAAAGCATGGGTCCAAGGATGGATCCCTGAGGAACGCCAGTAGATGTTGGCAAAAAGGAAGAGAATGAGTTCTTCCATTTGACTGCTTGAGATCTGTCAGATAGGTAACTGGAGAACCAGGAAAGAGTGTTTGGGGAGAGTTTGAGATTAGCCAGATGATGAAGAATGTGTGTGTGGGAGATGGTGTCAAAAGCTTTTGAAAGGTCTAGCAGTACTGTGGATACAATGAGTCCAGAGTCTCCAGCTTGATTGATAGTTTCTAAGAAGGATAATAGTGCAGTTATGGTACTGTGGCCGGGACGGAAGCCATGCTGGGCGGGTGTAAGGAGGTGATTTTGAATGAGATAGGGTAAGAATTGGTGGTGGACACATTTTTCTAGAATTTTAGATATTGGAGAGAGTAGGGCGATAGGGTGGAAGTTAGAAATAGAGGTGTTTTTGCCACCTTTGTGAAGAGGTAGGATGTAGGCTGAACGCCAAAGTTTGGGTACGTATGACTCAGTTAAGGATCTATTAATCAGAATACTAATTGGAAGGGCGATACCTTCAGCTGCATGTTTGAGGAAGGAAGGGGGAATGTTGTCAGGGGTGTTAGAACCTGGCTTTAGCTTGGAGAGAAGCTTTTTTATAAAAGATGTGGATACAGGTTTGAGATGGAAATTGGGGGGGGGTTATTGTTTGGGTTGTTGGGTGGAGAGGAAAGGGAGTTAGGTGGGTTGTTATTAGGAAATGTTATGGTTAGTTTGGCTATGGATTCAATGAAGAAGGTATTGAAGTGGGAGCTAAGTTCATTGTCGGATAGATTAGGGTTGGGGCAGGGGTTGTTTTGAGATCCGGGATGAAGAAGGGAATTGACTGATTTCCAAAATTGTTTAGGGTTTTTATTGTTATTGGACTGAAGTTTAATATAGTAGTTTTTTTGTCTTTGGTAATGAGTTTCTTTACTTGGTTGCGGAGTTGGGTGTATAGAAGTAAGGTAGAGGATAGTTTATTTTTTCTGGTAGAGCTTCCAGGACTTATCTCTATGACGCATGATTTGTTTAGTTTCTTTGGTCAACCATGGTGCAGAGTTAGTTTTGATTTGCTTATTTCTTAGAGGGGTTAGGGAGTTGAGAGTATTTAGTAAGATGGAATTGAAATGTTCAACAGCATTGTTAAGTGGGAGGATATTTAGAGGTTTCCAGTTGATTTGTTTGAAGATGTTTGAGAAAATTAAGGGGTTAAAGTTACTGAGGTTACGAGTTTGAATGTAGAGGTGTTGGTGTTGGGTGGAGCTGTTTGATCCATGGATGAAGGCAGGGAGATGGTCACTGAAGGTGTCAGGGATAGTGCCACTGAGAGTGATTTTGTTTGGATGGGAGACTAGAATCCAGTCTAAGATGGACCCTGGGGGTGTTTTTTGTTAGGGCGAGTAGTTGATAAGATTACTTGGGTGAAGTTTAGAAGGTTAATGGAAAGTGAGGGTGATGGTGAGTTGATTTTATTCCAGTAGATATTGACATCACCTAGAATATATGTTTCATGTTTTATTTGAGTTGAGGACCAGTATAGAATATCTTCAAGGGTGGAGATATTGTTGCCAGGGGAGATATATAAGGATATGAAGCAGATATTCTTGTGTTTATTTAATCGGAGAAGGCTAGCTGTGATTTCAGAGTTTGTGGAATTAAGGGTAGGAATTTGAAAGGGTATTAGAGAGAGATGATGATAGAGTAAATTATGGCAGAGCCACCACCTTTTTTGTTTAAAGAGTCACTTCTGAGGATGTGGTAACCAGGAGGCAATATTTCAGAGTCAGTGGTATGGGGTTTTAGCCAGGTTTCAGAGATGGCTAGGATGTCGGGTTTATTATGATTAATCCAGGCTTGCAGATGGTGACATTTGTTGTTAAGGCTCTGGGCATTGATAGTGAAGATTTTCAGAGTGTTAAGGGGGGAAGTGGGAGGGAGACAGGAAGGATGGGGAGTGTTAATTGTTATAGGAGAGGAGGAGGATGGAGGGATGGAGTAGTTTGCACTGGGACAAGGGCCAGAGTTAGGATGAATGTCTCCAGATAAGGCTAGGACATTGCAGGTGATCAGTTTTGGACTGTAAGGTTTGTATAGTAGGTATTTGTTAGGGTTTAGTAGAGGTTTCAGAGAGAGAGTTTTAGTTGAGGTAGAGAATAGTTTGGGATGAAAAAGGTGTAACAGGTTGGGTGGAATAAGGGAGGAGCATATGGAGTGAAAGTGAGAGAGTTCGAGAGGCAGTAGTTGGGGGTTAGGGGCAGTTTGAGTAGGACATAGGAGAGGAGGAGCTTTATGGGAGTATGAAGTAGCATGATGAAGAGTTATTAGTAAGATGAGAAGGGAGCAGGAGAGTTGAATAGTTAAGGGGAGTTGGTAGGGCATGTTAGGATAAGGTAGGGTAATATACAGACAGGAGAAGAATAGTGATGTATGTTAATTGAGAAGGGAAAGGTCAGAAGTGAATGGAGAGAGTTAGATATTGAAGGATAGGATAAAGGGAAACAAAGTGTGCAGGGGTAGGAAGAGAGTAGGGGGGAGGATTAGCAGTGGGAGTGGAAAATGAGGTGGGTTTTTTCTTGATTAGAGAATAGGGGGAGGAGTAAGTGGGAGAGGACTGTGATTGGGTAGGTTAGGTAGGTGGAGCTTGTTAGGTATATGTGTAGATGTGATAGGGGCGGGTGGAAATTGGGGGCAGGGTAGGGGAGTGGAGTGAGCCTGAAGGGCGAACGGAGCGGGTTTGGACAAGAGAGTAGACTGCCAAGGAAGACAATCAGTAAAGTATGACAATGCAGCAGGTAAGTATGAGAGTGGGAGAGTGTAGAAGAAATTTAAGAGATGAGTAAGGAGAGAGTCAAGATATTATAGGAGTAGAGGGTGATTAAGGATACCTTAGGACAAAGGAGAAATGGTGAAAGAGTAATTCTATAGAAAAGTGGGAACAGAGTTCTGGAGGTATGGTTAACAATAGGATATGAAATTAATATACAGTAGGCTTGTGATGAGATGCCACCTAGTGGCCAGTCACTTTATTGCAGCAGGTAGGTCACCTAGAGGGGGTGGCAGGTTAAGGGAGAAGGGTGGGGATGAGCCAGATAGTGATAGACAGTATATAAGCTGGAAGAAGGACAATTATACAAAATGATAGATGTTCAGTAGGGGGGGAATTGGCTGCTGGCTAACCTAACTGGGAAGCTTGCCTAACCTAGCAGAGTCTTAAAAATTCATATCATTGCTATTTGCTCTTAGCTGTAACAATACATACTTTCATTGTCTTTTAGAGAAAAAAGGTATCTCAGGGAGCTGGTAGGCTAATTCTTTAGTTTGAAATAATTTTCTGAGGCATCAAGCAGGGTTAATTCAGGTGTTTGTTGCAGGGACAACAGGATCAGAAGGCTGGTAATATACAGAAAGAGAGAAAAAGGTGGTAAGGCAGACAATACTTAAAACTATAGAGCAGGTAAAGACATTTCACAGATACGGTTGCATGTGTTGTTGTAGTAAAAAATACTGTGCTAGTATAACAAATCTCTAAAGATTACAATATAATCCAGGTGCTATTAAGAATTTAAAATTACTCATAACACATTCAGATAGTTGGGATAAAAAAGTAGAAGCTGCATTTGCTAGATTAGATGAGATAATCCATTAACAAAACAAGAATTACTTAATGTATCAGTACTTCTGAGAACTCTAACACCTCTATATTACACAGTCAGCTAGCTAGGAAATGGGAGCTGCATTTAAAAAATAATAATGTACTTTAAACAACGTTTAGGTACAGGACACTGTACTTTAGAAGTACCTAGTCCAGGATAGTTTGGATACTTAGACGGAAGAAGTAAGGTAGTACTGCAGTGGACAACTCTTAGGTTGCTGGTGAGGTTTAAGATTATTACAAGGGAAGCCAGCAAGGATTCCTTTCGGTAGGTAGATGAATACATTTAGTTCTGGCTTTATGGTTTATTTAATATAGGATACAGAGGCAGACTGTCACTGTGGTAAGGTATTATTTGGGTATTGAGCATTATATTGGGTGTTTAGGTAAACCTCAGCGCTAGAGAATGGTAGAACCAAGATATGTTGTCAATTACTAATATATTGAACAACATATACACTGAAAATATTTATGCTGCATAAAACACCAAAAGCATTTGTATATTTAACACTGGTTATATGTAGAAATTATTTTAAATACAGTTTTATTACAGTGCTGCTTTAGCAATAGTGCATTTTTCCCCCCTGAGGCTTACTTAATCCTGTCTGTAAATGAGCTATTTGTAGTAGAAGATAACCTAGTTACCAAAACATAAAAATAATAATAATAATTTTAAATGTTTTAAAGTAAATAATATACAAAATCTGGACCATATAATGATTTGTTGGATGTCATTTTAAGACAGGATGATTGCAAGTAAACCAGTGATTTGTAAAACCAACAAACCAAAGGTATTTGACACCTCAAAGTCAAACCATTAAAGAAAAGTAGAAATTGTTCTACAAGTTCTGCACTCCTTGTAGTCCTTCATTGGTAGGGGTTTGCCACAGCACCACTGATCTCTAGATATAATAACCCTTGAGGCTGCACAACCACAGAGTAAAGAGAAGAGTTTTCTTAGAAAAATTTGACTTTTCCACTTACTTGAGTTACCTGACCTCAGAGATAGTATGTGCACATGACAGAGCATTCTGAAAAAAACACAGGAACCAAGTAACCGAATCTCCTACAGTCTGCTGGCAAGCCACATGACTCTTCTACAGTCTGCTGCCCAATCACATGATTCTTCTTCAGTCTGCTGCCCAATCATATGATTCTTCTCCAGTCTGCTACCCAGTCACTAAAACAGGAACAGTTCAAAAATGAGATTCCATGAGTCATCATGATCCCCACATGCCAAGTATGTTATAAACTGCATACTGAAATTAATGTTTTGTCTTGTGTTACAGTTAATACGTAGGTCCAACCTACTTCAAATATTGCATGTGTTATATGTTACAAACGTGATAGCGAGGCATGCTTTAGGACAACCCCCAGTTTTAAAAAGAATAATAAAGTCAGAAATCATACAGTTCCCACAAAGGAATAAAAAAAATGAAATTACGTGTCAATTCCAGTTTTCAACATAATAAATATAATTCTTATTAGCTTTAGTTACAAAAGACTGACTAGAACGAGGATCTTGCATCAATTTCTGCTGCACGTCTCCAGGTCTAGGCTTCAGTCCTGAATTCTAGCTTGTATGGAGTCTGAATGTTTGGTTTTTTTTATTTTATTTATTTATTTGGTATTGCTGTTGTGTTCCATCTTCCAAAAGTTGTTTTTGGTTACTGATCTAAATTTTCATATACACTATATTCACTTTTACCATTGTCTCCCATGTTGTGGATGAAGGGTCTGTGAAAGATTAGATCATTTAACTGGTTAAGAAATAAATATTAAAATGAAATTCACAATGAGTAAATTTGTTTGTAGGTGCCCTGGAGCCAGATGCTATGCAACTTTGCTTATTGCTAAGAACTTTGGTGGAACTAAAACTAAGCAGTGACCAAACATCTATTATATCTGTTATATCTTTCCTAGAAGTGTCTGCAGATTACAATATCCATATTGCTCTACTTCATATCCATTTCTGTTGGGATCTCAGTAATGACAAATGAAGAAAAAGGACATTTATTTTATTTGTTTATTTATTTAGTTTACTTTATTTTATTTACATTTGGTTACCAGGGTGATGATCACAGAATGACCAAATGCAGACGTAACCCAGGTTACAATCATATTGTAACAACAAAAAAACAACAAATATCAATAGAAACGCAATAGTGATGATATTTAAAAAAACAAAAAGCAACACACTAATATCAATATCAGCATTAACAGAACAGGTATGCAACTAATATACATAGGCATGAATGTAAAACAACTGTAAAAGATGTACAAAGAAATGGAAATTTAGGGAAGGATTGATAGTTGTACATTCTATGTGGTTTTGCAGGATGTGTTGCTCTTGAAGGAAAAACAGTGCATGCAAATGGACATGCATGCAAATGGTAAGGCATATACTTAAGTGAGACAGTATAAGTGGGTAGTAATCAGAAAGAAAGAAGGAAGAGTTAACTTGTAGGGGAAAATTTTGCATTTGTGTAATGTCCCCAGTTTCCTGGTATTTGAATTTGTGTTGACGAGTCATGAACTGTTTGAAATCCTACCGAAACTTGGGGTAGCTTGTGTGGTAAGTGAAGTTGTAAGGGAGAGAATACTATAGTTTAGTGGCATGAACAGAGAAGCTATTATTTGCATGATGCAATTTTGTGGTAGGGATTTGGAGTGGAGACACCGGGTCTATGTCATACCATCGAAGGATCCCTTCAGCAAACTGCTATTCATCGAGATGACAACATCGAACAGTCCATTCATTGAAGAATGTTACAACATCGAGTTACATTAGTTGGTCAGCTGCTAAAAGAACTGTATGACGTGTTGTGTTTACTTTACTTATACACCATGTTAATTCACCATGTTAATATGCCATCTGTGATGTTGGCCAACTAACGTAATTTGATAGAGATAGAAAGATTTTGTGTGTGTATGTGTGTGTGTATGTGTGTGTGTGTGTGTGTGTGTGTGTGTGTGTGTGTGTGTGTGTGTGTGTGTGTGTGTGTGTGTGTCTGTGCAGTGAGGGAGCTATCTCAGTTCTGGTGACATACTCCAAAGTTGCCTTACCATCTTATTTTCTCACCAGTGCCTCTATCAGTTGCCTTAGTCTCCATGGAAACCATACCCCACACTATCCCCCCTTCATATAGGCTAGAAGACATGGACTTTGTCATTCCTTTCTTGTACCCAGGATACTAATTGTGGTAATCTGGGTCAAAGTCAGGGCTTCACATTTCTCATTGCAACACAGATGATGATAGCATGAAGATGCCCCACAAATCCTCATGCTTTGATTTTTTATTAGCTTTATTTTACAACTGAAAAACTGGGAATAGTCTAGAGCTGGATGAAGGCATTACATCTAGTATGGGACCTGAGTTACACATTTTACTAGCTCTCTTCACTGTACAGTATCAAGTTCAACCCCAATAGTACAATGGCGGCCACATGTATCTGCATCTCTCCTGTAAAACACAGTGCAATGATTGCATATTACATATGTTACCTAATGCAAGCTACCTTGTAATTTGTGCTTTATAAATATGAAGCTCTTTCAGATGGATTTATCTATTTATATTATAACTTGCACATAATTAACAAACTGTCATCTACTGTACTAGTGTCTCGTTTTTAACTTTGCATTGAATTGTTTCTTTTACTGTTGCAGATTGCAGTTGCTGTGGAGAAATTCATCTAGCTACTTTAGTTTAGTTGACCTTAAACAGATATAAACATTTTATAGAGGAACAGAAGATCTGCATTCTACTAGTTAGATAAATAAGGCTTGGTATCTATTTACTAAAAAGCAATTAACTTACAATAGCAGTTTTGTTGCAATCAAAAAATAATTTGTGAAATACTAAACAAAATACATGTTCATTTGCAGTACTGGATCCATCAGTTACAAAAACATGGAAGTTGTGTTGACTTGAAATATTTTAGAATGGTAGACCATCACCACCAAATCAGTCTAGATATTTTCACTGGCAGCTGCACTTCTTTTAGTACCCTGCTATGGCTATTGCCCATGTCATTTGGCACTTTTATTGATCAAAAGCTGCTTCTTTTTCCATAGTATCCATGACAGTCATATTAACTTTGTTTCTTTCATGGCTGCCAGGACCAGGAACTGAACCTTTAATACACCAGTGATGCTTTGTTACAGGAGTGCAGCTTTGGAATAAGCTTATACAGAATTCTCTATAGCTACAGAGTTTGTTTGTTTCACTCTTGAAACATTGCCTTTCTCTTACAGTTTTCTTACACAAACATTATGAGCTGACCTAACTTGTATGAAGGACTGCTATACTGCTTATACATGAGCATACCATCTTAGATGAGTTATTTTATATTAAGAATTGTTTCCCGAATAAGTACCTGCTGTTTGTATTTGCAAGAAGGTACAGTGAACTACAGCAGTAATAAATAGCCAGTTATAATTATATTTAATTTTCCAATATTTTCCATGGCTACGTATGTCATTTGTTCAGTTATCATTTGCATGTTTGCTTAAAACTAGGAGGAAAAGCTTTCACAACTGCGCCTTAAGTCCAGCTTTTGTGCAAGCCAGAATTAGGCACTGACAGATAATTGTTACACCAAACTCTCCACTACCTTTTATTTTGCACTTCCCAGACATGATTGTATGGAGCATTACATCCACTTCCAGAAAGCCCCCTCCCCAAATCTATCCTCTCGGCCTCTGAGAACCACCACAGTCAGTGCAAACTTTTAAGCAAAAAAAGGGAAAAGTAGCCAACCAGGAATTCTAAAAGATATTTGACAAGACTTGCAGACTTGCAGCTAAATATGTCATTTTAATTTCATTTTGACTGCATCTCAGTAAAGAAAATCAATGCAAAAATTGCTTCTTTTTAATAAACATATACCGTGGTGTAAATGGTGTATATCTATCTATGCCTTTGTACAGATTTAACTCCGACAGAAATATATTAAAGCATTACACTGCTGTCTTCTTACTTCAGGTATTTTATGTTTAGCATAGTTTAGTAAATTAACAATGTATAAGGTCAGAAAACATGACATTGCTGTTCTATATTTGCAAATGGTGCCTCTGCTTTTAAGTTGCTTTTAGTTTTATTGACTTAATTTATCAATTTAGTTTGCTTACACTTTCGGGATTTATTAGTGTCCTATTTTTTCAGAAGTAAAGTAAAATAAATACAAAAAAGGAACACACAGAAAAATATTGTGGTTTGAATGATAAGTTATCTCTCTGGCCACTAGATGGCAACTGTGGTATTCTAAAAAATGATGGAAGTGCTTCATCTCAGTTTACAGACTGAGCCATTTCTCAAAACAGCCTAAAAATTAGAAGTCTTTCAAAGGGTTTGTTTATGAAGGAAACAGAACCATCTTGCCCAATACTTTTTTTCACTATGCTTCTTGGGAGAGATGGCCAGTTTTCTTCTTTGATTACATTACCTCCTCATGTAATTTTCCATACCTGTGTAGTCTGTTTAAAAAAAAGTCTTCCTTAAATTCTGCTCGTCACTTTAACAATTAAACTGTAAGTGAGAGAGACTGCTGTATTTTTAACTTTACTGTCAGAAAACTTTGCTGCCTTTACTGCTAAGATCATGACTTTTCTGTATGTTTCAGTTGCATTTCTTATAAAGTCCCTATATTGAATAAAAATAATTGATATTCAGGGAAACAGATATTATAAACTTAAATTTTGATGGTATAAGAGCATGAAAACCAAATATGACCTCAGGGCAGTTGTGTAATAATATAAAAGTTATTCACTTTCACTTAAGTAAAATGTGCCGAGTGTAGTTTACAGTATTCTAAGATATTATTGTACTCTTGGTGACCTGCAGTAGCATTCATAGCATAGTTAATACTACATATTACTGAAAAATACATAGCATTCCATACTATTGTCACTACAAATTTTCTAGTATACCTCTTCAAGTGATAATTTTTTTAAGCTCACTACATGACTTTCCTAAGCATGGAAATGAAAAAAAATTCTTGCTGATAGTCTGAGATAAATGTTTTTGCTCATGTGATAGGATTAGATCAACTGTATCACATAGACAAAGGTGCTGGGCAACAAATGTAGCTTCCCTAATACACTAACAGTTCAAATTGTTCTTCATTTTTCTTGGCTGTAGCTACTTTTTGCTTTGGCACACATGAAGCACATGGCCTGTGACTACAGTGTGTGCATTATGACGTAGCTCACACAAAGTGACAGTAGAAACATTTTATTGTGTACATCATAACTGTTGGCAGAAAATGCAGCAGCTCAGTTTTCATTTATTTAGCAGGTCCGGTAGTAACAGGAGGTTGTGCTGTGTAATTCAGTTTATAGAATCTGCTGCATTAAAATACCCCTAATTAGTTTACTTTTCAGTGAAGTGTAATATTCAGCAATCTGAGATTCATAGATTCATATATATATATATATATATATAGAGAGAGAGAGAGAGAGAGAGAGAAACATTAAGCCATTGGTAATGATGTTTATCACTTAATTTTGATTCCTGCAGTGGTACCATTAATATCTGCTGTCATCCACAGACTTTACTAGGCAAGCAGGGAACAAAAATACATTGCCAGGGCTTCATTTTGTATAAAACTCAAACCCTCCCCCTCCATACATGAAAAATGGAGTACACAATAAAAAATTCAAAAACAGGAAGGACATGCAGACTCGCACGGACGATACTGCAGCTGAAAACAGAATCAGAGCAGAGGCATACCTGCATAGCTTTGAAATGTCCAGATTTTTGCAGAATGTACAGATTTTTTCCCCTCATATTTTTTATCTGTACTTCATAAAATTTGTGGTTTTCTGGCAAATCATTGAGAACTGTTCTCACTAAATAATGACACACATTTGTGTTGCAGACTTCATATCCATCAGAAAATGCATGCTAACTCAAAACCTTTATTCGATCAACTTTCTAAGTTTATAGGAGCAATATTTAAAAAAAGATCCAGTCACAGATCTGCAATCCTGTCTCCCCCTGAGGAGCACCAGGTCCTCTGTGCCGGTTGCAGAGCACAAAAAAGTTTTTTTACCTTTAAAAACTGAAAACTATAACAAGCCACTTCCTGCAACAGCCCTTATACCTCACACAAAGTGCTGAAGCAAGAGCTTCAGTCCTGACAAACAAAAACACAGTATCAAAATGAATTTCTATACAGGCGTTTATGCCTATATAGAAATGAATACCAACATTACACTACCAAATGATCAGCATGACTGTGACTGCTAACACCTTGCACCAGGGTCATCTAACCCCTTCATACCACCCTACTTACATTTCTGTACCAGAGTTCCTATTGCTTTGAGTTTGCAATGATATTCACTCTACCACTCAAGATGTGTGTGTGTGTGTGTGTGTGTGTGTGTGTGTGTGTGTGTGTGTGTGTGTGTGTGTGTGTGTGTGTGTGTGTGTAGTTATGTATAGTAATATGTTCAGTTTGGAAAATATATATAGCATGCCATTAAATGCATGGTAATTGACTGAGTCACCGATTGCCTACCACTGCTTTATATAAGGATGTTACTTATTAGCACACCAAGAAGTTATCAAATAAAATGTACAGAAACACTTTTTACCAAAAAAATAAGTAAAAATAGCAGTCCAGCCCACAGTCTGGTGCCAAAAGATTTATTAAAATGATAAAGACACAGAGATGAGCACTTTTGTCTCGGAACCCAAGACTTTATCAGATAAAGTACTTAAACACCAAGAAGTTAGTTCCTCATTCAGAGGTTCAAAAAGGGGTAATCAGATGCTTACCCAAAGATCCTGGAGATAGGATGTGCGACAACTAAGTTAGGGCTTATTTGTGAAGTATATATCAAGGAGTCACTCACATACAGCACTAAACTGCAGTTAGAGCTTGGGTGAGGCCTGCAGGCCCTACAATCTGGTTCTTTCTGTGGAAAGCCTATTTACCCTCTTGTGTAATACTGCGTATGTGCGCATATATATATATATATATATATATATATATATATATATATATATATTAATATATTAATAGAGAGAGAGCGAGAGAGTCATGCATTACGTCAGATGGTTGATTTTTATGTTGTTCTGCATTACATTGAACTTGTTTGGTCAGTGTATGTAAATTGACATTAAACTGGATCACCTGCATGTGTATTTAAAAGAGCTTTATGTCTGTGTGAATGTATGCATGTGGGACTGAGTGCATCCACTTATGTGTATGTGTGGGATTTGAGTACTGGGGAAGTTGCTTACAGTAAGTGCAACATCTGTAAAAGTGAGGCAAGGAGTTTTTCCCTATTCCTCACTGTTGTGCGATATTAGAGTTAGTATGGGGGGGGGGGTGCAGGGGGCTTGCCCACTTACAAAAAAACACTGTTGTTTTGTTTGCCTTTTTTGATGTGTGTGTGTGTGTGTGTGTGTGTGTGTGTGTGTGTGTGCGTGTGTGCGTGTGTGTGTGTGTTTGTGTCTATATATATATATATATATATATATATATATATATATATATATATATGTAGGTCCCATTCAGAAGCTCAACTGTCAAACCTCATATGGTCAAGCCCATATTATTGACTTTTCAGAAAGTCAAAAGTTTTGAATTGAGATAATGGTATAGTAGGGATTGGGGAATTTATCCTTTTCCCCAATGTAGTGCAATCTTGGAGTTGGCATGTATAATACACATGAGGTGTGATTTGCAGGGGGACTTGCCCCATGTGAAAACATAGATTTTTGTTGTTTTCTAAAGTTCGACTTTCCGAAAAGTCGATAATATGGCCTTGACCATATGAAATTTGGCTTTTTGAAAAGTTGAGCTTCTGAATGAGATATAATTATTTTATATATATATATATATATATATATATATATATATATATATATATATATATATATATATATCTATGGGTATACTTCATTTACCCTAACTTCCGATTGACTGACACCCATTTGCCCGAAATTTCATTTGACCGACACTTCATTTGACCGACAAGTATTATTGGCAAGTAGATGGGATATGCCCCCTTCCCCACTGTAGTGCGACCCTAGAGTTAGAATATATAGTTGGCAATATTAAAGCTTTGCCCCCCCACATCCCCCTAACTATATATTCTAACTCCAGGGTTGCATTACAGTGGGGCAGGGGGCATATCCCATTTTCTTGCCAATAATACTTGTCGGTCAAATGAAGTGTCGGTCAAATGAAGTGTCGGTCAAATGAAATTTCGGTCATTTGGTCACAGGCAAATGGGTGTCGGTCAATCGAAAGTTAGGGCAAATGAAGTAGACCCATATATATATATATATATATATATATATATATATATATATATATATATATACATATATATATATATTTATGGATTCCCTTCACAAATTCAAACTTTCAAAACTTCGAACTGCAAATTGTCGAGACTATAACATTGAAGTTTTGAAACTTCGAACGTTTTGAATGGAGATCGCCATGCAACACGGAATGGGAAATTTACAGTTTTCCTCATTGTAGTGCGATTTCAGAGTTGGCATATTTATTTAGCAGGGGGTGTGGGGGTGCAGGGTGGCTTGCCCTCCCCTTCAAAAATGTAAAAAGAAACAATTTTTGTTTTTATTTTTTTATTACAATTTCGAAGTTTCAAAACTTCGATCTTATGATCGCGGCCATTTGCAGTTCAATGTTTTGAAACTGTGAAGTAGGTGTGTGTGTGTGTGTGTGTGTGTATGTGTGTGTGTGTGTGTGTGTGTGTGTGTGTGTGTGTGTGTGTGTGTGTGTGTGTGTGTGTATATATATATATATATATATATATATATATATATATATTATATATATATATATAAATCTACACACACACACACACACAAGCACATATGTGCATGGGTGTGAATAAGCAACAGGTATCTGCAAATATGAAAAGGAGTAAAAATGAAGATAAATTTTATTAAGATACTCTTTCCTGAGGCATGGTAGCACTGAGAAGGAAAAGAACATGAGAGGGTGGTGTACCCTCACAGTAAGACAGAGAGTAACCCAAAAGAAAGAGGAACACTCAAGCTTATACAGATGATAGTTAACCGGGTTGGTCCAACTGGGCCAGGAACCCATTTTCTGTGAAGACCCAAGGAGAAAATCTCCAGAGATTATACAGAAAAAAAAACACTGTAAAGTATACACAAAAATAAATATAGAATTAAAGAGAAAAATAGAAGTCAAGATTGCTAACATTGACAGTATTAAAATATGGAAGACACGTTTAATCTTTGTTGTACATGCTCTTTTTTTTAGGTAACAGGTGATAAAGAATGTTGGAGAGAGAGCAGTGTAAGTGTAGAAATATAGTTAAGAGAAGATATTAAGATAGATCATATTAATAGTAAAAGACATGGAAAGTTGAAATAGAATTAATTATATACATATTTATATGGGTTATTGTAGGCAGATCATGGAGTTATATAAAGTAGAAAGTGATGTTCTTGAGAGTACGAGAATGTAATAGTCATGTACACTATGTAGGTAAATTGAGGGGTGTAGAGGAATTAGGTCAGCCCTTGTGTTTAGTAAGTATAGTTTTAATTCTTTTTTGAAGTGCTTGGGGTGGGAGATGGTTCTTATAGATGATGGGAGTTTATTCCAGGCTTGGGCAACAGAGAATTTGAAAAGTAGTTTTCCTATGTTTTTGTTAGGTTTATAGAAAATTTTGACAGTTGGAGTTGTTGGGGGAATTCAAGCCATTGGAGTGTGCTGAGAGCAAGGCAGTGGTGCGAGTTATCTGGTGAGTTAGTAGAAAATCTAACTATTTTGTGATATGTTTGTTCTAATTTTGATAGGAGTGTTGATGGATATCAATAAAGATCGTGACTGCATATAGGAGGAAGGGAAGGAGGAGAACTTGACCTAGGGAGAGTTTAGAATCAGAGGTGAGAAATACTGTGTTTCTATAGAGTAGGCCTAATGTTTGGTGTTTTTTTTTTGATGCTATACTAGATGTACAGGTTGAATTTTAATTCATCATCAATAATGGTCACTAAAAGTTTAATGTGGTATTCTGCTTTAATGATAGTATTGTCTAGAGATGTGAGAAATAGCTTGTTTCTATAGAGTAGGCCTAATTTGTGTGGGGGGGGGGGTTTGATGCTATGCTGGATGTGCAGGATGTATTTTAATTCATCATCAGTAATGGTCCCTAAAAGTTTAATGTGGTATTCTGCTTTAATGATAGTATTGTCTAGAGATGTGATGAGAAAGGTTGGTTTATGGTGAGATAGGGGACGAGGAAGGAATAGTAATAGTTTGTATTTTTAGGATTTAAGATTAGCTGATTGTCAGATAGCCACTTTTCGATAGACTGGAAGGAATTTTGAGTGTGAGTGTGGATTTGGGAAATATTGTTGGAAATAGAGATGAGTGTAGAATCGTCAGTATATTGAATAAGGGAGGACTATTTGCAAGCTGTATGGAGGTCATTGGTGACGATATTAAATAGAAGGGGGGCAAGGATGGATCCTTGGGGGACTCCTGATTTAATGGGTAGGTAGGGGGAACAGGAAGTGAGCCATTTGACTGATTGTTGTCTATGGGAGAGGTAACTTGCAAACCAGGCAAGTGAGGGCCCAAAGAGATTTAGATTGCAAGGTTTAGATAGAAGTAGTGGATGTGAAACAGTGTCAAAGGCTTTGGAGAGGTCGAAGAAAAGCCAGGATACAAGTTGGTTGTTGTTGTCTCTGGCCTTGGCCACAGTATGGGTAAAAGATATGAGTGCAGTGGCAGTACTCTGGTGTGGCCTTAAGCTGTGTTAGGTGGGAGTTATAAGGTTTTCTTTTTTGAACTGTCTGGAAGAACTAGAACATACCATAGAGATAACAACTGGAATGAAGGTTATACTGAGACTTTACAGAGTATCAGAGTCAGAAAAACAATTAGCAAGAGAAGTTTGAAACATGCTCAAGATAAGAGTGATAAGAAGAGTCACAAAGTGAAAGGAGAAGCATGATACTGACGTTCCCAAACCTGAAGGAAGTATTACATTTAATGATTTTAGGAAATTGAATTATTGTATAAAAAGTTTTCACTGCTACCCCAAGTCTGATGAACTGATAGAAAACCTAAGAAAAGCCAGATACTTAATGACCCTAGATTTAACAAAAGGGTATTGGCAAATATATCTTACCCACTTTGTTAAAGGAAAAAAAAAAGCAGCTTTTCTTACCCCCTAATGGTCTGTTTCAGTGTACTGTGTTACCATTTGGCATATATGAAGCTCTAGCAACCTTTCAAAGGCCAGTCGTTAAGATACTAAGCTACACACACACACACAAAGTTCTGTTTCATACTTTGATGCAGTTATCCATTCAGGGCACTGGGAAACTCACTTATCAAAACTGCAGACTTAGCTGGAATCCATAAGATGGGCAGGCTTGACTGCAAATGTATCAGAAATTGAACTGGGTTGGCGGAAGCCAGTTATTTGGGATACCTTATCAGCAAAGGGGTAATAACACCACAACTAAAAAGATGAAGGCCATAAATAATTGTCTTATACTGTCCAATGAAAGACAGGCAAATGTTATAGAAAGTACCTACCTAATTTTGCAACTAATGAGTGGCCCTTGACAAGACATTTGGGTCTGTTGGCGATTTTCTGTAGACGTATATGTGTGTGTGTGTGTGTGTGTGTGTGTGTGTGTGTGTGTGTGTGTGTGTGTGTGTGTGTGCGCGTGTATGTATATATACATCTATATTTATATACATATATATAAGTTATGATATGGTCGACACCATATGCTCGAAGTCTTGAAACTTTGAATCTTTTAATGGAGATCTCCGTATAGCATGGAAAGGGAAGATTTCCCTTTTATGCACTGTGGTGCGATTTTCTAGTTGGTATATTTAAGTAGCAGGGGGTGTGGGGGGTGCAGGGGTGCTTGCCCCTCTGCTTAGAGCATTTAAATGGTTTGTTTTTGTAGGTTGTTGTGTTTTATTACATTTTTTATGTTTCAAAACTTTGATTATATGGTGTCGACCATATCAGATTCAAAGTTTTGAAACTTCGATCATGTAATATAGACCCATATATATCTACACACACACACACACACACACACACACACACACACACACACACACACACACACACACACATGCTCATTAGCTTCACATTCTGTCTGTTCTGTTTACTGACTATGTATGACTACATATGAAAGGTTGGTAACAAACTCTTATCATTACTATTTCAGCCAGGGCCGGTGTTAGCATTTTGGGGGGGGGCCCAGCAAATGTCAAGTTGGGGGCCCCCTAGGCACTTCCAGTATAAGTATCATCCTGTCAATGCCACCCCTCCTCAGAAACCTTTTTGTTTGTACTGCAAACCTTTAGGAGTAGCACGCACAGATAGACCTGTAGTGACAAGCTTTTACATTACAGCAGGACTATATACCACACTTTGCTGACCTGTCTAACAAAGGGACACTTACAGTTACTGGCATGTAGTTGCAACAATGATACATTACATTAACTCTATGTACAGGTCTGGACTTAAATGAAGTGATGACCTGACATACTGTTTCAACACCCCCCCCCCCCCCACACACACACCCTCCAGTTCTCTCCTCTGATCCCTCCTCCTTTGGGCTCCCCATACCATGCACAATATTTTTTCTTCCTTTTCTCAAATTTTGCCTTACTCTCAGCTTTTTCAAGAAACCATAACTTTCCATATGCTTTGAAGTGCATTTTAAAGTTTTTTTTTCTTTTTACACAACCTTTTCATCCAATAATGGCTTGAACAGAAATTATGATCATAGCTCTCAACCTTCCATGTCCAAAATGAGGAACACTAGCCCTCATAATGTGGAACAAATGGGCAAAATGTGGAACACCTACTAATGGCTTACTAACAACTTCAACTAGGAAGGTCATAGGATGGTTAAAATATGCTGGTTTTACTTAAAAAGAAGATCTTTCAATGAAAATTTCTATTTACAATGGATTTCACTTAAACAAATTCCTAACACTGAATGTGTGACACAGTCTTTCAATGTGGAACTTTGAGGGAACTTCGAGGAACATGAACTTTTTAAGACCTCAAATGAGGTACGTTCCTCGCAATGAGGTACACTTGAGAGGTATGATTATGATTAAGGAAAGAAATGTGGTGCTGCTGTTTAGCTTCAGTTGTCCTTACATCCTTTCAACAGATCTTTCCTGACCCAGATACATAGTAATAACCATTTAGGAAATAACCCAGATAAGCCAGGGCTCAAGAAGCCATAGGTTTACAGATAGTCTGCCATGAATTTTAGAACATTTTCTTCAGCATTTTACTCCAGTGGTGACCTAAACAAAAATCATGAAAAAGAAAAGAATTTCAGTCTTATTTTGTTTCTTTCAAGGATGACATAAGCTGTGCCCAAGTCTTAATGTTCAAAGCTGATGTAATAGTAGCTCACAATAAGCTAGCATGCCAGTTGCTGTGAGGATACACAGATCCTATCTGGGAATACTGCCTGCCTCCTTAACCCCCCCCCACAAAAGACAGTCACTGCCTATGCATCCCTCTGGTGTTAGACTGGGATGAAAGCAGAGGTTCAAATTGTCTTAGTCATATATTTCAAGTGACTGCTGACATACATATACATAGCATGCCTCCTCACCCCTAACCCTCAAAGTCAGCCCCATGTATTTGTGCCTGATGTGTGATTGTGAGAATGCTTTCAGTAATATATTTTAATTTGTTGCTCCTAGACAGTACACCACCCTTACACGAGCTATAGTAACCTTCTTTTTACACCTATGAGGTCTGTGAGAAAAGTAAATAAACAATGACCACACAGTCCTCAACTCAAACATGAGCTATAATGACTTCATGTGCACACCTCTAAGGTTTGACTGTGATGAAAATTAAAGTTGCAATAGCCACACAATTGCCAGCCCTCCATAAACTACAGCAGCTTTCTGTACACACACATTTGAGCAGGGCTGGTTCTAGAATGGGTGTGGTTGAAACCAGAGACTATTATAAGCTTTATCCTAAAAGGGTCATATCTCAGCACTGTCCAGGTTAAACAGCTCAAGGAGAAAACTGATACATTTTTTCTCCAACCAGCCAAATGTTTGTAGGGGTCCCCACAGAGTCAAGGATGATTAAGGGAGCCCCCAGTATTCATTTATACAGTCTGTTGAGTGGGAGGTCACCAGACTCCAAGAAGCTATAAGTGCCTGAATGTTCTGTGATATATTTTATGTTTTACATTTGAAATATAATTACTTGTTAGGTACATTTTTTACTGATATCCAGAACAATAATGTCTGTGTCCTGGCATTGTTGGGTGTATGCACAGATAAAAATCAGGGATATTTTTACACACACACACACACACAGACACACACAGGCATAAGCCATAGCAGTACTAGTTTTGTACTTATTTCACAAACAGCAGTACATTGTGCAACACTGGCACTGCCACACACAGATCAGTTACTGCTGTTTAGCAGTCATCAAACAGCAGCAGGGGTAAGTCACTTATTTCCCTCATTGGGCAGTAATGCATACCTGTCACTGTCCCTGATTTCACATACCTGTCACTGTCCCTGATTTCACAGACCTGTCACTGTCCCTGATTTCACATGCCTGTCACTGTCCCTGATTTCACAGACCTGTCACTGTCCCTGATTTCACAGACCTGTCACTGTCCCTGATTTCACATACCTGTCACCGTCCCTGATTTCACAGACCTGTCACTGTCCCTGATTTCACAGACGTTCCCTGATTTTGTTCATACTTTTGCTTTGTCCTTCGTAAAAAGTCTGATTTGCTGGGAAATCATTCAGGATTACAAACAGTCAGTCAGTCCAGACATCTGAGTTTTAGACTTATTGTCCAAAAATATGTGTTGATACAAAAGGTGTATTCTGTTAACTTTTTAAGTGAATTAGAGTAATATTTAAAATGCAATACTGATTCTGACCCTTTATTCTATTATTTTTGGGATTGCACTGAATTCTGAAATTGAGACTTTTAGTATCTTGTGTTTTGCTTTATTTATAAAACTCTCTGAAAGAGAAAATCATCCCTGATGATCAGACGTATCAGCTCTTCTTAAATCCAAAATTTGCACTGTGATAAGTTACTCTGGACTGCTGATCTCCCTACTGCTTATCTTGCTTATGTTGTTTATCATCTTTATCCTAACAGGGTCATATCACAGCCCTGTTCAGGTTAAAGCACATAATTAGCAAATACATGCATTTCCTCATTTTTCCCCAACCAACAGCAGCTTTTGTGGGGCCCCCACACAGTCAAGGGTGATTAAGGGGGGCCCCTGCAGTCACGGGTATAGCAGCGACCTAAAGCTGGCTATGTAGTTAGTTTTAGTGAAGAAAATGTCCTGCAGCAGGATTTAACTAAGCCAGGGGCACTATGTCAGTGGTAAAATATTTAATGGTATTCTGTTGCCTGTTACTTGACAAAACACTGTTACTACAACCAGAAATATCTTTGAATTTTAAAGGATATATAAATAAGAGTTATTATCCATGTGGTTTATTAAGTATACAAGCATGCTGTACTAGCTTCTGTTGGTTTGACAGGCACAAATATCAGGATAAGATAACTTGCTGTGGTTGGGGGGCCCCAAGGAACAGGGGGCCACCAGTGACCACATGGTTCGCTGGTGCCTAAAGCCGGCTATGATTTCAGCATAAGGTTTCTTTGAAATATGTAAAGATTCCATTGTTCACACTATGAATAATATCTCCTCCCCATAAATGGTTTTAATCATATATCATTTCTCAGGCATAGAAATCCCAGAGTTGCATTTCTAGTTCTCTGGTAATTCCGCAGTGACACTTACTTCCTGCTGAAGTTACTCAATGCAGAAGGTCTAGAAAGAAAAATAAAGCTTATTAGGACATGTCACAAGAATGTGCACAAGGAATGAACTGTCTGACTAGTTTTTGAGGAATGAGGAAGAAGAAATAAAATCTGCAGAGAATCAAGGCTTGAAACATGAAAGTAGAAGTCCCTAAGCAGATGCCCGAAGGATCCCGCCAGAAATAACACTGCAATATGCAAAAATATGCATACAAACATTTTTTACAGACCTGTCTCCATCAGGGCATCGTGAAACATTTGTAATGTGTTTCAGGAAAAAATGGAAGGCATAATCACACGGAGTCAGGAATGCATCCTGATGTACAAGACTGTAACGCTTTCCCAACCAGCAACTGTGGAAAGTTACACTCTTATCAGCCTAAATACATGTTTAAGTTCATGAATCTTTACAGAAAAGTCTGAAAAGTTCAAGATAAAAAAGTAGAAGCCAAAAATATAAATATCTTGTGAACGGTTAAATGCAGTATGACAATTATAACCAGCAGTCTTGCCCATACCATTCTTGGCCGGGATTCATATAGTACTTAGCAAAGCACCAATTAACACATGTAGCACCCATGCGTAGGATGTGGCTGATTCTAGGACAATTCTGATGCTTATTTGTTTAGGTGTGAGCAGCCTTGTAGTGCAAACCACTTGACTTTTAACACAGGCGTGCAGCACTCATCTATGAATCAAGGCAAGTGTTTGATGCAGAAAATCCTATGGTTGTATTTTAAATTTCCTCAACTTTCTGTGTCACATAAAATATAAAAATCATGCAAGTCAAACAGTGAGTGCCAGAAACAGGTTTCTTAAAGTTGACTTGAACTTATACAGGGCCATGAATAGTCACTTCCTGGATTCTTTTATACCCATGAGCACTTCTTTACTGGATGCTTGCTTGCTGAACTATTTACAGAAAGTATGCAAAATATACATGTTTACATAATTAGTATCTTGCAGGCAGTACTAGTTGCAGTCAAGTGTCAGCAACAGTTTTTGCTGTCAAAACATAAGGTTTCATCTGGGTCTATGCAATACATGTAAGCCACTTGGCTTTGGCAGTATTAATATAAATATAGGTATATGTCATGCCTTCATAATGTCTAAAAATCAACTACAAATCTCTCTGTTATTGTGCATTCTTCATTGACTATGACTACATGGTTTTGTCTCCCACTCTGATGTCCCTCAGTAACATGTAACTCACTCAGTTATGATCTGTAATGAGAGGTTAATTTGCTGATTGCAATGCATCCTACACTAAAAAAAAATTTTACAGTCATTTCATTTCATAACCTCTGCACTTCTACATGTTACTTACCATTATTTTGAGTCATTCAGTAATGGAAACCAGCTCCAAACACTATCAGTTTATTATCTATAAGGAGCTATTTTTGTCAGATAGTAGTACACCAAAAATGGAGCACGAATGGTCAAATCATTCTGTCATTGCAAGTTCATAGGTTGGATCATAGGTTGGTACTAGGCTATCGGCCGTAAGGCCTATGCAAGCCTAGCCATAACAATTCCCTGGAAATTTTTTCCCACAATATTTACTTCTCTGGGCCCCTGTCTAGCAGGGCGACTGACAAGATCCCCGGGGTGAATTTCCTATCTCCCATCCAATCATCAAGGTTCCTTTTGAAGAGGGCCAATGAGGTGCTCTGCTTGACATGTATGGGCAGTCTATTCCAGACTATGGGGAGTCTCTGGGTCAGGAACCTATCCCTCCAGCATGTTTTGTTCATTGTGATGATAAGGTTTAGATCCCTGGAGTGTGTGGCTCTGAGGGATTGGGATTTCTTTAAGTGGAGCATGTCCAACAGCTCTGGGTTTGACATGGCCTTGTATGTTAAGCAGAGAGCGCCTCTGAGTAGATGATATGCCACAGAGTATAGCTGGAGTTTTTTTAGATGGTCAGCATATGGCATCTGCTTTAGGCCTGTGATTTTTTTAGTGAGATATTTCTGTGGCCTTTCCAGCTGTTGCAGATGTCTTGTGAGATACATACCAAATGGGGCATTATACTCTATAATGGGTCTAATGAGGGATGAGTACAGTGGGACAATGACCTCCTTTTTTCTGGATGAAAAGCCCTTAGTGATGAGGTGTGCCACGTAGAAGGATTTCCTGACTGTTGTGGCAATGTGGTTATTGAAAGTGAGACCACTGTCCACTTGTGTCCCTAAGTCTCTCATCACACTTTCAATGTTTAGTGTCCTGCCACCTATGTGGTAGTTCATGGGTACATGTTTTTTTTCCAGAGGGGATGACTATACATTTCTTGGCATTAAGCTTGAGCCCATGTCTCTGGCACCAGGCATCTGTTTCAGTAAGGCCCTTTTGTAGAATATCCACATCATTTGGGGATTCAATAATGGCTCCCAGTTTGCAGTCATCTGCAAACTTTGTTAGCCAGAGTCCCTTAGTGTTGGCCTGTACTTCAGAGAAGTAGATGCCAAACAAGAGTGGTCCCAGGACTGAACCCTGAGGTACTCAACTTGTCACTTGTCTGCAGCTGGATTTGGAGTCGGCTACTTTTACAGTTTGGGTTCTGTCAGTAAGCCAGTTGGCAACCCATCGAGTGACGTAGGGATTTATGCCCAGAGTAGTAAGTTTATCTATGATTCCAGATTGGGGGATGGTATCAAAGGCCTTGGTGAGGTCCAGATAGGCTGTGTGGACCTCCTTTCCCTCGTCCACAGCTCTGGAGACCGATTAAAAAAAGTTGATCAGATTCAGGAGACAAGATCGGCCCTTCACAAACCCAAACTGGGTGGGGTCCAGTGTCTGGAGGTTGCCAATGTCTTTGTTTATAAGTTCCATGATAATGCGTTCCATGCCCTTGCAGATCAGGCTTGTCAGACTGATGGGACAGTAGTTCCCGGGATCCAAGGTGGATCCTCCCTTGTTGAGCGGGATAACTGTAGCTGTGCGCCACTCAGTGGGCACGAAGCCTGACATGAGGCTATGATTAAACATGACACTTAGGTGGGGTGCCAGTTCATTTTGTAGTTCATGTAGTACACGGCCTGGGATGTCATCTGGTCCCATGGATGCTGTATTCTTAGCTTTGGAGAGTGCTGTTTCTACCTGTGTGGCTGTGATTATTGGAATTTGGCAATCTTTTGGTATTGAGATGGGCCCTTTAGGGAGTGAGAGGGGAGTGAAGTTGGCACTAAATCGATCTGCCAGGATATTGGCAATATCCTTGGGATCAGTATATTTAATGCCATTTTGTTGTAGCTCAGAGCAGATCTGAGCATTGCCATTAAGATTATTGACATAACTATAGAATGCCTTGTGGTTGTCTTTGGAATCTTTGGCAATTTTATTTTCGTCACTAGCTTTTGAGGATTTTATGAGGGATCTCAGCTTCTTACTGAGGCTGGTGAGGGAGTTTTTTGCATCCTGGGATTTTCCTCTTTTCTGCAACAGTTTCTTCCTTCTGTTGTATAGTTTGTTTATAGCAGGGGACCACCAGATTGGCTTCCTTTTTTTGGAGAAGAGCATCTTGGTTCTATTTGGGATGGCACGATTCATGCACAAGTGGATGTGCTCGTACAAGTAAGTCAAACATTGCCAGCTTTGTTTCTGTGGAGACCGCGAATAGTGCAGACATGGGAATTTACCCTTTCCCCCACAGTAGTGTCATTTTGGAACTGGTACACGTAATTATTTACGTGGTGTGGTGGGTTCAGTGAGGTTTACCCCTGTAAAAAAACAGATTTTATTATTATTATTTTTCGATGAATTGAAGATTGAGGAGTTTTCCTCAATCTTTTGAGTTTCTTATGTGTAAGTGTATGTCCAAGTGTCATATACTCCAAAAAATGCAGTGTGTGTGCTAATAATGTATTCAGACCAGCATACAGGGCATGTTCATGGTAGACATGTTTCCATCTTCTCATTGGTCATCAGTATAGTATTAGTGAAAACTGGTATGTTCTGAAATGTTCAGCTTAACAAAATGCATCTGACACGTTATCCAGTAGGGTACAAAAATAAGAAACAAGAAAGCAAAATCATGCAACTGGACAGCTGAATTTATGCATATGTTTTGGTTATAGAAAGCTAACAGTTTTCTGTTTAACTAAAAGGAAATATTTTTGCTGTTTACAGTTTAAAATCGAACTCATGATATCATTCCTGTCTGCTTATAATAAAATACTAAAGCATGGAATAAGGAAAACTAGCAGAAAACTGAGGTTTACTACACATTTGAGTCAGTGTTTAGTGTTGAAGTGGCATTAATAATGATATTGCAGTCATTGGTTATGTCCCATAAGAAAGTATTAGACTGATACAAGTCTTAGCAGGTTGACTATAGCCTGCATCTAACACTGTAAGAAAAGCTGACGTCTTTGTACATGCACTATGAGGGAAAGGAGAGGGCAGTCTGTAAGAATGGTTCATATCAGCAAATATGGTGCAAGACTCATAAAGATGTTTTTGTATGGACATGGCATTCAAGCACAAAGGGTGGCAGAATATGTAGCAAGATTACAAATGTTCACTGAACAAAATATTTTTTTTTTCAAAAAGCCATAGAAATGTTGCCAGCATTAGTGTCTGGTTGTTAAAGTTATTTCAGGTTACAAAACTAGGTGTGAGAGGAGGTGAGAAATCTTACTGCTTCCGCTATACTTTATTGAGTTTAAATGTATTCAGCTGAATGAAACACACCAGCTGAAGCTTCTGCATTTTGAAATGCACTAAAACACTTTGATTTTTTTGTAGACGATTGCCAGTACACTCCCCTTAGTTATCCATACAAACTGTATAGTGATACAACTATAGAAAAAGGAGAAAAAACACAATTGGAATAACTGCCAGTGCACAGACAGAAACCGTACTGTGAGTGACTTTCTATAGGGATTAATGATTAAGGAGCTCAGCACCAGGAAGTTGAACACAATGAGTTTAAAGATCATGTTTACATTTCAAAATTATCTTTTGTTTTCGCACAAAATAGTGTCTGCATGCATCCCTGTGCATGTGAACACTCTTTTTGTGTAAAAATAAAAGTTTGTTTTACACCATTTTCTGTAAAAGTTGCCCCTAATTTATTTAGAGCATTAATATGTATGTGTTCATAGGACCTATTTATGCTACTTTGGGTTCTGGCTCTAATTATGCTGGATTAGCGTGTGTAAATAATTGTGAAAAAGTTGTGTAATAGCCAGCCTGCTAAATTAGGCTTGGCAAAAAAGCTAAGCATTAAGGTATCCAAAATCCAAATAAAATTTAATATAGCCCTTCAGTCACAATAAAATCTGCCAGTTATAAGAGGTTAACAGTGAACAAATGTCTAATATAAAGAGGTTAATCAGACTATACTCCTGAGCCCAATTATTGAAACAGAAAGAAGATGTAGCCATAAATTAATAGCCACAAAAATTAGACTTAATTTTTCAGATGGGCCAATGAAAATATTAATATAACTGAAAAAAAGCATACATTAAGATAAATTAAAAATAGCGACTGAGTCTCCAAATGACGGTACATTAATGACTGCATGATTAGTCATTGGATTTCTTGTAGCTGCTGTCAAAATCATCTTGTAAAGATTATAAAACTCTTCTTCTGCTGTCTGCTATATTATGCGATTGGATTATACTGTTCTGTATTTGGATTACAATGCTCTCCTTTTCTGCTCCTTACTGACTCCATGTTATGGGTGAAAACTGACTAATGACCAGTGCACCTACTCCGTAATTAAATGGTCCAGTAAATAAAAAATGAGCACTTGTAAGTAGGGTTGTGGCCTGTATCCTGTCATTCATCATTGTCATGGCTTTAACGAGTTCAAAAGTAGAGTCTACTTAGGGACAGTTGCTAAGGTTACATGGATAGGCATTCATTTTACCTAGATACCATATGTGAATGCTTTAGCAGCAGCAAGGTGCCATTAGAGAAAAACATGAGGTCTGCAGGTACATTAGAGATTAAGGACCTAGAAAAGCAAAGGGAACAGGTGGTCCTTACTGATGGTCAACAAATTTTGTCTTTACAAAAGGCCATATAAAATCATATTTTAAGTAATCTCATGCGTCATTGTAGTATTCAAGTTACATAGACAACACATTAGCAAATGCATTTCAGCTCCCCTAGTTTTGATTTTTTTTTTGTCCATATACTAGCAATAACCTGCTTACCAACACATCAGCAGTCTTCCCTGTTTCTGTACAGTACAGGTGTACTATAGGCCATCTGCATGTACTTTATATATATATATATATATATATATATATATATATATATATATATATATATATATATATATATATATATATATATATATATATATATATATATATATATATATATATATATATACACATACATATATATATTGTCAGTGAATCATTTCTTTCCCTTCCTTTCCTAACTTGGCCAACTTCCATAGCAAAACAAAATTTGCTACTAATTGCTAACCTTCTCTGTAATGGATTGTGTCACTCAAGGCATGAGATTCAATGTAAGTTTGTGTATGGAAAAATCTAAATGAAAATTGGAAAACTGAGAAATTCTGATAAAAATAATACAAGACTGTGTGGGACCCAGTTACTGCTGTTGTTTCTTGCTAATCTGTTTACTACAATCTTTATATATCCCTTTCTTTCTTCCCTCTGCTGCCAGATTGCCTGTAAGACTCTGGTAAGTTCATCTTCTACACTAAGTTGTCACCTTACCAGCATCTTTTATCTTTGAGCTATTTTTTCTAGAAGGGGAGAGTTATGACAGATTTTCAGATGCTTAATGCCTTACTTGTTGAAAGTATGGTGTGCATATTCAAAAGGTTTACCCAGATCAGATTAACATCTGTTTAGTGACTCACAGTTTGCACAACCAAATGAATAAACTGACAAATTCAAATACTGAATCAAGAGAAAAAAATGTTTTAAGTCTTTTACCTCTGAGATTTCATCTAGTACCGAAATAATATCTGACACATCACTACAATTATCCACAGTGAATCATACAGAGTTAGTATATAGTAAAGCAAGTCCATTTATAATATAACCTTGTAAAATACAGTTAATTAGTATATATATATATATATATATATATATATATATATATATATATGTGTGTGTGTGTGTGTGTGTGTGTGTGTGTGCGTGTGTACTTAAACAAATTAAATGGTACTGAACATGTCTGCTATTTTTTCTTGTACCACAATGAGAAATTAGTAATCTGGAATTAGTAGATGTATGACACAGATAGAAAAATGGTATAATCTGAAAAAGAACAAGGGAGGAGTTGCATGTTGACAGTGAGGCTGAATGGAGAAGTTACAGTATACAGCAGAGATAAGGACAACCGCTGCTTGCAAAAACTGAATTCCTAGATGACCAAATTGGAAGAAAACCATGTGACAAGGTGAATCAGCAGACTCATTCCTGGGGAATGAGGAAGGAAAATAAATCAAGGCTTGAAAAGTACAAAAGCAAAATCCTGTGGTGATGGATTGTCAAAAATAAGTTTTCTAAATGTCTTTACACACAAATTTTTGCATTTTGCCATGTTTGTTCTGGCTGGGTCATCTGTCCATCGACTCAGAGACATTTGCTTTGTTGTTTCCAAATCTTGATTCATCAGAGATTTTGCTTTTCTTCTACATTCCTCAAGAACAAGTCTGATGTTTCTTCCATAGTGCACGGTTCTCCTCCAAAGACAGAATCATTAGATGAGCAAGGCAGGACACAATCATACTTGGGGCAGGGGGCTTAATCTTCATGGAACATATGAGGAAGTACCTTCATCTAGGATAAGGCGGGGCTGGAGAAAAAATAAAATATGCTGTACTGGATGCTGGTCATAAGCAGAGATTTAGGTCCCAAATCAAGAAGGGAAGCATCCTTTTACATAACAATAATCTGGTAAAGGAAGACTACTACTGGCTGAACTGTGATAAATAATGGCCAGAAGTGATTATGCCCCTGTGTAGCTTCTGTATTCCATGGGGTAACAAGAGGACATACCACAACAACAGCTTTATTAAATTAATAGAATATAGTCTTAGAAGAAAAATTCAATGGCAAGTAATATAAAAGAGTGAGAGGTTCAGAATATCATGGAGAATATGTGGAAATTAATTAAAGTGTATTGTCACATTTGCATGACTTACCTTTTGCAACAAATTATTTGGTGCTTAATATGCCTAACAGGCTTTTTAGCTATCAGTGAACTTTATTTATTTTTATTTAAATAAATATTTATTTAACATTTCTTTATCAGGCATGTCCAACTTGGAACGAAGCCAATTTTCAGCACAGGCCCAGGCAGAAACACTCTAGACACATGTCTTTGTAATGTGTCAGGAAACCAGAGCACCTGGAGGAAACCAACATGTATGCAAGCAGGACATGCAGATTCCACACAAAAGGCACCCCAGCCAAGAATCAAACCAGAAAATCTCTTGCTGTGAGGCAACAATGCAACCACTGCACCATCTGTTTTTACTGTTTTCTTTAAGGAGAAATACTCCTGGTGAAATTCCTTTTCTCTGCCTTGATGCCACTGAGGATTATGTGTGATCTTTAACCTCAATGACATGAGCTCAGGGAAAATATGAAATGTGTCTATAGAATTTAAAGTAAACATGCTGTGCATGCACAGAGATGTGTTCATTAAACATTATGGACCACTGTATTAGATACTATAGTGGGAATGTAAAATGAAATCATGTTACATAACTGTGATACAAAGACTGACATGTTAAACATAGATGACATGGATGACATCTGGCAACTGGCACTGTGGCAAGATAGGTGACAACTATGATTCAATGTAGGAGAAAAATGCAAAATTATACTCTTTTTGATGGGGAACCCACAAAAGAAACTTGTTGTCTTAGTGGCGGTTTAAGCAGAAGGAAGAGACAAAGGAGTTGGAGCAAAAATCCTTCCTAAGATGACCTATACTGTGCAGTATGAAAATCAAGTGTAAAAGGCAGCAGGAATCCGGGATGTGGGAACAATAATCCCTCCCTAAGATGAATCATGTTATGCAGTGTGAAACGGTTGTGATAAAAGCCATCAGGATGATGGGATTTGTACCACAAGGAAAGAATTCCAAAGAAAATGAAATTCCATTGCCACCATGCAGAACACAGCGAAGGCCAGTGCTGAATTCCTTTGTGGGGTTTTATACACCATACATAATAATAGAAATTTAGATGATATAAAGTGTGTATCAAGGGATTACTAAAATGATGACTGTAAGAAGGAGAGGGAATATGAGCAGATGCCTAGAAAGCTATATCTGCATATATTAGAAGAGGAAATAGAAATGTAGAAAGATATACTGTCTGTGAACAACTGGGAAGAGTGGAATGGAAGATAAATTTGAAATAAGCCAAAAGTAGGCATGGATTGCACCTATAATGTATAATTTCCATATTGTATTTAAGAAAATATTACTTCACAGAGAAGGTGATAAGGTCAAGGAATGCACGAGGCTCTGGTACACTGTAACTCAGTAGAAGGTCCAGGGTTGTTGGGACCAACATGAAGAGAAGTTAGGACAAGAGTATTGGAGAGGCAACGTTTTAGAGATAAAAGCCGAGAACCAAACAAAAAGCTTCAAACTAATCAAAGGATGAAGGAAATAGGAAGAATGTATTTGAAGCACAGGTTAAGAGCTTTCTTCCAGCTTGTAACACGGACTTCATCAGAGCAATAACAAATCAAATCAAACAGTTTAAAAATCCTCCACAATTAATCACATGCCCACAACCACCCAATGAAACAACCCCCATTATGATAATTCAAGTTAAAAGTCTGAAGCTCAAATACATTCAAAAAAATTGCTTGCCGTCCACAATAACAAATCCTAAAATCCAAAATACAAGAAAAACATTAAAAGATGTTTTAATGTATAGAAATTATACTTGAAAATATTTCAGTTTTAACACACTAACAGTGGAAATGCTTTCATTTAAACCAGGATACAAATAAGCATGTAGTTTAATCTAACACCTAAGCTCTTTAAGTTCAATCAATTCATCCCATGGACCATCTCTGGGATCCTTTTTTTGTCAACATCACTTCCTAAAAAACAAAACTATGCCCAGGAAACTTAAGCATACATTTGGAAAGCGAATCGTTGACATTATGTTTCCTAATATCAGGCAAATGCTCATATATACGTTCCCTGAATTTCCTTTTGGTTTTACAAACATAAGAACAATTGCAATGTTGACACAAAGCCAAATATACAATACCCTTAGAACTGTAGCTGCAAAAAATGAAGTTTTAATAAAACAATGATTAACCCTTATTCTCAGATTTTACAGACACATGAAAATGAATTAAGTTTGTCTATTTTTTCTATGCATATTGAATCTTCTTCTTCTTCATCTGAAACCCTGCCTAATATTGTAAGGAATAGCAAAGGTGAGATTTATATTATTTTTCACATCTTTATTTTGATGTGGATCATGCTGACTTATTGAGTAGAGGCTTTGCATTTGTACTTACCAACAGGTCAAAAATTGAAAATCTTATCATTGCTTTAAAATTATTTTTGAGGAGGTTGAATTTCAAATTGCTTTTCAGTAACTGTGACTGTGCCATTTCATCAGTGGAGATTTACAGATATACATACTTCTATTAAAGCAAATAGAGCTGCATGTTTACTGTACAGCTGTCACAACAAGCTGCTCATGGGTTCATAGATACTTACTAGACTATTGATTTGTGAGGATCTTAAGAAGCCTAGCTTTACTTTCCCACGGTACATTTTAGCTCTTATTTATTATTTATTTTTTATTATTTAACATTTGTTGACCAGGAAAGTCTGTCTAGGACAGAACCTATTTTCAGCAGAGGCCCGGGGAGAAACACTCCAGATGCATGTCTTTGGAATGTGGGAAGAAACCGGAGCACCCAGAGGAAACCCACACGAACACAGGGAGGACATGCAGACTCTGCACAGAAGACATCCCAGCTGAGAATCTAACCAGAGAACCTCTTGCTGTGAGGTGACAACATTAACTGCTGCACCACTGTGCCACCCCTTATATTTTCCATACGAATAATCCAGTCATGCAGAACAAGGAAGTGTTGGGACATTTACTTGTTGACACGATCCACAAAGGATGTGGGTGCTAAACAAGAAGTGAATTTGCAGTTTCCCATCCATTCATCCAAATTACATTTGACCACAGTTGGAAAAGTACTTCATTTTATGTGGAGTGGAAGATGATTCTGTAAAATAGGTATTCTCTGTGATACATTTCTGTCCTTCTCACATGTTTATTTATGTTACAAAAGAGATTGAGATTGAGATCCCTTGAGCAAGTGTTCATGCTAACACTGGACTTGCGAATGTGTAATAGGTCTGACAGAACAGGGTCTGTATTTCTATACATGAGGCAGAGGTCACCTCTTAGTAGCATGTATGATAATGAGTAGAGGACAAGGCGTGAAGGGTAGTCTGCATAGTTTTTGTGATTTTTTTTTTTTTTTTGTGAGAAAGTGTTGTGGTCACTCTAGCAGTGACAAGTATTTGGACAGGTAAATATCGAATGGGGCATTATACAGTGGAATGATTATATACCTGGACCTAAACACCATACTTTTAGATGTTGAAAACAGGACTTCCTTACAGTGGTGGATATGTGGTGATCAAAAAGCCATTCACTGTCAACATAGACATGCATTCCGATGAAATTTTTGAGACCTAATATTTTAGGTACAAATAACCCAGAGATGAGCAAAACATTTATATGCCGCCCCTATCCATGACAGATAAATGTGCTAAATTACGAACAAATTTGTGAGTACCCATCCATTTGTCCATTGTACCTTGCTTTATATGGAGAGGAAGTTGATTCCTCTTGTGGATTTTGTTTAGGATCCAGTATTTGTCACACTGGGAGGATATGGTAGACAGACCTTGCTGCTTTGCTAGAAATGGTCTGCACCTGCCCCCAGGCTTTTCGATACTGGCAAAGGCCCTTGCCTCCCTAAAGTCCATTTTATAGGCAATGTCAAAAAAACAAATTTTCCAAAGTAACAAAATCCAATCAAGACAAATTCAGGGTCATGCTGCTTAATGCTAGGATTTTAAACATGGATCTGCACTCTCTATAAGCACTCCTCACCTTGGAGGATGCTGACATCTGTGCAGTTACTGAGACATGGTTCAAGGCCACTGAGAGCACCCTGGCCATGCAAGGCTACAATGCCTTCCACACATTCAGTCCTCAAAATAAGTGTGAAGGGACCAAAGGTGGAGGTGTATCCATCTTCATTAAAGTCAAATTCTTCGAGGCTGGTCAAACAGCATGACTCTCTCAAACTACTCCATGTCCAATTAACTATTGTGAAAGTACCATATCACATCATTGCTAGCTATAGATCCCCCACCATGAACCAGGATAAGTACTCCACCTACCTCGATTTACTGGAATCCCTCACCATACATCCCAACACCTTAGTCATGGGAGATTTAAATTATCCTTCCATAGACTGGGGGACATACACAAGCAAAGACACGGTCACCCAGAGGTTCCTGGACTTTGTTAACACAAATTCTCTAGAACAGATAGTCTGCACCCCACTAGGGGATCTAATGTTCTAGACATAGCACTCACCAACATGGGGGGGTCACTGTACTTCCCCATGCATGATGCCCTCCCTGGTTAGGTCAAACCACAAATCAATCTCATTTGGAGTAACTACTGGAACTGACACCCTCACAGGAACAAAAATGACAAAGCCTTCACCAAAGCTAACTACAGCGTAGCAATGGTATAAAAAGCTTCATACAAATCACAGTCACAAACACCAATGATCACTATGAGGAAGTGTACACAAATGCCTTTTACAAACACTTAAGTGACTGCATCAACTCTGCTGTATCTGAATGGATCAAAACCAGGCCTTCTCATATAAACAAGCTACCACAGTGGACTTCAAGTATAAACAGATTATATAACAAGTGGAAGAAACTGTTGTCCAGAAGCCTAAACAGGAAAGTCAGAAATCTTGTAAAGCCTTCTAAAACAAATTACAAAACCAAAATTGCATTCCTAGCCAAAGATAATCATAAGGCATTCTTTAACTATGTCCAAAGTCTAAAAGGGAATACCTAGCTATTTACCGAACTGGTTGTAGATGGGATCACTCATACTACACCGGAAGATATTACCAACCTGCTAGATGACAGATTCAGTGCAAACTTCACCCCCACCCCCACCTACCATATCCCAAAACATACCTGACACCAGCCCAATGCCTATTATCACTAGAGAACATGTCATCTCTGCATTTGCCAAGGCCAAAAACATGGCCTCAGTGAGATCAGATAATATTGCAGGTTGTTTACTAAACAATCTGAAACAAGATGTAGTGGACTTACTTGACATTCTCTTTAATCATAGCTTGAGAACTGGCTATGTTCCTGCAGAATGGAGAACAGCAACAGTAATCCCCCTGCACAAAGGGGAGGCCATCAACTGGCCCTAGGAACTACAGACCATATGTCTAACCAGTCTCATCTGCATGGCCACAGAAGGAATTATCATGGGCCTTATCAACATGGACATAGGCAACCCCCAAATGCTGGACCCAACCCAGTTTAGCTTCTTTAAGGGTAGATCATGCTTATTAAACCTGGTCATGTCACCAAAGCCATGGACAAAGGTAAAACAGTGCACACAGCCTATCTCAACCTTGCCAAGGCTTTTGACACAATTCCCCACTCTGGAATCATTAAGAAATTTGCCCAGATAGGGATTAGCCTTTATGTTACTAGCTGGGTAGCCAATTGGCTTACTGACAGAACACACTATCAAAATTTGTGACTCCACCTCCACCAGTAAACCCATCAAAAGTGGAGTACCACAGGGATCTGTGCTGGGCCCCTTACTGTTTGGCATCTATTTCTCAGAAGTCCAAGCTAAAGTAGATCACCTTTAGCTCACCAAGTTCGCTGATGATTGCAAACTAGCAGCAATCATTGAGTCCTGCAATGATGTCAACATATTACAGGAAGGCTAACACAAACAAATTATTGGTGCCAAAGCCATTGTCTAAAAGTAGTGCAAAAATGCATTATTATTCCCTTTGGCAAAACAGAATTCCTTACAAATTACAATATTGACAGCACCTTCTGAGTTCCAACCCAGTGGTGCTAGACATGGGAACACAGGATGATAGCAATCTGAACTTTGGCCGCCAAGTTTCCACAGTGGTAAGGAAAGCCTTCTCCATAGTACACCTCATAATGAGGGCCATAGCATTCAGGTCAAGGGATATTATAACTCTGCTGTACTTGGCCCTCATCAGACCACTAATAGAGTATAATGCAGGCTTTTGCATGTACCTCACCAGATACCTGCAGAAGCTGGAGAGACATCAGTGGTTCCTCACTAAGAAAATACAGGGACTCCAAACCATGACCTACATGGATAGACTGAAAGCCCTGTCACTTTAATCTGTATCTTACAGGCTGCTGAGAGGTGACTTGTGCCTGGCCTATAGGGCAATCTCCAATCCTGCCTTAATGGAAATACTGCACATCCAAATGTCAAATGGCTCAAGAGTCACTCACTCTAGGAATATCAACCTAGCTTGTGACATTAACAGATCATGCTGGAGAGACAGATATGTCTCCCAGAGACTGACGCTTCTCTGGAATAGACTCCCCATTCACGTAAAACAGAGCTCTTCACTGACCCTATTCAAACGTAAATTAGATAATTGGATGGGAGACAGCAATTTCACCCCTGGAATGGCACCCATGTCCCTCATGAACACAGGTAGCCGGTGTTGATCACAGACCCGCTATGTTCATAAGTTCATTCTGCAAACTACCCAAAAAAGAACAAATGGGGATAGTTGAGATTAACGTGGCTAAAGGCTCTAAGGCTGCTAGCCTAGTAAACTGCTATGAACCTATGAACCTATTTCAAAGAAGTGATATTCTCTGTGATGCATACCTATCCTCCAGCATGTTCTAGTTATTCTGCAAAAGAGACTGAGATGTCTTTTGTGGGCGTTTTTGACCCCATTGGATTTGTGAATGTGGAGTGGGTTTAACATGTTAGGGTCTGTTACAGGTTCTTTTTTTTTGATACTGACACAGATTTTATTCTTACATTTATCTATTTTTTTTTGCTGTAGTCTTTTTTTATTCCTTGAATTTGTGCCCAACACAAATAGCCACACATAGCCAATGGGGCCAAATTTTATTAACATGCGCATCAGTTCATTAGAACATCACATAGTCAGTTACATTTTGATATTCAAAAATTAAAACAGCAACTATGAACTGGCAGCATTACAAACCCATCAGTACATCTTAACTAACATACGATATAGCAGTGTTAACATCCCACTCACTAACAGCAACCAGACACACCCACCAGGAGTAGCATAACTCACTGCTCACTCCCATGTTTACATCAGAAAGAAAGGGAGGGGAAAAGGAGAACTTCCCACCCATAACAAACCCTGAAAACTGCAACCCCCATCCAACAGGTGAGTGAGGTTGGGTGAGTTCCTATTACTGACAGCAAAAGAGGCTGATAGCCCCTTTCAGTCGTCTTGTATACCTGTTTCCCTACTTTGTCTGCATGTCTCACTCCCTCCCATCTGACCTCTCTACCTAAGCCTCCAACTTCCTCCACCTTTAACTATTTCTACCCTTTTCCTTCCTTCTATACCTACCCTTACAGCATGCTTTCTTAGCATGCCTCTCCCAGGCTTGCATTAACAAATACATCTGCCCAGCAAACTACACTTGTAAAAACATGAGCTAAGAAGAGAAATCCTTTTTTAGGTCCTAGGGGAGAACCCAAAAGTTTTCTTAAGGTAATAAGAAACTCTTTTTCAGGGTTTCTTTCTTCAGAGACCTGACACTGAGTAAATCTAATTTTTTCAAACTCAACCACCCTGTTTCTGTTGTGTTCTTAACTGATTACTTCATAGACAAGTATATTCAACATGAATGATAAGTTGTTGTGTAACCTACACATACATACTCAGCTTAACAAGAAAGTTCTCAGTGTTGATGTTATAGGTATGCTCATCGCCATTTTCAGTCTGTTGGATAAAAAGAATTGGTACAAATAAATACATCAAACTAAGCAAGACATAGCCAATGGGGCCAAATCTTATTAACATGCGCATTAGTTCATTAGAACATCACATAGTCAGTTACATTTTGATATTCAAAAATTAAACAAATTCATTTCTATCTTCTTTAATATGTGGCATGTGACTGTACCAGTTTAAAACATATACTTTCCATTTGAATGTTTTGTTTCAAGGAAGCCGCGGTGGTACAGTGGTAGCATTGTTGCCTCACAGCAAGAGGTTCTCCTGTTCGATTCTCGACTGGAGTGCCTTCTGTGTGGAGTCTGCATGTCCTCCCTGCTGTCAAGTGGCCTCAGAAAGACATGCATGAATGGGTGTGCCTTCGCTGAAGGTTGTGTGTCGGGCTGGCAACTTGGCACCATAAAAATCTACTGTCAATCATTAGTGGACCGGAGTTCTACTGTGGTGACCCCTAACCAGGAAAAGACAAAAACTTTCCATTTAAATGTTTTCAGAAATATGGCATATTGCGACTATTTAAATGGCCATCCAGATTGCTTTTTTTCTTTCTTTTTGGGTTAAACTTTTTTAAGAAAAATGCCAAACTCTTAGATTTTAAATATCTTGGCATCCTAATAAGCCAGTAAATGATGCTCTCCAACTGTCCACAGTTTAGAGTTGCACAAGCAGCCTGTGTGATTGTAATATCCAATCAAATCTTTGCATTTTTAACTCATATGTGAACAGGATCTGCAGTGGTCTAAAAGCTGATTCCACTCAATCAGACCACATCATTCTGTTAAAAGGAGCCTCCTGGTGCATTACTATTCATTTTTTTTTATTTATTTTTGCAGCAATTGAGTGCACCAGGTAGGAAATACAAAAATGTGTGAATTGTTCAGTGGCAGCACATGTTTAGAAGAGCACCACCAGAGTGTGGAGAAAAGTGCTGGATTTCAGATTGCATCCATATTAAGCTCTGATCATAGTTAACCACACACAGCTGTTCAATGTTTTGTTTAATAGTCAGATAAAACAGTTTTTCCCCCAGACCTCAAAATAGAGCTTTTATTATCGGTAAGCTTTTTCCCTAGAACCTGACTCTTGATGTCCGGGACTATTACTTTTTTTAAACATCTGCTGTGTACACCTTTTATGTCAGTGTTCATGAGGGAATAGAGAAATGTGTGGTACTGTATGCATCTAACAACAACAAGTTAAAATATTTTCATAAGTTTTAAAACAATGATCAAGCTGAATGGCCATCTAGGAGCACTGATTATCTAAGAAATGGTACATAAACATTGCCCCCAGCACGAGAATCGGAATTCTTTTTAAAACACTCCATCCCTTCAGACTGTCATACATGTAAGGATATATTATTCCAAAGGTGCAACATTTTGACTGTGATGTATGAGTGTTGTTCCTCGGAATTTCCCATTTTTGTCAAAAATGTAATATTCATCATCATCATTCAAGCACATTTTTCCCATTCCCTACATGGGGTTGGGGTATTGTGTCAATTGTCACTATCCCTTTCTCTCTCTCTCGTTCTATTCAATGCCACTCTACTGATTTCTTCAACATTCATGCCTGATTGTCACAGCTCTTCTCTCACTCAACCCATCCACCTCTTTTGCTGAATTTCCTCTTGCCTTCTTCCTGTCTGTCTTAAATCTTCTTCTTCACCAATTAGTCTTCTGCTTTTCTGCACATGTGTCTGAACCACCATAATGTGTTCACTTTGACCTTTTCTGCAATTGGGACTGCTTTGGTTTCTGCTGTTATGTCATCATTTCTTCATCTGTCCCACAATGTGCATCCTGTCACCCATCTCAGGCACTTCATCCCTATCACCTCTAGCTTCCTAAACTGCTCTGCCTTTAATGCCCAGGTTTCTGTACCATACAGTAGTACTGGTCGCACCACTGTATTATACACCTTACTTTTCAGCTTTTTTGGCATTCTTCTGTTATACACTACATCTGACACTCTGTGCCAGTCGGCTGCAGTCCCTCTGATTCTAGCTTTGACCTCCACATACAGCCTTCCCTTCTCCTCAACCTCCCCTCCCAGATTCTTGAAGCTGTTAACCTGTTCCACTGTTTTCCCTTCTATCTCAATTCTCAACATTTTCTGTTTCTCCCATTTGCTGCCATTGCAACTGTCTTATATGTACTCAGTTTCATCCCATCCCTTGTTACTTCAGTTTTGCATACCATGAGTCTGCCTGTAATGCCACATCATCTGCATACAGCAACTTTGTTGATCTGTCCCCTCCGACCTTTTTGCTATTGTAATCCTTCACCAGTTTGAACAGCAGTGGGTCAGAGCTCCCATTGGGAAGCCCTCAATGAGAACAAACACTGTTCATACTTGAGTCACTAGGGTCTTATACAAAGCTTGCACTAATTCTACCAATGTTTCTGGGACTTCAGACCACCACAGGACTGCCCAAATCAGCTTCCTTGGGACCGCATTATATGCTTTCTCCAAGTCTGGGAATGCCCAGTTGGACTTTTTCCTCATTTCTATCTTCTTTTGAAATATCTGTCTCACTACAAACATGTGTATAGTTGTGCTGCATTCTGATGTGAATCTGGACTGTTCATCTCCCATCTTACTTTATACTACTCTTAGTATTCGTTTATCAATCACCCTCTCCAGAACATTCACGCAGTGTAATAGGAGTTTGATACTTCTATACTGCCCACAGTTGTGGATGTCCTCTTTGTTCTTGAATGCTGACCCTACTATGCCTATACTTCAGTCATCTGGGATACACCTTTCTCTCCATATTGCTATGAGTACCCTCGGGAGCCATTTCTCACCTATCTCACCCAATATCTTTTATCATATCTGCTGTGACCTCATCTGAGCTTGCTACTTTCCCTGACTTCATTTTTCTTGGTGCTGTTTTTACTTCTTCTATGGTGGGCTCCTCCTCCTCTTTCATTGCAGGCTGTGTCTGGGGCAGTACAGTTTCTGTGGTGTTTTCTTCATTCAGAAGCTGTTGGAAGTACTCATTCCATCTGCCTTTGATGTCTTGTGAACTGGTGAGCAGATTGTTGCTGTTATCCCTTATGAAGGGTGTCTGACTTTCTTCTTTATCTTTCCATCTTTGCCTTGCAACCTGATACAGTTTCCTTTATGGCATCTCCTCAGTCACTTTCCAGAGGCTGTTAGAGAGCCACTGATGCCTAATTTCTTTTGCTACTGTAACTCCTCTCTTAGCCTCTTTGTTAGCCAGCCAATATCCCTTCCTAGCCTGGTCTGTCTTTCCTGATTCACTTTTTCTTGCATTCTTTCTTTCTTTTCTCGAATTTCTGGACTTCTGCATTCCACTATCAACTTTTCTTATGTACCTTATTTCCTTCCATTCCTGGCTTGGCTGCATTTCTCTTCTGTAGTCCTCACACATGCTGGTTTGAGGTGCTGGCTTTCTTCTTCATCTCCACCTATTTCCTCTTCTTGAGGTGCTGGAGCCCTAAGTAATTCCTTGAACTGTTGTGCTATCTCTCTAGTCAACTTCCAGCTTTTCAGCATGGTCTCTATTGACCTTAGAGCCATCTCTGACCACTGACTGGGGCAACCTGTGGTTTATGCTGTAGGCCACCTGTTTCACTGGGAATGACTTTGCAATCACTGATTCTACTCTATTGCCCTTTCCTTACTAGGAGTTGCATGTTGGCCACTGGTGTATGTCAACTTGTGACGCTCTGTCTTTTCTCATCCTTGTGTTGGCTACCAGCAAGCCATTTGTCAGACAGAAGCCTAGAATGGTCTCTCCTCCTTTATTCCTGTTGGAGCCACCCATGTGGAGCCAAGCAGTCCTCAAATTCTGTTGTGTCTGTCCCAATATGTGCATTCAGGTCACCCATTATCAATATCAATTCATATTGTCCCACAAGTGCTGTATAAACGCACTCTTTTCCTCATTATCACAACCCTGCTGGGTGAAATTATGAATATTTTCCTATCATTAGGCCTGAAGAGGGAGGAGCATAGGGTGACATGTAAGAGTGGAGGAAGATGCACACAGGTGGATTATATCCTATATAGGAGAGCCAGTCTGAAGGAGATTGGAGAGTGTAAAGTGGTGACAGGGAAAGCGTAGTAAGGCAGCATAGGATGGTGGTCTGTAGGATGATGTTGGGGATCAAGAAGAAGAGGAGGAGGAGAGTGAGAACAGTGCCAAGGATCAAATGGTGAAAGATGAAAAAGGATACGTGTAAGGTGGAGTTTAGGAAAGAGTTAAGACGGGCATTGGGTGGCAGTGAGGAGTTACCAGATAGCTGGGTAACTACAGCAGAGCTGGTAAGGGAGATGGCTAGAAAGATGTTTGGTGTGACATCTGGACAGTGAAAGGAGGACAAGGACACCTGGTAATGGAATGAGGAAGCACAGGAGAGCATACAGAAAAAGAGGATGATGAAGAAGTTGTGAGATTGTCAGAGAGATGAAAGAAGTAGACAGGAGTATAAGGAGATGAGGCATATGGCAAAGAGACAGGAGTGAAGTCTAAGAATAATGTGTATGGAGAGTAGTATGAAAATTTGGACACTAAGGAGATAGAAAAGGACCTGTACCAATTGGCTAGGCAGAGGGACCAAGCTGAGAAAGATATGAAGCAGGTAAGGGTGATAAAGGATAACAAGGGAAACATACTCACAAAACAGGAGTGTGTTGAGTAGATAGAAAGAATACTTTGAGGGGCTGATGAATGAAAATGGGGTATTGGTTTGGGGGTGTGCACACTTGTGCAACCAGCTTATTGTACGTTTTTTAGTTATATTTTTCCCTTAACAGATTTGTTTGTTTTTCAATTGAATTGTATAGGTTGTGGGTCGTGTTGAAGGTGGGAAGGGTTTTGAAGTGATTTATTGTGGTCTCATTTTTGTATCTCACAGGAGCCTGGCATTTTGGCAGGGGTGTGTACACTTTTGATATCCACTGTGTGTGTGTGTGTGTGTGTGTGTGTGTGTGTATATATATATATATATATATATATATATATATATATATATATATATATATGTGTGTGTATGTTTATATATATATATATATATATATATATATATATATATATATATATATATATACGTGTGTGTGCATGTGTGTATATATGTATATGTGTTTATATGTATATATGTATGTGTGTGTGTGTGTGTGTGTGTGTGTGTGTGTGTGTGTGTGTGTGTGTGTGTGTGCATGTATATAATGTGTGTATATAATCTATACATACATGTGTATACCTATATACATATATATATATGTATGTACAAACACACACACACACACACACATATATATGTATGCACATGTGTAAGGCATGAAGCACGCAATCAGTTGTGAGGGACTTATGAACTCAGGTTGATAGCAAACTGACTTTTGACCACCATATTGCCTTCATTGTATGAAAGCATTCTACATGACTCAGGTCATTGATCTCATCCAGGGGCAAGTTGGTCATAACATCCCTGTATTCTACCCTGTTAAGAACGATTATTGAATACAATGCCTCTTTCGGCATGTACCTTGCAAAGCACATGCAGCAGCTGGAGAGACGACAGAGATTCATCACCTAGATATTCCAGGGCTTTAAACATCTACCTTACACAGGCTAAAAGCCCTGTCCCTGTACTCAGTTTCCTAAAGACTCCTCGGAGGTGACCTCTGTCTGGCATAGAAAGCAGTCTCAAACCCTGTTCTGATGGAACTGCTGCATATCCGCAAGTCAAGCTCCACTTGAGTAACCCACACATGAGACCTCAACGTTGTCTGTGACATCAATAGGAGTTGTTGGTCAGACAAATTTATGTCCCAGAGACTCCCCCTTTTATGGAATAGACTCCTCCCTCTCCATGTAAAGCAGAGAACCTCATTAAATCTTTTTAAGCACAACCTGGATAATTGGATGGGGAACAGAAAATACATCCCTGAGATTCCACCTATGTCTCTGCTGGACAGTGGCATAGGGTGCTGACTTGTTGGAACATGGACTAAATTCTTGGCTAGGCTTGTAAGGGCCTCCGGGCCAATAGCCTAGTAACTTCCAATGATCCTAAAACAGTGAGAGAGAGGGAAGGTTGGATGATGTAGCGATAGTGATTCAGGAAGTGAAATGGATTAGCAAGGAGGACGTAAGGACAGCTATGAAGAGGATGAAGAATGGAAAGGTTGTTGGTTCAGATGACATACCTGTGGAAGCATGGAGGTGTTTCAGAGAGATGGCAGTGGAGTTTTTAACTAGATTGTTAAATGAAATCTTGGAAAGTGAGAGGATGCCTGAGGAGTAGAGAAGTGTTTTCGTATGGATTTTTTAAGAATAAGGGTGATGTGCAGAGCTGTAGTAACTACAGAGAGATAAAACTGATCAGTCACAGCATGAAGTTATAGGAAAGAGTAGTGGAAGCTAGGTTAAGAAGGGAGGTGATGATTAGTGATCAGCAGTATGCTTTCATGCTGGGAAAGAGCACTACAGATGCAATGTTTGTTCTGAGGGTGTTGATGGAGAAGTATAGAGGAGGTCAGAAGGAGTTACCTGATGTCTTTGTAGACTTAGAAAAAAAATATGACAGGGTGCCTAGAGAGGAGTTGTAGTATTGTATGAGGAAGTCGGGAGTGGCAGAGAAGTATGTAAGAGTGGTACAGGATAGGTATGAGGGTAGTGTGACAGTGGTGAAGTCTGTGGTAGGAGTGGAGGTGGGATTACATCAAGTATCAGCTCTGAGCCCTTTCTTGTTTGCAATGGTGATGAACAGGTTGACAGATGAGATCAGACAGACAGGAGTCCCCATGGACTATGATGTTTGTGAATGACATTGTGATCTGTAGTGAGAGTAGGGAACAGGTGGAGGAGGTCCTGGAGAGGTGGAGATATGTTCTAGATAGGAGAGGAATGAAGGTCAGCTGGACTTAGACAGAATATATGTGTGTGAATGAGGGGGAGGATAGAGGAATGGTGAGGATGCTGGGAATAGAGGTGGCGAAGGTGGATGAGTTTAAATACCTGGGATCAACAGTTCAGAGTAATGGTGAGTGTGGAAGAGAAGTGAAGAAGAGAGTACAGGCAGGGTGGAGTGGGTGGAGAAGAGTGTCAGGACTAATTTGTGACAGACAGGTACCAATAAGAATGACAAGGAAGGTATGCAAGAGGGAAGTGAGACCAGCTTTGTTATATGGGTTGGAGACAGTGGCATTGATGAAAAGATAAGAGTCAGAGCTGGAGGTGGCAGAGTTAATATGTTAAGATTTTCACTGGGTGTGATGAGGATAGACAGAATTAGGAATCAGTATATTAGAGGATCAGCTCAGGTTGGGTGGTTTGGAGACAAAGCCAGAGAGACAAGATTGTGTTAGTTTGAACATATGCTGAGGAGGGATACTGGATATAGTGGGAAAGGATGTTAAGGATGGAGCTGCAAGGTAAGAGGAAAACAGGAAGGCCTAAGATAAGGTTTATGGATGTGGTGAGAGAGGACATGCAGGTGGTTGGTGCGACAGAGCAAGATGCATAGGACAGGAAGAAATGGAAACAGATGATCCACTGTAATGATTGACTTCACTTCACTGTACGTACATTTTGTCTCCTGGATACATAGGATGTCCTTACCATCACATCATCCAATTCCAAGCTGCATCTTGTCACTGAACCTAACTGAGTGCAGCAATTCTTAGTTCATGTTTGGCACATTGATTGGTTTATGTTCAGCTTTTGCTCAACAGAGCTATCCCAGTTTACCAAGGCCGGGCAACTGGACACCGGATGACCAGTAGCTTATAGAACTAGGGCTGCTAGGCTTTATGGTGGGTACACACTGACCAATAGGCAAAGAGAGAAGCATACACCCCTCCCATCATTAGTATGGGTCCCTGGCATAGGTTTGAGAAGGTTTATTACCAGCAAATACCCATACATATTCAATGACATTAATCAACACTACTGAATCACTGTATCAATTTTTACACTGTCGTAGATTGGAGAAGGCTTATTTTGTTTTATATTTATTTTATTTACATTTGTTTCCAGGAAAGGCCAACTGGACACAGGTCCTTTTTCAGTGGAGGCCCAGGGAGCAAAGTTCCAGATTTACTTAATAAATCATAAAGCAATGTACAATAACAAATGACAAAATAGAGAAAGTAAATGACAAAGTACAGAAAGTAATATAGAGGAATAGCAAGTAATACAAAAAATAGCAAGTAGTACAAAATAATATTAGACAATAAAGACATTTGAAAGTGGTTATTAGCTACTGAGGAAAGGAATTTAGGCTATCATGTAGTGTTACAGGGACAGAGCCATGAATTTGAAAGATGTGTTTTGAGTAGCTTCTTGAATTGTGGGATAGATCTGTTGGAAACAGGAGAGCTAGGGAGTTTATTCCACAATTTGGAAATGTGGTATGAAAATAATGATTCACTGGCTGCATTGTTTGCTTTGGAGACCTGCAGGAGGGATTTGTTGGAAGAGCGGAGATGTCTAGAGGAGTTGTATGGCTGTAGGAAGTTTTGAAGAGCTGGGGTTTTATCTGGGTATGAAGGATTTTGTGAGTGAAGGTAAGTTGATTAAAGTGCAGTAATTGTGGAAGTTCAAGTCAGTTTAGTTGTCTAAGTGATGTGCAGTGAAGGGATCTAGATGAAGCACCAATTGCAAATTTGGTTATCTTATTGTAGCAAGATTCAAGTTATCACCTATGTTCATAGGTTCACAGATTAGTACTAGGCTAACTGCCCTTGTAGGTTCAGAAACAAACAAATGAAATTCTGGAGCTGGTACGCAAATGAAATAAATAGTAATAATAAACAACCAGAATGTCCAAACTGGGGAGTTTTTATTGGTTAATAATTTGGTTATGATGTATTTGACTGGTTTTGCCAAATGGGAGTTTATATTGGATACTTCGATAAGAACAACTATTCAAGATTGGTTATTTTGCAAGGTTTTTTATTGGACAAACAATTGCACCTAGTAATTTTGTGTTGGTTACATGTGGGGTTGTGTCATGCAGTGACTTTTTATTCATGACAATTTTTTAATAGTTGATTAATGTCTCTGATGATGTCGAATAACAAAAGCACTTAGCCGTATTTTAATTATAATAAAGTATTGCTGTGAGTTCAGACATTCTGGTTGTTTATTATTACTATTTATTTAATTTGCATACTAGCTCCAGAATTTCATTTATTTTTTCTTACATTGTCGATTGGCTAGCCGTGTCACACTGCACAGTCTGTAATCTGAGTTCTCCTATCTTGAGGATACTGTGTACCACAGTAGATACCCAAAGTGGTTGGTCTGTACAAATCTTTACCCTATAGGGCACCATATAGAGTCTGTGCTTCTGTCCACAGCTCCATTTTTGGTTGGGTTTGAAAACACTCAGTATGTTTTTTCAGAGGTGGGAGAAACCCCACAGAGACACAGTGAGAACATGCAAGCTCCAAACAGGCAATGACCGGAGATCATGATCGAACTTTGTACCTTGTGCATGGGAGGTGAAGACCTTAACCATTATACCAACTGGCTTCTAGTTGAAATATTTTATAAGCCTAAATCAGTTTTCCCTGACTATATCTATAACAAAATGAAAATGTTTACATCTTGTGTAATAATCTTTTATTACATGACACAATTGTTTGGGTGGGTTTTAGTTGACTTTTGAGTATATACACAAAATGTTACTGTACTCAGTAGCTGGTCTTGCATTAGTTTTAAACATTTGTCTTAAACAGTATTCATCGCTTGTTTTAACATTTATTAGCAGAAGACCCTTTTATATGCCTTTTATACAATTAACTTTGTCATGGCTATTAAAGGATAAATTAGAAAATATAATACCCAGGTCTTTATATTCCTTGACCTGAAATTGTATAGTTGATAGATGTATTGCATTTATCAAAACTAAATCTTTATTTGCATGTATAGTTGACAGATGGACTGCATTTATCAAAACTAAATCTTTATTTATTTGCATTTGTTTACCAAAACGTCTACTGAGCCAGGGTGATCCCATTTTCAGTGTAGGTCTTTGGAGAAAAGCTCCAAAAACAAACATGACATGATAAAGCTACAGAATCAATGTACAGAAATCAAGCAACAGTGTTACAGAACAGGTTATACAATAAAATATATAATACTAGTTATACAGATGTTAGATTTTAAGTATGCAAGCAATATAAGAATACAATTGATGACATGAGATAATAGCAAATGTGTGAACAATACAGTATTGCAGTTAGGATTGTCAGCATCAGCCTTATTTTGCATTATAAATCCAATTTTATAGCCATTGGCATATTTGTATACCCAAAATTTACTGTTTCTATGGATAGTAGAAAATAGTACAACAGTCCTAAAACTGATTTCTGAGGCACTCCAGATGTGACGGGTAGGTAGTAAAAGTGACCGTTTTGAATATTAACACAGTTTTCTATCTAGCAACTGGTTCGTAACCCATATGATGATAATAGTAGTTTATATTAGTTTTCATTAAATATTTACAGATAGCCTTGTATGGAACACAATCAAAAACCTTAGCAAGATCCAAAAAGATTATACCATTTTACAAAACCATGTTGATCTATGTCTGTAACTGCTAGACTGTTACTTGTATTATTTATAAGATTGAACAAGCACCTTTCAAAAGCCTGCCAACTAAGGATGTTAAGCTGATTGGCCTATAATTTTCCATGAGATCTTTCTTATCCTAGGGGTTAAACAGGAAAGTTTCCAGGGACTTGGAACAAACCCACTAAGCAAAAACGTATTAAAAACATTGCACATAACAGGTGTAATTGTTTACTTAATTGCAATCAAAAGCTGACCAGGAATCAAATCAGGCCCCATTGATGCAGTCTTTGTTTTATTGAGAGACTTTAAGGCAGAAGTCTCAATAATTAATGGACAGAGTCCAGAAACAGCAATCTGTTTGATGTACTCAGCCTTTTTACAAATGTTTAGTTTGGAAACAGAAAATAAAATTGTTAAATTCACTAGCAATAATGTAAGCATCCTGAACAACTTCATTACCAATTTTAATCATATTAATTGATGCAACATAGATGATGTGTGTGTGTGTGTGTGTGTGTGTGTGTGTGTGTGTGTGTGTGTGTGTGTGTGTGTGTGTGTGTGTGTGTGTGTGTGTGAGAGAGAGAGAGAGAGAGAGAGAGAGAGAGTTATTAGGGCAGTGAGACCATCATTGTGGAATGTACAGGGCTTGAGTAATTGAAAACTGCTTGCAGTCATTTATGAAATTAGAAAATATTTTCCATGTTTTCTTTAATAATGCAAACACGGAATGTGACAGTGTTGTGCTACAGAGGCTTGTGCGAGCAGTGGTGATTAGGTAAAACTTAAAAGAAAAGTTGTATAATTTAAACATATCCAGCAATATAATGGTTTGTTTTAGGTATGAATTACTGATATTAACAATATTTGAATATCAATACTAAAATCTCATGAAGGGTAGGTCCTGCATTAAGGAACAAGTGTCATTTGTTGAAATGAGCCGGTGGGCTTTTACAATGAAATAATTCTATCAGCGGAACAGGGCTGGAATTATTAAAGAATGTTTTCAATCATTTATAAAGCATTTGAAATATTCTCCTAGTTCTTTTTTATATCTAAAAATGGAGTGCAATACTGTTATGTTGGTGGGTCTGTATGAACAGTGGTTGTTACTAAAAGCATGACAGGAAAACATGGCAGGTTACTTGAAGATTTCTACCAATGTAAGGGTCTGAGACACACGTACTATTAGTGTTAGTATTATTGCACTATTAAGGCTAATATTATAGGGATGTTATATTGTGCAAGTAAGCAATATGTATGTTTGGGTAGGCAATGAACACAGTGCATATTAGAAAAAAAAGGATACTACACAGACTTGGAAAGCGAAGTACAGTCTGACATATAACTATATATAACTATGTTTGTATATTCTACTAATATGGGACTCATTGTAACATTTAGAGTAGCAATAGGTTGAGGATTAGGAAGCAAGATGGCATCTACAAAATGTTAGGAACTAGTAGGTATCCACGGTGAAAACATTTTCTGGGGAGTTGCACAGTACTTGAGTTACTGAAGATTGTTTGGAGATGGTTAAAAAACATAGACTATTTCCATTATTTGCATTAAAAATTGTAAATGGAGTGCGATGCTAGAGGGCCGTGGGAGTAGCTGGGTTTGAAAACAAATGATGAAAAACACACTTGGGGAGATGAAACACAACAAATATGTAATTGTTTCAGGTCTACTGTATTAATAATAACATTATTCTAATGTTGGCAATAATATCAGATGAACAGCAGTCTATAGATTAGGAAGTAAGTTGGCATCTGTACGCTAGCAGGATACAGTAGGTACCCTCAGTAAAAACCTCACTGTGGGATGTACAGGTCTTGAGTTAATAATGAATGGTTGAAAGAGGTTATAAAAAAGTAAATGTTTTATATATTTAGATTAGTAAAATAAAAATGTAGTAGGAAATGTTCATGCTATGGGGGCCTATGTAAGCCATAGGTATAAGAAAAAAGATAACACTAGACAGACTTGGGTAAGACGAGCACAGGCATCAGCACACACATATTTGTTTGTGAGTACACTGTATTCATATTAATATTCTAACAGTCAGCCTAATATCTGAGGAATGTAGGTCATAAATGATGGACCATGGTGCCATCTAAAAGCTTAGCTGATTTTCCTGGCCATACAGTGAAACAGTCAGAGTGGGGTGTACTGCATTACAGTTATTAGAAGGGTTTGAAAAAACATTCTGAAAAGTATGGCATTTTCTATATTTACATTAATTATACAGCAATGAAGGGCTATACAGTCTTGTTTGATGGCATATGTAAGCTAAGAGTATTTGGTTAAAAAAAATAAATTAAATCATTTTGGATAATATGAAGATGTCCATTGATATAAATGCTTGTTTGGTAAAGTAATCAAGTCAAGCTGATTTTTACTGTTTTGATAACTTTGGTATTATGAATTTTAATTGCATTATGTTGCAATCCCTCAACCATTTTTAATGTAATACTGCTATTGTCTGCCACTTTTGTGTTCACAATTGTATGTAGTTTTAATTGTAATGAAAAAGGACACATACATATATACATACACACAAATAAATATTAACTTTATTTTCATATCAGACAATACTATAAAATCGTACCTCTACAGGAAAGCAAATGTCATCTTATATACAGCATTATGACACACAGGCCACTCATACTTGTCACCTAAAATCCATGGTTTGGTATATCAATATTGTTGTTTTGAAATATTGTGACAATATAATATTCATAATTTGCATTGATTGTACAGTATCACAGAACAGCAGTATGCTAATAACTCTTCTCATGCATTACTGGAAAGTTCTTGAACAATCAGTTCAGTCACTGATATATTGCACACTTACAGAAATATAACTTTTTGTTTGACCAGAATACTAATTATCTTGGGCAGGTAAAATACCATTTCAGATTCATAAATTTGTAATATAAATTCAATGACACCAGACTGACATTTAATATTAACATCAGTGTGTAGCCCATCATCAAACAAACAATTCATTTTTTGCACTTTTGTGTAACTTCCACTTCTTATAACATATTGCAAATTATATGAATATGACTTTCCACAGTTGAAAGAGTTATGAAACTTTGGGTGTGTTGTTCACCAAATGAAAGAGCTATGAAAAATATGGAGGGTAGCAGAAAATATGGAGGTTATGGGAAGGGCAAGATGTTCTACAAGAGCAAGTGCTGAAGATACACATCTCCAGTAAAGAAAAAGGTGAGGAACCTGAAACTTCAAAACGAGCCAAAAATTGGCTCTTGGGATAGGATAAATCAATATGATACAGAGCCTTAACAAAACGCTCCTGTAATTAAGGTAACAAAAGACGTCAGTGTAGAGGTAGACAGAAAAGAGACCCATAAATAAAGGTACTCTGAGTGAAACAGGTGGAGAGAGAGAGAGAGAGAGAGCGAGAGCGCAATCTCACGCTGAAGTAAAAGAGAAAGGGGAACTAGAGCAGTCATAAGATTCTCCCTGCTACACCCAAGAAGACAAAGTCATAAAAGGAAGCAGGATTCTAAGGATAGAGAAAGAAAAGTAACTCCTGAGGTAAAGAAACTGCAGTTACCCCTGGCAGAAAAAAAATGATTTTTGTGAGTAATTTTTTATATAAGAACTAGATGAAGCGAGAAAATGTGTTCCTACCTTTGTGGGAGAAGAAACCACATTCTCTGCTTCATAACAAAATACTGATGAAAAGATGCTGACCTGGTCTACCTACAAGTAAGCCATATTAGCTCAAAAAATGACCAGTGAGAGGTCACTAGACTACAAAGGGCTAGAGAAAATATAGACAGAAAAAGTGGAAGGGGAAACAATTGAATAGAATAGCCCCATGTCATACCCAAACTCTGAACTAAGAAATAACTTGCTCTAGAAGGTGAGTATGAATAAGGAACAAATAATGTTCCAGTTCTTAGCCTCAAAACCCCTTGGAGCACTTATAATAAAGTTTTAGGCAAGTGATGAGGCCAAGGCTAGGATTTTAGCTCAATTTTATTTACCTGACTTTTAAAAGAAATACAGAACTTTTGTTCGGTATGCCAAGGTTGTCAAAGGATAGTACTTATCCCAGGGTTTAAGAGCCCTTTGATATTCATATCAGTCATAGAAATCCTGTTTAAAAGAATAATGATGGATATAGTAGGACAACTTGTAAAGCTGAGCAAGGGCCACCAGTATATATTGATTTTTTTCTATTTTCAGATTTAATACATGAATATTATATATGCCGAAGTGTTGTGCTAATTGGTTACAATTTTGCATTATCAAATTAAAATGAACAGGTTCACTGAATACCATTTTAACTCACAGCAGATACAACAGTTTTGACTATGAGCAGGTGGTCACACAACCACTTTTTGCAAAACTGCTTAAAAATTAAATCTATCATAAAGGAATTCCACTCATTTTGAATATTTAAATAAAAATAAAAACTACATTCAAAATGTTCACCCCACACCAATAAATAAAGCCAAGTTATACTGAATATATATTTAAACCCAGAATATTTCTATTGCTTTTGTATTATAATTTCTAAAATATTTTGCTAGATAATGTATTCATTGTTATAGCACCTACATTAATTTTAAGTAAAACAGGTTGTTGTTGTTCCTTCGGCTTTTCCCGGTTAGGGGTCACCACAGCGGAACTCCAGTCCGCTAATGATTGGCAGTAGATTTTCACGGTGCTGAGGTGCCAGCTCAACGCCCAACCTTCAACAAAGGCACGCCCATTCACGCATGTCTTTTGAATACCACTCGACCGGGGGGAGGACATGCAGACTCCACACAGAAGGCGCTCCAGCCAAGAATCAAATGGGAGAACCTCTTGCTGTGAGGCGACAATGCTACCGCTGCACCACCGCGGCTTTTAAGTAAAACAGGTATTTCTTTCAAATCTAATATACATGCATGAGAATAGTATAAGTAATATGCCTTCTGGTCACACAGCATTTCCAGTGAAGAACTATGAATATAATCTAATTTCTTAGAATAAAATTTAATTACGCTGAAGTACTTTACCTTTGATTATCTATCTGCCCCATTCTTTTGGATAGAAAATTTCAGGCACATGCAAATAAACTATTAGTTAAGAATTGTGTAGTAATATTTGAACAGTGTAGATCTGATATTTGATGGAATATTACAACATATTTGCCAGACATGGGAATCGTACTAAATTCAAGTCCTTCCTTCCTTGTCTTCCCATTTCTTCTTTTTGTCACTTGTTCTTAGTTATTTATTTCACTGATTTTTATGTAAAATTCATAAGGGCTTTATGTTTTTACATAGATCTTTGAGCTGTACTGTATTTGTAATATTTATTTATTTATTTATTTATTTATTTATTTGCAGTTTGATTACCGGGGAAGTCCACTGGGCCGAATTGACCCATTTTCAGTGGAGGCCCGGAGAGAAAAGCTCCAAGATGCATTATACAATTTAGATACAACTGATAGTTAATATTAAAGATAATATTATGTAGAATAGTTACACATAAACGCATTCAGTATCATGCATAGTTAACAGTTTCATTAAGCTTGAAGGTAGGGATCATACAGTTTCATTTGAGGAAAACAGATATGTGTTAGGGTATGGAAACAGTTTACATACAAACCTTTTAAGAAAATGTAAATATGCTTTACATACACACATCAACAGTAGAATGCTATTAACAATATTTACAACGTTGGGCTGTGTGAGTGTAGCTGTAGGAGTTGTTGAGTGCTTAGAGAGAAGCTATAGAAATTGTTGAAAGCTTAGATAGGCTCATAGAAAGATACATATGAAAGTTGTAGAGCTTGGGAACAAGAGCGAGAACCCTGTTGGATTAGGTTGGGTGAAGGCAGGTACATTTCCATTTAGTGGTCAGGTGTTTGAATAGTTGGGTTTTGATGTTTTCAGAGTTTGGTATGGTTCTTAGCGTGGAGGGAAGGGAATTCCATTTTTTGCCTAGTGAGAAAGATAGGAGAAGTTGGCCAGCAGGACGTTTAGGTTTATGGATAGAAATGTTCTGATTTTCAGATCTGAGAGCTCTGTTGGGTGTATAAGGGGGAATGATGTTAGTTAAAGTGGGACATTTTGATGGGTGAAATATGAGTCTATGTGCAGTAGTGAGTTGTAGGTAGTCTAGGTAGTTTGGGAGTTCAAGCCAATTCAGGAATTTAAGAAGTGATAATTGTATATGTTCCCACTGCACATGTTCCTGCAACTATGAATGACCTGGTCAGTTATCAAACAAATGATAAAATCTTAATAGCTAATGAAAATGCATGCCATCTGTATTAGCTTATCTGCCTCTGTGGTTTTAAGCTTGTTAGAATGGGCATGGGGTGCTAGTGGTGTGATTCTGCTTTTTGCAACCCACTGCAACTGGCTCCCCATACACAGTAAGCAATTTGATGTTTGCAAGTCAGACTTGAAATGTAAAATAATTATATGTTTTCAAGTATTCCAACACAAAAATAGTCAGCCCTAATTTTGTCCGTGGTTTGCTTCAACAGGAGATGTGTGATGCAAGTGATGCTGATGCCGGTTCCAAGGAAACCCGGTTCCTGAGTGTCCTGTGTACAAGGAGCTATCCTCATCTTAAACGAGGTAAGCAAGTAAAACCTTAGTGTCATTAAAACATCAATAAATAAATAAGACAGCCTACAGTCTCAGGTGACACCAGCAACAAAATGAAGGCATACTATTCAAGTTATTCCCAAACAGTCTTCATAAATTTGGAGTAGTTTAATCATCATTTATGCTATTGTATAATTCCTTCTATTAAAGCTACACTTGCTTGTAAAGTAAACATTTTACAAATCTGCAAAACTTTTTAGGGATACCCCAGTTAATCTATTATTACAGTTCTAGTTCTATTAAAGCTGTTACTCTCAGTTTGGATGGGGCGTTGTAGCATAGGGATGCTGCTGACCTTCCCAAGATGCCAGAAATAATTATGTTATTCATCCATCAATTGACTGATTTCTGCACTATGCTTTGAATTGCTTTGTACCCAGTTCTTTGCATAATTTCTAGTATCTAGATGTTTTCCAGTATTGCAATAATAGATAAGGTCTCAGTATATGTGGAGGCAAGACAAGTTTGCAGTATGTATGTTCACTACTGTTTAAGTGTGAACACTAAATGTTATCTGAATTACTGTAAAAATTAATTCTGTGATTGCGGTATCATAACGGCTGATATTTTTGGGAGGGCCCCAGCAAGTGTAAAGTTGGTGGCCACTGTCATCCCTCCTAAGTAACCTTTTAGTTCATGCATCTGCGTTTTAGAGTAGCATACACAGACTGAACGGTAGCTACAATGCTCTGACATTATGACAGGCTTGTGTACCACACTGTGTTGGCCCATCTCACTGACTGACATTCACAGTGACTGGCATTTATTTGCAATGATAATACATTACAACAACCCAATGCATAGGGTTGGCCTTAGGTGAAATGTTGCACTAGGCCAAGGGCTCCCTGGTGCCCCACACTGGTAACTGTTTCACAAGTTTTCAAACACACATACTCCAGTACTTCTCTCTGTTGTCCCCCCATCCTGGGGTCCCCTCTCATACACATTACTTTTTTCTTCCTTTTCTCACGTTGTTTTACTGTTCGGCTTTTTCAAACAGCCATAATTTTTATATGCTGTGAAGTACATTTTAAAGTTTTTACAACATTTTCATCTAATGATGCCTTAAAACATATGAGCATGAAAAGAAATTCACTGTTGCTGTAAAACTTTACTTTTCCTTAAATTCTTTCAACACACCTTACCTGACCAAGGCAGCACAGTAGTAAATGTAGGAAACAATTTCATTAAACTAGAGTAATGTATTCCAACTGGCTGCAGTACACTGCCCCCTTACAAACTGTAGTAACCTTCTTTGCACACCTTTTCTGTGGGAAAAATAAAATAAACAATGACCACATTGTCCACAGCCTCATCACAAGCAATAATGACCTGCTGTGCACACCTCTGAAGTTTGACTGTGAGAAAATTTAAAGAAGAAATGACCACACCCTCCCTAGTCCCCCACACAAGCTACATGAACCTTCTGTACATGAGGGCAGAGTTCTACCTCTCAACTTTCCGTGATTTTCAGGAACGTCCCTGATTTTGACTCAAATTTTAACTCTGTCCCTCTTAATCTCTCCTAAAACTAGTGCCTTTTGGAGGAAAGGTGGTGAATTACACTTAATGAATAATGGCAATAATTAAGAGTTATAACCTTCTTTTACTTCGGAAAATGTGTATTAATTCATATGCACTGATTCTGTCAATGTTTCAAGTTAATAGCAGTAATATTTTAAAAGTGTCCCTGATTGTCCCTGATTTTTTTCTTGACTTGTCCCTGATTCTGTTGAAATTTGTCCCAGATTGGTTGAGAGGTCTGAGTCCACTAAGTCCATGTCATAATCCATTTATACAGACGTGGGTGTAAGTGCCACCAGTACTCCTAGAAGATGTAAGTGTCTGAATGTTTAGTAATGTTCTTTATGTATAATTTTTAAAATATAACTTCTTGTTAACTGCATTTTATTACTGTTACATAGGAGAGAGATGTATGTTCCCAGCATTAGTGTGTGTGTGTGTGTGTGTGTGTGTGTGTGTGTGTGTGTGTGTGTGTGTGTGTGTGTGTGTGTGTGTGTGTGTGTGTGTACAAATAAAAATCAGTGATATTTTTTACACAAACAGGCATTACCTTCAAGGAAACTGGAAAAATGCTAGTTCACCTACTGTGTGTCTTTGAGGTGATGGAAGAAATTGAACCACTTAGCCTGGTACACAGGAGAAGGCAAGCATGTAGACCCCACATAGGAAAAAGCCACAGTCAAGAACTCAACCAGAACAAAGCATTATGAAATCCTCTGTAGGAATGAGCAGTTGCATTCACACACATCCATTTCATGCCAAACCACCAAAGATGGTCACTGGTCATGTGTAAGTTCTATGTTTGTGGTGGTAAGTGAAAGAAATTATGGCCAACATCTTACTCTTTAATACATTCTAACCACATCCCCCTCACACACAAGCATAATGGCAACAGTAATGATGTTTGTGATAGAAAGTGAAAGAAATTACAGCCAGCTTGCAGCTATTACATTGCAACGTACCCCCCCACACACACACACATACACACACCAGTATAAGCCACAGCAATACTAGTTCTACACTGCTTTCAGCAAACAGCAGTACATTGTGAAACACTAGTACTACTACCCCAGATCAGTGACTGTTTAGTCATTGTGAGCAGTGGCAGCTGGTGACTTCAAATCAAAGGGGGCTGCAGGAGATAGCTGAATGGGTGGCCCCAATGGGAAGGGGTGTGGCCAAATAGAAAGGAGTGGAACTTTAATTAAATATGCTGCCCTGGATGCCAAACCACCATTATGAGAGTCCAAGCAAGTCAAAATGAAGTGTAGAAGAATAAAATATTTCAGTGTATTGGCTGCATGACAGCTTACTTAATATCTAGATGGAAACAAAAAGGTTGTGAGGCATGAAAAAATAAATTACTTTTTAAATACATTACTGGACTACCAGTCAAAGTCAAGTATAAGAAAAACAAGCAGCACTCAACTCAAACCACTTCTCCTTACACTGCAGTTCTAATTATAATTTATATTCAGCTTTATGAAAGTACCAAGTAACATGCTGAAAGTAGCAATCTCTGTGATACCCCTACTTGTAAAAATGTTTCTTATCCAAAAAAGATCTGCTGCCTGACAACAACTATCTACTTGTTTCATGAGGAAAGCATGATCAAAGTAAAAAATTAACAGCAAACAAGAAACAAGCTCAAGATAAATTGCTTTAAGGATTACTGCACAAGTTATGGACCACACATGATAGATTGGCATTCTGTTTAGTTTACTGGTAAAGCCTCCAAAGATGACTGCAAGTCTCCAACAGAGGTAATGAGCTTCTTAAAATACTGTAATCCTATCCTTTATTACAAATACTGTCATGTGCATTTCAATACACAAGGCTTATACATTCTCTAGTTATGTAAGTATTCTCTGCATGGCAACAACAAAAAGGCTTTCATTGTTGGTAATTTTTTAACAGCATGCTTATTAAAGTTTACTTGCATCTTACAATCTCAGACAAGCTTACCTGATGGTCATAAAAGCATTGCTACTTAGGCACAGAGCAATAGACACTTTCTGAATAACAAGCAGCATAAATCAATAGTATAAAATATGACAGAAAACCAAACATTCTGCAAAATCAAGCAAGGACAGATGAAAAGCCACTGTAGTACTCGTGTCTACCTTGGATGGGGGGATACTCTCCATACTTACACAGCATAACTGCTCCTTGCCTTACTTGGACACATCCAGAGTCACTACAAGGGGAAGTGGGGTGCAACAAGTATGCCACAATTTGAAATGTCTCTGGCTGACTGTGATGGTCTTGACACATTTGTCATACCTCTCAACCTCAGAGCAAGAAATCTGGACAAAGACCCAAAAATAAGGACAATATTTAAATATTGCTCTTATAAACTTTCTAATAGAATAGTAGATCTTGCATTAGTATGAATTTTCTGAAGGGTATGAAATCTGAAACTCAAATGTCTGTCATTATCTTCTAACTTCAATCTTTAATGATTTGCCATTAATTTGCCAGGAAACCCCAATTTTATGAAAAATGGACCACAGTTGTGATGCAAAAATATAAAATAGCCACACAATACAGCTGGGAACCTGTCAAAGAAAGGACACTTTTTAATATTAGTACTGTTAACTTGAGCAGCTGACAAAATAAATTAATCTACATACATTTCTGAAATAAAAGCAATCTGAAACTACAGTTATTTATTTAATTGTAAACCCTCCACATTTTCTTCTAAAATTGCCATTTTGTGGAGGGATTATTAGAGGGGGAGCAACATTTTGAGCCCAAATCAGGGACAGTTGAGGGGTTTGGAAATTCCTAATTCTATAAAGCTATTTATTTGCATGTACCTCTCAACCTGTTAACGCAGGAAATCTGAACAAGGCCAAATATATTGGGGGAACATACAAATAGTACTAAAAATTGCTCTTGCATAAACTTAGTTGATAGAATAACAGGTCTTGCTTTAGCATGCATTTTTCTGAAGGTTATGAAGTCTGAAACTCAGTGTCTATCATTATTTAGTGACTTAATTCCTAAATGATTTGCCAGAAAACCACAAATTTTATGAGGACCAAACCAAAAATAAGAAGCAAAACTCTATTCATTCTGTGAAAATCTGGACAGTTGAGAGGTATAGTTCAGCCGGGGCTGTCTTTGAGTTTGCCACCCTTCCCCCTCACAAAATCATGAACAAATGGAGCCTCCCCCTTGCAGCCATTCCAATGTCCCATTACTTGGCTATTTCACCCCATTTACCATAAACACTGTAATGTGCATACTGCTTTACTTCTACAATTATTTGGATTTCATTTGAAAGTTTTATTTTGCATTTTACAGCACAAACACTAAGACATCTGCTAAACAATGCAATGCAGTCTCACAATGAAAATAGACTTAGCATTAAACCTTTTCTGCCCTTGAAACTCACATTCATTGAAACAGCATTGAAATCCACATTCAAAGAAAGTACATTTGGCTAGTATAAAGATTAACTTTGGGCTGTTTTCAAACGATAGGCCCCTTGCACACAAGACATACATGTGTTGTGTGATACACCTTCCTGATTGTATTAAAATATATTCCTTGTATAATACAGTACAGTTGTTAGAGGGTGTTTTACATTTATTGTTTTGAACATTTTTTTCCAGTAAACAATGAAACAAAATGCATGCACCAATAATGACAAAACTGCCCAACTGAGAACATTTCCATCATAAAAGTCAACTCAAACTTCTATAATCCACCAGTATCAGTAAATATACACAATCTCTGGTGAAGTAAAAGTCATCTAAATAATTCCACATTAAAGAGATCTGTAACTAATGAAGAATCTGATGCTAGCAAACAACTTTATATTTAATTGTTTCATCTACAAATAAAGTGCCTGTATCTTCGGCAAAGAGGACATTCTCAGTATGGCAGCATCCACCCCCTGTAGGAGTAGAACCCACAGCCTTTTGCATCAAAAGCAAGTACACTACCTGTTGTGCTATTAACAATGGAAGCAGACTCAGCATAAGCAGCACTAAACTTCTCTTCCCCTGTAGCTCTCAGCTCCTTGTAAAATCTACTCGACACTCAACTGTATCTCTCAACTTCGCAGCACAACAAATCTGGAAAAGGACAAAATTTATTGGGGGGGCAAAAAACAGGGACACATTTTAAACATTGCTTGTATAATCTTGGAAAGTTGCTAATATAAAATTTTGTTACACCACCATACATTTCAGTGTCAGGTCTTGAACCCAGGACCCTGTGCAAAACAGTCAGAGTAACATACCACTATACCAAAACAGCTATTTTATGAAAGAGAGGAAGACTGAAACTTAAATAGCTACCATTTAGTGAATTCAGTTCTCACCATAGCTGCCAACCTCTTAGCACAAAACACCTGGACAAAGCCAGTAATGGAGGGATACAGCCCTCAAACATATTCAGTGAATTCAGTTCTCTCATAGCTCTTAACCTTAGCACAAAAAACCTGGATGAAGCCAGTAATGGCAGAATACAGTCCCAAAAATATGGATACATTTCAAATATACATCTTATAAACTTAGAAAATTGCTAGAATAAAAAGTTTGGTGTTACTACATACTTTCTGAAGAATATGAAGTCTGCAATTCAAATGCCTGTCAATTTTATTTATTTAACATTTGTTAATCAGGAAAGTCTGACTTGGAACAAAAGCCAATTTTCAGCAGAGGGGGAAATACTGCAGACACGTGTCTTTGTAACATGGGAGGACACCAGAGCAAACCCACACACAGAGGGAGGACATGCAGGCTCCACATAGAAGGCACCCCAGCCAAGAATCAAACCAGAGACCCTTGAGCTGTGAGGCAACAATGCTACCACTGCACCATCAACTATTTAAGGAATTAAAAATTCAGAAACCACAGATTTTATGAGGAACAGAACAAAATATGAGGTAAAAATCTGAAAAAGTTTCACAAATGGTGGTGAGTAGGGAATTCAGGCTCTTGTTACCTGCACCCAGGGTACAGGGTTCAAGCCTGAGGTATTCTGTATACCACCACCAGCAGGTATCCTGAGTTCTCTCTATAACCACCAGTATACATCAGCTGGGGCATTTCACTCACACACACACACACACACACACACACACACACACACACACACAGCAATAATCCATCATTCTGTATCCAAAGCCCATACCTGCAATAATCCATCCAAAGCCTGCAATGATAATAAAATAACCCAAAGCTGTTCCACAGCACTCTCGGCTCATCTGAGTTTGTGCCGGAATGCACACTTCTGGTTCCTGTTTGTGAACATTCCAAGACTGCTGATTTGCAGGCCGATCCCCTTCCTGTCTGTGCAGTTAGTACCGTATAGACTTCTGGGGCATCAGCAGTCTGCTGCCTTCTTCCTGAATCTGGACTGGTAAGGCAGCAGTCTGGATTCACTTTCTATGTGAGGTTAGGAGGATTTATCAGATTGTACCATTGTGGTTCAAAGCTGGGGGGCTGCAGACCTGCAGTCCAGTATTACGAGTCACCACTGATTGCGAGTAAAGCAAACCTGTAACTGCCCCTGATTTCACAGAATGTCCCTTATTTACATCACATTTTGCCCTGTCCCTTGTAAAAAATTTGATTTGCTGGTAAATCATTCAGAATTACAAACAGTCAATAATGCCGGAGACTGGAGTTTCAAACTTCTTATTGTCCAAAAAAATGCATGTTGATGGAAAACGTTATTCTATTAACCTTTAAGTGAATTAGAGTAACATTAGTGTTTTTGATTTTGAACATTTATTCTGCTCTTATTTTTGGCTTTGCCCAGAATTCTTGAGGAAGGTAGTTGAGTTTTATGGTGTCTGCTGTCCTACCAGTATTTATAAAACTCCCTCAAAGAGAAAACCATCCCTGAAGATCAGGAGCATCTATCTGCTCTTTTTAATATCCCAGGAAAGCACTCAGATTGGTAGCTTTGGGATGCCAGTCTCACGAGCTTACCTTGCTCATATTCATTCACTGATTACCATTTTTATCCCCTCATTTCCCCCAACAAGCAGCAGCTTTGTGGGGTCCTCACAAAGTCAAGGATTACTGGGGGGAGCTGCAGATGAGCGTAACAGAGTTCTTAAAGCTAGATATGATAGTCTTATGGGAGAGAACGCCCACCAGCAGTGTTTAACTAAGTCTAGGTCAGCATGTCAGCGATAAAACATTAATGAAATTATGACGCCTGCTACTTCACAACACACTGTTACTAAAAACAGAGGTATCTTTGAATTTTAAGGAAGAGGTGTCAATCCTTAGGATTCTTCATCCTAAGAGATATTATTCCCCATCTGGTTTTATTAAGTACACAAAATTACTATACTAGCCTTTGGTGGTTTGACAAACATAATAAAATATCAAAATAAGATACCTTGCTGTGATTTGAGAGGCCCCCAGGACTAGTCTGCCCCGAGCAATCACATGATTCAGTGGTGCCTAAAATCAGCTAAGAGTATCATAGAGAATTCCTGCTCTAGTATGCAGCATTCTTGGAATTAGTATATATAAACTGCAAGATTGTGAGGCACACATGTCAAGTAGCCAGTAAGTCTACATGAGCTCTTACAATCTGATCACATGATGTTGTCTGACAGCAATCTGAATTCTGCTGTCATCATTGCCTTCTGCATCTCTTCTAGCACTCTGAAAGTTCAACCATGTACTAAGGGACTGTATGAATTAAGGCTGGATATTGATGGGTAATTACCTACTGCTCACATTAAAGTTGTTGGCAATTAAGTGCTAGCTGACAGCCATTGTGTATATGGTTTTGTGTGACTAGCATCAGTATCGACCCCCTTTTTCCCATTTTTTTACATGGGGTTCAGGTATCACAGAGCCAATGTTTTTGTGTGATGTTAGCTGTTATGACAAACACACACACACACACACACACACACACACACACACACACACACACACACACACACACACACACACACACACACACACACATACACAGATTCATGCCATGGATGTTAATGTAACAATAGTAATCCTCGTTTGGAATGTTTAACACAATTTCATTTTATAGTGCCAAAACCTTCAAGGTCTTATTGAAAGCATTGCATCCACAATTCATGCAGTTATTCAGCTTTGTTGACTGAACTTTCAGAAATAAGTTATTTTACATTTACTTTTTTTTTCTTCTTCCTCTTTATCTTTCAGTCTTTCAGGAGTACATAAAGATGACAAACCATGATATTGAACAAATAATTAAAGAAGAAATGTCTGGTGATGTAAAGGATGCACTTCTCGCTCTCGGTAAGTCCTTTTTCCCCCTTGTGTGGCACTGTCATTACAACATCAGGAAGTGTAATTGCCTCAGCATGTTTCACTTATCCTTAAGTTCTCTGAAAGTCAACCCTGCCTTGCCTTTGTAAATGAGATATATGAGTCAGTATTATGTTTCATATTTATCTTTGTTTCAGATCCTGCTGGGGAAGTCCCATTACCCATCATACAGTGTTTCTCTCTGTACAGGCACATTATGCACGCACAAAATGTACTGCTGCAAGGGTTCTCAGAACAAGCCTTTTGTTTTTCTATAAATAGTCATCTGATCTCTGCAACAAGATTAAAGAGTTATTGAGTTGATCCTGACCACAGCTATAATTGATAAAAGCCTGGGGCCCGAGATTACTTTAAAATATCTTCCATCTCTGCTGCCTGATGTTTTGAAATCACAACTTAGTAAATTAAACTTCATTGCATCTTTTTGTTGAGTAATAATGCAGCATTTCACAGGTTTCTATGTAGCAGCTGTTCAAAGACAAATTGCAGAAGTGGTTGGGGGAGGAGGCATTGTCTTACAAGCGGGCGTTTGCAGTGTCTTGTTATGAAATGGGATACTTACTCGTAAACCCATATGTTCTCATCCTCATCTGTGAACTAGTCAGTCATGAATTCTTAAATGAAACAGCCAGCATGTTTGACCTTCATCACATGAGTAAAATGTACATGAAATGAATAAAACTACAAAAAAAAAGTCTTTGAGGTTTGCAGTATAATCATAAAAACAGCCCCAAAGTCGTCAGGCTTTCAACCTGATGAACATGTTTGGGGTGCAGGTTTGACTGCTTTTCAGACCTTAGATTTTGTAAGCAATAGTTGTTTCTCTACTAAAAAAAAAAATGCTAGTACAGGAGTCAAGTGAAACGTCGGTCACTTCAGTTAATGTAACATTATGAAATACCTTAGTTAGATGTGTAGTGAATCTTTGAAAAGTTGCACTGACTCCACATTTCAAGAAATTTTGAAAGTCTGAAGCACTAAAGATGCATCCCAGAACTATGGTCAAAATGACTTAGTGACTTGAGTATTAAAAGCACAAAATACTCAGGAAGGATTATAGGTAGGCCTTTAGTATATTTTAATTGTATTTTCATACTCATTAGAAGGCATCAGACTGAAATTCAGAAATTTGGAGATGGAGTTTGTCATCCTTGATCACCAAGCACTGCTACCTCTAATTCTGATAAAGGGCTTTAAATGGAGCTTTCGTGAATAAATAATTAGGTAAGACAGAATAGTTCATTAAACATCAACAAGGCTCAGCACACACAGTCTTCACTCAGCAAGCTGTTGCCCAAGCGATTTGATACTGCACTGGTGTCAGGCTGAGGGTGTGGCTTTAAAGCCAGTTGATGGCCAGGTAAGCTATTAGAATTTGTTAAACATAGGAAAAACATATTCTTATGCTTATCCTTCAGACTGGTCTCTCTGTGGTCATACATTCACTACTCTCCTTATACATGACTACTGTAACACCCCCCACTGGGACTTCCTGACATTGAGACTGAGCATTTATAGTTAACTACAAACCCTGCTGTTATTTTAAGTACTAGCTTGTGTCTTTAGCACTATATTATGCCTGAACTGTGGAGCTTGGACTGGTTTCTGGTTCAGTTTCATGCTGTCTTTAAAATCTTGATCTTAATACGCTTGTGCTTACTTGACTTTGGTGCCCTTTATATGAGGGAACTTGCGGAGAGTATTACACCTCCAGCCATTGTGCTCTGCCTCCCAGGCATACCTCTCAACCTCTTAGGACAAGAACTCTGGACAAAGCCAAAAATACTGGTAGGATAAAGGGTCCAAATAGGGACAGATTTTAGATATTGCTCTTGTAAACTTAGAAAGTTGCTAGAATAAGAGGTTTTGTGTTAGCATGCGTTTTTATGAAGGATATGAAGCATACCTCTCAACCTGCCAGTACTAGAAATCTGAACAAAGCCATCAATAATGGGGGGACAATGCCCCAAAAATAGGGACACTTTTTAAATATTGCTCTTACAAACTTAGAAAATTGACAGAATAACAGGTTTTGAACAGCATGAATTTTCTGAAGGGTATGAAATCTGAAACTCAAATGTCTGTCATTATTTTCCGAATTCAACCCTCAATAATTTGCTAGTAATTTGACAGAAAACCACTATTTTATGATAAATGGACCAAAAATATGAAGCAAAAATCTGCATATTCTATGAAAGTCTGTACAGCTGAGAGGTATGATATGAAGTCTGAAACACAAATGTCTGTCATTATTTAGTGACTTTAATCCATAATGATTTACAGAAAAAACACTAATTTTACATGGAATAGAATAAAAATATGAGGCAAAAATCTGGACAGTTGAGAGGTTTGCTCCCAGGCTCCCAAGGTCTGCTGGTGAAAATATCTGGGTACAGGCATGGCTGACCTTAGGTCAGCAGGCACCCTAGGCAAAAGAGCTCCATGGTGCCCCACCCCCAATGGTCCATGTGCCCTCTCCTCTAGACACACACACACACACACACACACACACACACACACACACACACACACACACACCATCTTCCACATCCTGGCCTGTCTACATTATCCATTTTACTTTTTTCCTCCTTTTTATCCATTTTCTATTACTCTTCATTTTTACTGCATTTATTCATTCATTCAACAGGTGTTAAGTAAACAACACTGCTCTCTGATAACTGCGTAGAAAACAACTGCATTAAGCTGGAGTCTGAGGGATGCACGAGGCAATAGATGTTTCTTTTAACATTTTTTTTAAAACAAGTTTTACACCCAATAATGGTCTGAACAAAACTCATGTCTAAGGGAGGAAATTCAGTCTTGCTTTTAATTTTTTTGTTTTTCCCCTAAATCCTTGTTTTGCACCCTAACTGACCAAAACTACAATAATAACTGGAGTGGAAATAATTGCATTGAACTAGCGGTCATGGACTACAAGGCCCTCAGAAGCTATGGGGGTCTATATGCTCTGAGGTGTGTGTTTTTTAACAACTTTTTCTTACAATGATCGCCTGAACAAAAATCACAAAGGGAAAACATTGAGTCTTGCACTTCAACTTTTGTTTTGCCCTGAACCCTTTCAGGCACCCTAACTGACTAAGAATAAACTGGAATAGCTGCAGTTGAAATAAATGCATTGAGCCAGGGGTCTGGGGACTTGCAGTGATGGCTCTAGATGCTCTGAGTTGCAATGTACAGTTTTTTTAAATATTAACCAGATAAATTTTGCCATAAAATATCTGGTTGATGACTAGAGTAATGGTGAGTGTGGAAGCGAAGTGAAGAAGAGAGTACAGGCAGGGTGGTGTAGGTGGAGAAGAGTGTCAGGAGTGATTTGTGACAGACGGGTACCAGTAAGAGTGAAAGGGAAGGTATGCAAGAGGGTAGTGAGGCCAGCTATATTATATGGGTTGGAAACAGTGGTATTTACAAAAAGGCAGAGTTAAAGATGTTAAGATTTGCAATGGGTGTGATGAGGCTGGACAGGATTAGGAATCAGTATATTAGAGGGTCAGCTCAGGTTGGACGGTTTGGAGACAAAGCCAGAGAGGCGAGATTGCATTGGTTTGGATGTGCTGAGGAGGGATGCTGGGTATATTGGGAAAAGGATGCTAAGGATGGAGCTGCCAGGCAACAGGAAAAGAGGAAGGCCTAAGATAAGGTTTATGAATGTAGTGAGAGAGGACATGCAGGTGGTTGGTGTGACAGAGCAAGATGCAGAGGACAGGAAGAAATGGAAACAGATGATCCGCTGTGGTGACCCCTAACAGGAGCAGCCGAAAGAAGAAGATGATTGCCAGCATTACAAAAAAATAAAATAATAACACTTACCTCACTTCTTGTTCTGTCTCGCACCACTCAACTCAACTGTTCAGAATTCAGCAGACAAAATGCAGTACAGCCACACTTTAAAATGTAGTTTGACTTTGGTTTTGTTTTGGTACCAGTGTGTGATCATCTTTGCTTAGGATTTAATTAGAAAAAAAATGTATCATATCAATGCTAGCCCCGCCATTCAGCATGGATGGCTTTGCACCTATCATTTGAATGTTATGCGAGGTTAAGGAAACTTCACAAAGTAAGTGTAATGTGATGTTTCTTAATTGACTCAGATGGTCAAGTCAAGTGAAACTCCTCCCTCCTGGAATGCCTGTCATGCTGCGGCGTGGGCACATTTTTTTCTGTCAGGGCACTAAATTTGTTATTTGTTTTTAGGGCAAAGAAACTACATATTTCATTGCTCCAAAAATAAATAAATCAGAAAGAGTGCCCTCCCAAGCATGGCATTCTAGGCAGCCACCTAGTTTGCCTAGACATAAAATAAGCCCTGGATACAGGTGTTTTGCCTGTTTGTCCAAACCCCTGTGGAACCCTCTAAGACAATGACTGAAGGAGTCCCATACACTGACTTCCACAGATCAAGAAAAGCATGCTTAATCAAGCTATCTCATGATAAGAGTGGAACTGGCCAGTTCAGTGCTTTCTTTTAGTGTCTTGGCATTAGTTCACCCCTCACCCTTTTCACATTTCCTTAATATATACACTTTGATCAATAGTGGTAGTGTCATTCAGTCTTATTTGGTTTTATATTTTATTTTGTTAATTTTTATTATTACTGCTTGTATATTATTTACTCCCTTTTAGTTGCTTATCAATTAATTGCATTATTTTGTGAAAACCACATAAATAAATTTGAAGCTAAATTAAGTTAAAGTGCACAGGGAAGTTACAAGCAGAAGTTCAGTGGTACAACAGTAACTTTCATTATCTCTCATGGGGTGTTGTGTTTATGTTTGAATGTCCTGAGAGCTGAATTGCAAGCAGCATATGTTCAGTTGTTTGTCTCTTCCCGGTTAGGGGTCGCCACAGCGGAACTCCGGTCCGCTAATGATTGTCGGTCGATTTTTATGGTGCCAAGTTGCCAGCCTGACACCCAACCTTCAGTGAAGGCACACCCATTCACACATGTCTTTCGGAGGCCACTCGAACATGGGGAGGACATGCAGACTCCACAGAGAAGGGACTCCAGCTGAGAATTGAACAGTAGAACCTCTTTCTGTGAGGCAACAACGCTGCCGCTGTACCACCGTGGCTTTCAGCATATGCTCAGTTACATACCAAGGGTGTTACTCAGAAGATGATATGCTTAGCCACAAGGAATATTTTTGACTGGGTGTAAAGCAATCTGGTTGATCATTATTTAAAAAAGCCACATTTAGCATATGCTCAGTGAATATGGCTTTTTTAAATAATGATCAACCAGATTGCTTTAGACCCAGCCAAAAATATTCCATGTGGCTAAGCATATCATTTTCTGAGTAACACCCTTGGTATGCAATGAGTAACAGTTATAAAAAAACTTACATATTGACTTCATAATTCTCCCAGCTCATCCATTATATTAACAGTAAATTAATCCACCCACTGTTCCACCATAATCCATGACTCCTGATTGATAAACTATATCATAAAATAGAGATCAATCCGCATGTGGCTAGTTCTTCGTGGCTATCAATGTCAATGGCTTCATTACCAGTGATGTTACAGCCCTGGTGTAGGTGAAAGGAAAGTACTGACCACCTCTGACTCTAGAGGGCAGTAACATTACTTTGCAAGGCAGATTTTTTTATTTGAAATACAAAAACATTTAAAAAGATAGATACATGGCATTTTGAGGAACACTTCTGTACACTACTGTTATTTTTTATAGCTTTTTCAATAAACATTTAATATGAATGGGGCTTTACAAGTTTCTCAGGGGCTTCACTGAAAATGGGTGTCCAGGCAGATATTCCTGTTTAACAAATGTATATATTCATAGATATTTCAAAACAAAGAAAAGTTCCTGACAACATTTGCGCATCCTTGTAAAATAAACTAGAAGAACAATAAACCACTCTGAAATAATTTACTATGCCATAATTCATTTTTATACAAACAGGGTAGTGCTTTAACCTCTCTTTATAGGTTCATAGATTAGTACTAGCCTAACTGTCCTTGTGGACCATTTTAAACCTAGCCAATTACCCCGTGTGAGAATTAAACGCCACACCTTGTATCCGGCTAGGTAAATACCATAACCATTATGCCAACCTCCCATTTTTAATATTCTTTCTTAATTAGTCAGTCATTCTTTTCCTGATATTCAAACTTAGAAGTATCTCATTATATGGTAACCTTCAGTTTTCACAGCCAAGTCGTGCTCCCTAAGTTTACTGGAGATATTAGGCACAGAAAGGCACCTTCATCCAGTTTTAAGTGTAATACAATGTCCCAAACTGGCTCAGGAATTGAATTTGAACTGTCTCTGAAATAGCATAATGTTACTGCAGCTGGATTTCATGACAAGTAGTCTAGAACCTTCATTTTATTGGGTTCCATTTTTTGAGACGTATTTTGTCAGGTATGACTTGTTGACTTTTCATCTGGTAGAGGGTGCCACTTTATTGGTTTCTGTTTCTCCAAGACAGCCATGCATTATGTTTTGCTTTTTTTTTGTGAGTTTGTGTGCGTGCATATGTGTGCATGTGGGGCTTACCAAGTCTTTATTATTGTATGTTGCAGTCTTTATTCATAGTTTATTTGTGAGGTCATATAACTACAGCAATCAGATTCCAAAGGTATAATTTCTTCCCCTTTCTCTATGGTTGTGCCAACTAAAGGTTTTATAGATAGATAGATAGATAGATAGATAGATAGATAGATAGATAGATATAGAACCCTACATCAATGGTGAAACTGAATACGACCCCTGCAAAAAAGATGTTTTCATTTTTTTTAATGTGTATAATTTTTTTTTAGTTGGTATGTTATTTAATATTATGTATGTCCTTTTTTAGATTATATGATGTATTGGCTATTAAAGGGGTCTATATTACATCACCGAATGCTTAAAAAGCGAACGGTGATTAATCGACCCTATGTAAGCAAACGCTTACAATGTCGAAATGTCAGAACAGCACTGTTCCAACAAAAAAAAAAAAAAAGAAAACACTTTAAAACATTACATTAAGTGGGGAGGCTTCTCCCCCCCCCACACCCCCCTACTTAAATATACCAACTCTGAGACCACACTACAGTGCTGAAAACAGCAAAGTAACAAAGCGGCTAAACGAATTCTTCCCCCAGGGAAAGAATTTGCTTAAAAGCCACTTCGATATTTTGCATTTTCAGTCTTTTATGTTTGACCAAGACGCATTCGAAAGAATGCGTCTTCGGTCTTGTAATAGGAACCCCTATTAATGGTCTTGTAATAGGAACCCCTATTAATGGTCTTGCTTCTCTAGGTTAATCACTCACCCATTTGGAGTTCACGGAACTACTGTGAATCTCACTTGTATTTATCCCAGATGTTAATTTCTCAATACTAGTAGTACTCCAAAAGAATATCCTAATAAATAACAAACAAATGCCTCACACTTTAAGCATTCCAGAATTTTACCTATCTTTACTTTATCTGCAAAGTCTGACACTTCATTGATTGGATCTTTTGCATTGTTCTACCTTGGCCAGATTTATCTATTGTTATTTCTCTGCAAATATAAACATTCGGCTTTAATCATACCTTCAGGACACTTCATTTCGAAACTGCACACCCATGCTCTACTGGAATATATATATATATATATATATAATTCATTAAATTCTTTGTTTTTGCTCTGGATATTTTCAGACTAGAAGGTAAACTTTATAGAATATTATTTAGTACCATAGTTTTGCCACTTTCAGGAATGTTTCTAGGGATCCCAAAGTGTACTAAAGCTACCCAGAGACCTCTGACAGCATGGTTAGGTTTGACTGATAAGGTGACGACTGCTCATGTAAAATACGAACATTAAACATTATCAGTATCATCAAGAAGAAAACAGTCGATTTTTTTTTAATTGTTGCCCCTGTACTCTTATCAGTTTGTTTTGAAATAACCATCTGCATTTTATTTATAGGTTTATAGGTAGGTACTAGGCTATTGCCCTAGAGCCTATATAAGGCTAGCCAAAAAGGTACCCTGGCTTTTGCCACCCAAGAAAATGATTTTCCTGTGCCCCTGTTGAGCAGAGCCACAGAGGTGATCCCTGGGGTGAATTTCCTATTTCCCATCCAGTCATCAAGATTTTTCTTGAAGAGTGCTAATGAGAAGCTTTGTTTGATATAGGTAGTTCTGTGGTTTGTTCCAGAGTATGGGAAGTCTCTGGGACAGGACTCTATCCCTCCAGCATGTTCTGTTTATTGTGGTGACAAGGTTTAGGTCCCTAGAGCCTGTAGCTCAGAGGGATTGGGATTTCTTTAAGTGGAGCATGTCCAACAGCTCTAGGTTTGACATAGCTTTGTATGTTAGGCAGAGATCGCCTCTGAGTAGGCGATATGTGATGAAGTAAAGCTGGAGTTTTTTGAGACGGTCTGCGTAGGGCATCTGTTTGTGGCTGGTAATCCTCTTTGTGAGGTATTTCTGTGGCCTTTCCAGTTGTTGTAGACGTCTTGTGAGGTACATACCAAAAGGGGCATTGTACTCTATAATGGGTCTAATGAGTGACAAGTAGAGGGGAACAATGACCTCTTTTTTCTGGATGAGAAACCTTTTGTGATGAGGTGTGCCACGTGGAAGGATGTCCTGACTACTGTGACAATGTGATTATCAAAGGAGAGACTACTGTCCACCTGTGTCCCAAGGTCTCTTATCACAATTTTGGTGTTAAGTAGACTGCCACCTATGTGGTAGCTCATGGGTACAGAGTTTCTACCAAAAGGATGACAGTGCACTTTTTGGCATTGAGCTTAAGGCCATGGCTTTGACACCAGGCATCTGTCTCCGTGAGGCCCTTTTGTAGTATGTCCACATCGTTAGGAGTTTCGATTATGGCTCCTAGTTTGCAAGTCATCTGCAAACTTTGTTAGCCAAAGACCTTCTGTGTTAGCCTGTATTTCAGAAAAGTGGATACCAAAGAGGAGAGGACCCAGGACTGAACCCTGTGGTACTACACTTGTCACTGGTCTGAAGTCGGATTTGGAGTCTGCTACTTTCACAGTGCGGGTTCTGTCAGTGAGCCAGTTGCCATCTTGTGACATAGGGATTTATACCTAGTTTAGTGAGTTTATCTATAATTCCAGAGTGGGGGATGGTGTTGAAAGCCTTGGTGAGATCTAGATAGGCTGTTTGAACCACCTTACCCTCATCTATGGCTTTGGTGACTGCTTCAAAGAAGTCTGCCAGGTTTAGGAGATATGATCTGCCTTTTACAAACCTGAACTGGATGGGGACCAGAGTTTGGAGATTACCAATGTCTGTGTTTATAACATCTATGATGATACATTCCATGGCCTTGCAGACCAGGCTCGTTAGGCTAATGGTGTGGTAGTTCCCGGGGTCTGTGGTGGCTCCCCCTTTGTGGAGTGGGATAACCGTCGCTGTGCGCCATTCAGTGGGCACAAAGCCTGAGGTGAGGCTTTGATTGAACATGGTGCTTAGGTGCGGTGCCATTTCATACTGCAGTTCATGTAAAATGCTGCATGGGATGTTGATGCTGTGTTCTTGGCTTTGGAGAGTGTGTTTTTTACCTGTGCAGCCGTGATGGGCCCTTTAGGGGGTGGGGGGGGGTGGGGTAAAGTTAGCACTGAACCTATCTGCCAGGATGTTGGCAATATCAGTTGGTTCTGTATATTTAGTGCCATTGTACTGTAACTCAGAGCAGATCTGAGTGTTGCCATTGAGATTCTTGACATAGCTATAGAATGCTTTGTGGTTTTCTTTAAAATCAGTGGCGATTTTGTTTTTGTAACTAGCTTTGGAGGATTTTATGAGGGATCTCAGCTTCTTACTGAGACTGACCAAGTGGTAGAAGCAAAATATCCCAGTCCAGCACTTAACTACAAATTGTTGAATTTAACCCACAAATGCTGTCTAGTACAGAAATCCATTTAAGCTGTTCTTACATGATACCTGACTCCATGATCAAAATATGACACTGTTGCATTAGCCTCCGCATGTATGCACCCATACATCCCCTACTCAGAAGCTGTCACTTCACTCTCCATGGTATTAATGTTAAATCAGTATTTACAACCACATTCATTCTCATCAAGCCTGCACTGCCTTGACTACTCTGCAACTGGAGCTTCAGTGCTGTCTATATTTTAATGCCAATTAATAATGTGCTGGGTGTGTTTGACAACTTTGTATATGCACTCATACAGTCCACTCTCAAGGTTCCCAATGACTATAGTACCAGATAATGTTTGAGATCTGGAGCATCTTACATGGAGTGTCTACTGATCCAGATACTGACTGGCAAGGTTTGACCATATGTTATACAAAGGTTACATAAGCCATACGACAGCTGGTAATCTACATGAAGATTCAGAGTCATGCACCTGGTCATTATGCAAGGCAGAAGGTAGCACTAGAGCGTAAACAATGTATCCTAATAGCCACGTGCATGTGTGTGTGTGTGTGTGTGTGTGTGTGTGTGTGTGTATATATATATATATATATATATATATATATATATATATATATATATTCTGTGCATCAGTACCATAGATCATGAAGATTCAGAGTCATGCACCTGGTCATTATGCAAGGCAGAAGGTAGCACTAGAGTGTAAACAATGTATCCTAATAGCCACGTGCATGTGTGTGTGTGTATATATATATATATATATATATATATATATATATATATATATATATATATATTCTGTGCATCAGTACCATAGATCTTTATAAATATTCATATAGCCAGGTACTAGGACTGGGGATACTACAGAAGATACATTGACTGACCAGAAACAGTGCGGCAGTGATACAAAAGTAAGTATGTCTATGACATGCTGTGATAGTAATGTGTATTGCAGTTGCAGGGTTGTGTACTTTCAGAAGGGGAAATCGGTGGGTAACTTAATCGTCAGGAGGGGCAGTCACAGGGTGAATGGAGGGAGTGATATTCTGAGTGTTATAGTTACCCCTAGGATGATTATACTGGACATCCTGACAGGCAAAAGCCAAGGCCAGCAGAATGCTGAATGCATTACTGAGGGGGTGGAGACTAGAAATACAATTATAAAATTACTTCTCATTAGCATTTAAAAACATGCATGCTGATTTCTCAGCCCAAACAGCATGCGCCTGTTGTAAATCGAGCACATACCAATAGAAAAAAGTCCAGCCTCCGAAGTAGCATTGAGCAGTCAGACTTTTCTATTGATATATGCTGTGGAGTTCAGCGCAAAATACAAGAAAAATCAGACACATTCTCCAAAACTAAAGAAATAGAAATGTACCTGATTTTCCTTGTATATCTGTATATACCTCCTTAAATCTTGGCAGACTGTCATACCTCTGATCTGTCTGGACTTTCGCAGAATGTCCAGATTTTTGCCTTATAGTTTTCTACTTTTCTTTACAAGAGATGTATTTTTCTGGCAAGCCACTAGGGATGGAAGTCATTAAGTAATGGCACACATTTGTGGACTAGGCTTCATATCCTTCAGAAAATGTACACTAACACAAAACCTCGCCTTCAAGCACCTTTTTAAGTTTATAAAAGCAATAAAATCTGTCCCAATTTTTGAACCTTTTCCTCCACATTATGTTGTGCTTTGCCCAGGATTCTTGCATCAAAACTGGCAGGAAAGAACAAAAAATGTAACAGAGATTCTATTTTCTGTGTTGCTTCTCTTGAACAGCACTGACATATTGTGCAAGTGTGGGAATATCAGTCACATATGCACTCACGGTACATCAGAAAATGCAGGAGAAAGTGAAACAATGCAGAAGAATACTACACCATTGTTATACAAATACATTGTTTAAGAAAGCCAAGTAATTTCTTTTATAAATAACGTCATTGTATAATAACAATAACCCACTCAGGAATAACCCTCATGGTCAAACCATGCCAACCTTGGGTAAATCCAGCATTACCTACACCCAGTCATGGGTTACTGGTTAATTAATCCACCCCCATCTGTGACATCTGCAAAAGTGTTAAAATCTGAAGGACTGGGGAGAAAATTAAAATGATCATGGGTGAGAAAGCCTAATGAAATGTTTGCCAACACTGTAAGAAGAAGAGGAGACTTACAGTATGCAGAAAGCACTGGAAATGTACACACTAGTGGAGAGAGAGAAAAACAAAGATATGTTAATGTTACACTTCTTCATAAGAGGCAAAATGGTGGCAGACAACCAGAGGGAAAGGCAAGTCTGCATCAGCTCTGTAGGCAACTTATGTCAGCTGCCGCCTCACTTTCATTACACCCCTACAGGAATGCCATGCTACCTTAAAAGCCCCTACTGTCTTAAATTCTACCACATACTCCATTAACTGATTCATCTCATTTCTCACCTTCTCTGTGAAAAGGGTCATTCCCACATTTTATTGTTGCTTCTAGCCCTCGCCCCCCCCCCCCCAAATATATATACCCCACCATCTGATTTGTCCCACTATTTCACACTAAATTTCATTATTTATGTTTTCCAGAATAAGAGCCCCCAGGTTGTTTTCCTGAATTGCATTTTTAGATTTACTGTATGGAGTGTGTACTTTGCAGCAATCATTACTCATTTACTACTCACATTACTTTGCAGCAGTCATTATTCATTTACTACTCACATTACTTTGCAGCAGTCATTACTCATTTACTAGTCACATTATTTGTTGCAAAGAGCTAACCATTAAAACTTTGTAAGGAATGTGTAGTCTACAGCCAAATTACAGCTTTTGGTGGACTTCAGTGAGATCATGCCCACTGGGTTGCTTTTGTTTACCATGGTGTCCTAGTCATAGAATTAAATCAGATTAGTCAGAGAATCTTTATCTGCTTTGAATCAGTGATGAAGTCAGACAATCTCTATCTGCTTTGAATCAGTGATGAAATTCAGCATTATTCCCATTTTGCCCAAGAACATTGTAATACTTGGCTTTTTGACTGTAACCATTAGTCTGGCTAACACTGAAGTCAGACACACTAGCCTATAATTTCCTGAGTTGTTCATTGACTCAGTTCTATGTGTCAGAACAACTGCTTATTACAAAATTATAGATGCATTCTTCAAAGCTTTGTATACAATTGGTGCAGTAGTTGTGGCACCTTTAATTGCAAAGTAACATAAATTATTATTATAAAATAAATTGTCAGATCGTAAGAAATGTATTATTATAAAATAAATTGACAGATCATAAAAAATGCTCCATCATTACAGATGTAGTGGAATGTTTGACTGCATTGTTTTCAGTGCTATCAAGCTATCCCCAGCTAGACTGGAGCCTATTTATTTCCTAGGGGTGGAGGGAGTCCCAACAGAACCACTAGGACAAGAGTCATCTGTCAGTGGAAGGCTTTATCCAGGCATTCAGAAGTTAGTGCCCGTGCTAGCATTCAAACAATTAAAGCATTTTATTATTATATTACTGCCAACTTATGTTGGTGATACAGGCACTTGATTCACCTCAAGGGCCACATACACCACCCTACATCAGTCACATACATACTCCTCCATGCATGCCTGACAGACTGCAGTCAATAGCATGGGTGGTCAAGCTCATGCCAGCTCACATTCTAGCCCCTTGTCATGGGCTGCCATTGCCCACCAGCATAGTTTACTTCATCTGATGGAGCAGCGGGTGTAGCCAGACTGAGGCCTTCCAAACCCTACCCCCTGATGTGCATGCTTAGCCATCACTGCCTGTGACATCAAACTCCCAAGCTTCAAATCATACTCATGTCATCTGGACCAACGTCAGGGCTTTATTTCTCTATGCCAATGGTGCAGCTTACTGGACAGTAATTTAAACTTTGATAAATGGGTTTCTACCAAAATCAAGAAGGTATATTCTTTAGCTCACCTAATTCTAAAGAGAATGTCTAGTCACTTCAGGGAGATTGCTGTACCATTTTATGCCTCACCTATCTGACCCACTTTTGAGTACACTGCTGCATTCTACAGACATTGAACAAGCTGCCCGAAACACCTTGTAAAATTATAAATCTTTACATGACAAATCATGGGGCTGGAAAATCTGAACTGTTCAGAAAGGCTTCTGGAACTGTCATTACATTCTATTTTATCTAAGTTATTTTGAGGTGACTACTTCTTGTCCATTAGATAATGTCTGAACTAGTTTTATTTTTAAGTTTGTGCCTGAAATGCATCTGTTGACAACACCACATTCTCACTGTGTCTAATTAGTTTGTTATTAATTTTAACATTACAAGGCATCAAATCTGTTTTTGCATTCCAAGGTATTAAAGCTGTGGCTCTATTTGCCAGAACTGGGGAAACATATCTTCAGAACTGAAGGAATAGATATCCTTCAAAATGTGCATGTGTGAGTAAGGACAGATGTATAATATTCTGTGGGAATGCTTCAACTTTAACCCCATGGAATTTCTCAGTTCAATGAAATTTAGTAGAAAACAGGAAACCCTGTAACCAGAAATAAAATGTATTACTCAGTGAACATGATTTCCCACGGAGTCTGAAAAGGTACTGTGCGCTACGCTACATAGCCACATATGGAAAGAAGTCATGAATATATTATTCTTTTAACATTTTTGCTTTTTCTAAGCAGGGTAAAGATGTGACAGAAATTCTGAAATTCTTGTGAGCTCAGAACCTGCCATGTATTTCCCGTGTTATCTTTGTAAGTGTGCAAGGTCTTACAGAGACTGTAATAAAAATTTGAGTCAAATAAAAAGTCAAAATGAGAAATGAAGTGAAGATGTCATGCAAACCTATGAAAAAGAGAGCCATGTGATATGCAAAATAGATACAAGATGAAAGTGCAAGCAGTTAAAAATTCAAACTTTCTGAGGCAGATATGGCTATAAACACTATAAGCATTGCCATGCATAAAATAAATGCGTTAGAAATTTCATTTTGTCGAGGTGTATAAAGATGTGTTCAAATGAATGAATACATTATTGAACAGAAACATAAAAACGTTGTGGGTACTGCTGAAGTTAAATGGCACAATACCGTAAAACCTAAAAATGCTTCTGAGTCCTCTGAAAGATTGATACAAGAGCGCAAGTCAGGTTGTTAGAAAGAAATAGTCAGAATAGATGAACAGAAAAAGTCTAATTTCAACTAGACACATGTGCAGGGTATAATATTTTGTCTAAAATACTTTTAAAACTTTAAAAGTAAAAATCTGGCCAATTATGTATGCTGTTAACTTATTTATGCAACCCAGGAGCACCATTAGCTTAGAAAGTGCTGACATGGGAGTATAAATACAAAAATTCAAAAGTCATTTTCTTAAGCACAGCACTTAAAGAAATGTATTCTCTTAATAATTTAGATCATTTGCCCATTCATAGCTAGGAAAGGAAAAAAATATTTATATTACAAAAAATAGCAGCTGATGTGTGTACAGAATTAGTCAAATAGTTCAAGAGACATCTCAGGTATGTTGCAGAGTATCAGTATGTCTATGCTGATTTATTTATAGGCTTAGAAAGTTGGTATGGAAAACATCATATGCAAACAAAACCTGATGATATACCAATGACACATGATCCAAGGAAAGGACCAGTAGGTGTCAGGAGAAGGCTAGTTTAGGAATTGAAGTGAGCAGAAAGCTTAGGTGTTACTGAAAAGTAATTAGAGCTACTAGAATTTATTTTTTTCTTCACACACTTTGCCCCAGCTGTCTGTCAGCCAGCAGCTCCCTCCCAGCCAATTTGCTTATTCTTTCCCCATCACCAGAGTGAGGGCAGACTGGAGAAGCTGTCATATAGAATGCCATTAGGGGTACTTGAGGGGTTATCTGCTTTAGCCCTAGCTTGCTCCCTGCAGACACCCAGCTTACAAGGCTGAAGTAGAACATGAAATGGACTTTTCAGCATTGGTCATCCCTCGGTTTCATAATGGACATGCCAGAAAGTAGCCTCACCCCCTCCTCTCAAGTATGGGAAGTGATTTCCTCAATCTCCACCACCAGAGATGTTTCACTTCCTTGTGTTGAGGCAAAGTGTGTGGAAAAAAAGAAATTCTAGTAGCTCTAATTAGGTTCATGGGTTCATAGGTAGGTACTAGGCTATCTGTCTGAGGGCATTTATAAGCCTGGCCAGAGTGTGTCAGCTTTTGCCACCACATTGATTAATTAACTGATACTCTGTCAAGCAGAGCCAATGAAGTGATCCCAGGGGTGTATTTTTTGTTACCCATCCACTCGTCAAGGTTTCTCTTGAAGAGTGTTAGTGAGGGGCTCTGCCTGATGTAATTTGGAATTTTGTTCCAAAGCATGGGGAGTCTCTGTGACAGGAATCTATCCCTCCAGGATGTTCTATTTATTGTTGTGGTGAGGTTTAGCTTACTTGAGTGTGTGGCTCGCAGTGACTTGGATTTCTTTAGGTGGAGCATGTCCATCAATTCTGAGTTGGACATGGCTTTGTAAGTCAGGTAGAGATCACCTCTAAGTAAACGATATGCCACTGAGTACAGCCAGAGATTTTTCAGTTGGGCTGCATAGGACATATGTTTGAGGCCAGTAATCCTCTTGGTGAGGTACTTTTGTGGTCTTTCCAGCTGTTGGAAGTGTCTTGTGAGGTACATCCCAAATGGAGCATTGTACTCTATGATGGGTCTAATGAGTGATGAGTAGAGGGACACTATAACCTCTTTATTTCTAGATGTGAACCCTTTAGTAATTAGATGGGCCACATAGAAGGATTTTCTAACTACTTTGGCAATATGATTGTCAAAGGAGAGATTACTATCTACCTGGGTCCCAGATCTCTTATTACCTCTTCTGTATTAAGGGGGCTGCCACCTATGTGGTAATGCATGGGTGTCTTTTTTTCCCAAACGGGATGACTATGCATTTTTTGGCATTTAGCTTGAGGCCATGACTTTGACACCAGGTGTCCGTCTCAGTAAGGCCCTTTTGGAGGATGTCCGTGTCAGCCGGAGAGTCAATTATGGCTCCCAGTTTGCAGTCATTAGTGAACTTGGTTAGCCATAGCCCTCCTGTGTTTGTCTGCACTTCTAAGAAGTATATGCTTAACAGTAGGGGTCCCAGGACCGAGCCTTGCAGGACACCACTTGTGACTGGTTTAGAGTCGGACCTGGAGCTTGCTATTCTTACCGTGTGAGCTCTGTCTGTAAGCCAGTTGGCAACCCATCTCATGACGTAGGGGTTTATGTTCAGGCTGGTGAGTTTTTCTGTAATGCCCGAGTGGAGAATGGTGTCAGAAGCCTTGACAAGGTCAAGGTAGGCTGTGTGAACCACCTTTCCCTCATCTATGGCCTTAGTGACTGTCTCGAAGAAGTCAACCAGGTTTAGTAGGCATGATCTGCCCTTAAAAAGCTGAACTGGATCAGGTCAAGTGTTTGGAGGTTCCCAATGTCTTTGTTAATGAGTTCCATGAAGATGCACTCCATAGCCTTGCAGATCAGGCTAGTCAGTCTTATGGGGTGATTGTTACCAGGGTCAGTTGTGGCCCCTCCTTTGTGGAGAGAAATAACCGTTGCTGTGCACCATTCTATGGGCATGTAGCCTGTGGAAAGGCTGAAGTTGAACAGTGTGTTTAGGTGGGGGGTTAGTTCATTCTGTTGTTCGTGCAAGACACAGCCTGGGACACCATCTGGTCCCATTGACGCTGTGTTTTTGGCTTTTGAAAGGGCTGTTTTCACCTGTGTGTCTGTGATTTTTGGGACATTACACTTTTCCAGTATTGCTGTGGGCCCTTTTGGAGGTGAGGGGATGAAGTTTGCACTGAGTCTATCTGCCAGGATGTTGGCAATATCAATAGGTTCAGTATATTTTGTGCCATTTTGCACTAGTTCAGTGCATACCTGCGAGTTGACACTTAGATTCTTAACATAGCTAAAGGAGGCTTTTTGGTTATCTTTTGAATCCTTGGCTATTTTTCTTTCAAAGTTAGCCTTGGATGATTTCATGAGGGACATTAGTTTCTTACTGATACTGATTAGGGATGTCTTTCCTTCTTGGGATTTGCTTTTTTCTGAACTAGTTTCCTCCTTCTATTGTATAGCCTGTTTATTGCAGGGGTCCACTAAACTGGTTTCCTTCACTTAGAGGAGTGAGTCTTGGTTTTGCTAGGGATGGCATGATCCATGCATCCTTGTAGGTGCTCATAGAGTGCATTTGTAAAGGTTTCTGCATCTTGGGCAGCATTATCCTTTACCATGGGGTCTAGGAAACTTACCACCTCTGTCCTAAGTAAGGTGAAGTTTGCTTTAGAAAAGTTTTTTTTAGTTGCACATGGATGAACTCAGAGGTATCATGCTGTGCCACTAACCTGGAGGTGTAGGTATCCTTGATGAATATGGATACACCCCCTCCTTTTGTGTTTTGGTCCGTGTTCTGTGGCCGAAATGTGTGGTATGAGTTGTAGCACGGTAGTGCTGGGGTGCTCTCTCAAGCCTTGAACCAGGTTTCAGTTACTGCATAGATGTCGACGTTCAGTAACATCTAAGCTTGCTGCTCACTTCAATTCCTGATTAGCCTACTCCTCATTCTCCCACAACCCTCCCTACTCCAGCAGAGGTAAGCAAGTGGCACCCTTCACTCTGAAACCATCCAGGTCACCTGAGTCACAGTAAAGGCTCCATCTTTCTGTGCCATGAAGCCAGGCTAGAGCTACGAGAAGCATTGTATTATTGTTATAATGAAAGACAAGATTTGCATTTGCAGTGATCCATAAAATCTGAAGTAAGACTAAAAAAGTGTACTACCCAGTACTTACAGCTTAAGAAGTGATCACAAAAATGCCAAATTGTAAGTTTTTCAAAACTAGGTGACACAAACTCAAAGTTGTAGCAATTATTATGCCATTAGGATGATACAAATTTCTTATCCTACTATTTGGCATTTATTCAGCAGCAGAGATATTTCAAAGAGCTGTTGTATAAGATAATAGTAAGTTTAGAATGTGTTATGGACAACTGATGATCTATTAATATGGGTTAAAATGCAAGACTAGCATTAAAAATACAAATGCAAGTGCAACATAAAATTGTAAACTAGGAATGGCAAGTCTGAAATACCAAGATCATATTTTAAAATCAGAGAGAGTGAAGCCTGATGCACAATAATGATAGCAGTTTTGCAAATGCTAGAACCAGAATAAACAGTAAGCATTACATACAGCTCTTGAAACAGTGTGGTATCTTGCAAAGTCTCTAGATAATATGCCTTAGATAGCTGTTTCTCCAAGAAAGCTACAAGATTACAATGTAGCTTAGAAATGAAATTAAGAACAGAAAAATAAACTTAAATATCTACTTACGGATGCACCAGCATTAGCATATTATGATGTAAATAGGATAACTGGGTCATAAATAGATGTCAGTCAAAATGGTGTAAAAGCTCTACTCTTACAAGAGAAGAGACAAGGTGATCATTTCCTGGCCAGAGATGTTGACTAAAGTAGAAAACATAGTAAAGGGTCATGCCATTTTTGTGCATCTCTGACCACAAGCCAAGGGAAGAGATGCTAGTATATCCAGTACCGGACTGTCCATGGAATCAGTTAAGTACTGATTTGTTTTAGATCAACGAAGCAGTGTATTTTGCATGTGCAAACTATAGTTCAGAGTTCTTAGAGTAGTCAATCTGATATGCACAGACAGTACAATTGTAATCAGTGCACAAAAGTCTACATTTCTTGTATCACTATGTGTTTTGACAACTCTGGTAATGGTTTTCTGTATAAAAGTAAAAAATTCAGAAAGTTTGCACACAAATAGGATTTTCACTGAATAATGGTCAGTCCACACAATCCACAGTAAAACAGACAGAGGGAAAGAACTGTCCAAATAGAGAAAACATTTCATGCTTTGCAGCTGAATCAAAAGCTATGAATATTGCCATAACACAGATTTAAAATATAGGAATACTCCACTGCAGAGACTCAGTCTCTCAACTACCCTTTTGTTAATCAGCAGAAGGTTGAAAAGCAAATTACCTACATCCACTATATCACTGATTTCAGAAAATTATTGAAAGATAAACATATGCTGGAAAGATGTCAGTAGAGACAGAAATACTGTCATGATAGAAACTGCACATTGGATACAGAGTAAAAGCTATGAGAAAAACTGAAGTCTGAGGCTGAAGTAGTTGGTAGAGCAGCTGAAGATCCCTTGATGTTTGTGGGGTTAATGGAAAGCTGTGTAGACAACCAGAAATGTAACACAAAAAAGGAAAAGAAATATAGACAGTAAAAACTGTGATAGCCATACAGCTGTAAAGAGAAAGTCCTAATGCTATTACTGTTCAGATGCTTTTTGTACATGTAAATAAGAGTGAAAGCTTATATGAGCAAATGTTCTTTTCTGTGGAATGTTTGCTGGTAGTCTTTTGTATGAGATTGCGGTACAGGAGGGTCAGAGAATTTTCCCTTACCTGCTGTTGTAATATCACAGGATTGATACATAAAATAAGTTGGGGGGGGGGGTTCAGCACCCCTCACATGGAGTGCGCAGGTAGGCTTCCCCTGCAAAAAAATTTGCTTTAAGTTTTTGCTGAATTCAATCATTGTAGATTTTATCCAGAATAATCACTCTTTCTGTGTTTGCAATTATAAACATTCAATATTTGATGAGACACTCATATCTATCTCTGTCTATCTATCTATCTATCTATCTATCTATCTATCTATCTATCTATCTATTTATATACTTCCCTATACACACACACACACACACACACACACACACACACACATATATGTATACATAGACACACACACACACACACACACACACACACACACACACACACACACACACACACACAAACATAGATTTACTATCACAGTCCTGTAACTCACATGCTTGAAACCCATAATCCCAAAACCATAATATTGAAAGATCAAAATGCCAAGACCACAATATTGAACCCCCTGATCTTGAAAAAAAATCACTTTTTTGCAAGGGCAAGCTCCCATGCACCCCCCACACCTCTTTCAAATTATATACTAACGCTGAGATTGTACTACAGTGAGCAAAAGGACATATTGCCTGATTCCCACTGCACTACGATGTTATACTAGCAAATCTGGTAAATGTTAATCAGCTGATATTTGGTCAGCTGAATCAGCTCTACCAGAAGTCAATGACTTTCTGTTTCATTTTTGTTTTATACCTTATCTGTATATATCGTTTTGCAGTTCTTCAACAGTTTCTTAGGTTTAAAGATCTTTTTTCATTACCATTTCAGTTCAATCTTTCCAGTGTAGTCAAGGAACAAGGAACATAAAGGCTAGGAAATTATAACCTTGACAGTAAAAGTTATAAACCTATGATTTCTTCCATTCTCCTGGAGCACTCCCTTTATAAGGCCCTACTGAGTAGTTCTCTCAAAGATTTTACCAGCCATCAGTTTTAGATCCTTGATGAGATCCTTAATTACCACACCAGTCCTTGTATTGCAAGTCATTAAGCTTTATAGTGCATTAGTCATTTTCTCCTTATCCGTTTGTCCTCCTCTGTTGTTGTCATTTCTTCTCATACTTGCACCCTCCAGTTTCCTGCCTTTTTGAACACTAGTGTGAAATATTAATTTAGAACATTTATCTTTTAATCAGGCAACAGTCCCATGTTTGACTCCCTCAGGTTCTATCTGTCCACCATGTGACTTTAAGCAAGGCACTTAATTAGATGGCACTCTTAACTTTCCCCACAAAATCTACATTTATATCTAGTAAATCTGCACATTTAAGAAATAAATAAACTGAAAAAACTGACTGTTCCCTTCTTTTCTTACTACTTTACCAATTTCTCTCACTGCTTTCTTCCATTAATGTGTAACCATTTTGTAAGAGTTTTAATAAAAATCGGTGCTATTAACAGATGCATGCATGCAGGAAATGGCCCGTAGCTGTAGCAGAAAGTGATGAGACTAGTTCTTTAAAGCAGAAGAGGTAGCAGAGATATAGCAAAATAAGAATCATTTGACACTGCATAGTCACATAGTCTTTGAAGACCCCCCCCCCCAAGAAATACATAAACTTTATTTGTATGGACGTTAATTTACATATTTTCTTTTGGCTTACAATAAAATGATTACTCATAAGCAAGATATTTTTGCTTCATTATTTTTCCTACTATATGTGTTTTTTATGGTTCATCTTACACCTCTCTTTCAGTCAACAGTAGTCCATAGATGCCAGAATATAAAATTATCAATAAGTTAAATTCTAACCACTTATTTCTTACATCTTTCATGCTTACTGATTTACTTGCTTAGCAGGCATTTCACTTATCAAACAAGCCATAAAAATTGTTTAATAATGACTGATGTGTCATATACCAGCATGTTGAGATGCTTACAATGGTTTGCGTGTGTAAAATTTCATGAGTTTAGACTGCAGTGAAATAGCAAAGCAGATCAAAAGCAACATGATATGACATGCTGCCACCAATCTTCCTATCAGTAGGGAAAGGCTTTGTCAGTGTGTTCATGAGGCTCTTGCAGTCCTGTATACGTGGGAATAAAGACATAACCAATCATCATTAACAAAACACATAAATAAAACAAGGAACAACAGTAAGAGGTCTTGTTTGTTAACAGATTAAGGGTTCCATCATTATGTTAGCTACTAGATTTAAAAAAGGGAAGTGCTCTTTCTAGAAATATGAATGTGGCAAAATACTGTATTACTTACATTTTTTATTTACTTTTTATATTTTAATTTGGAAGATCAAAGCACTGAACTGCATAGCCAGAAAACATCTCAAAATGTTTTTTTATTCTGTGCTGCCTTGCAGTACTGTAGCTTTGTATAACATGGAGTGGCACTGTTTTAATAATTATTAGCACACGCTGAACTATTTTTTTTTCATGTCTGCATATAACTGCAAACAAGTCAGTGACTGAGGTCAGAGACTGCTGTACAGCTATTACATTCTTCTAAAGGACTGTGCAGTTCTTAGATCATACTAAGAAATACTAAAGAATCATATGCGATAAACATTACTTAGGGAACCTGTGTTGTGCAAGTGTGGAGAAGGCAGCATAGTGTAATAATTAAACCTACTTCTATAAATCCTATCTGATTTTGTCAAGGTTCAGAAATGACAGGTAACAGAAGTTGTAAGCAAGCCAATTGTATAGATCAGTCAGGAACATAAACCTTTCTTTAATTAGTATCAAATTTTGCTGAGAAAACTGTAACTTTCAAACACTCACAGCAGTCCAGCAAAGAAGCAGCATATGCAACAAATCACTTATCACCATCACTGTGGTCTTTTAACAGGAGCACAGCACTGTGGCACTACCATTTCTTCTATTGCCTTTATAGTAAGGGTGATGTATTCAAAGAAAAATAGTGTGGTAATACGTCAGTAACAAATAATATTCAAAAAGGAAAGTACAAAATATAAGTAAAACCAGAAGTTAAATGAAAGTTGTAAACTGTTTAATTTCATTACACTAAAACATTAAAGCAGATCCAGTAAAAACAACTGCGTCTATTTAAGTTTAATACTAATAAAAAAAAATAGTTCTTCACAGCAGTCATTATCTACATATTTAAAAAGAGAGGTATATGTTCTCCCCACTTTGTCTTCCATCCAATGAGCCACCCACAATCAGACTTGTCCCTATTCATTCCCTAAGGGTGCAGAGAATCTTCCTCTTTTGCAGTTCCCCTAAATATAGAGCCATCCACAAGGGCTGTCATCCAGGAATGCATTGGGAAAATTAGTGCTCTCTCCCAACAGTGAGATCTAGCTACTGCTACTGGCTTGAATGGGCCTACTCATTTAGTTCCTGCATCAACCACCACAAATGTGACATGACACCACCATCCAGCCTGGATTGTTGCTAGGGCCGGTGACTGAGACCAGCAAAGACCCACCCCTTCCCTCACAGGATGAGGTAAGCCCATTTTCCCTGCTGAGCCATCAAGTGACTGAGATGGTAGTCAAACCCAGGTTGCATGGGCTACAGTCAGGACTTTTTCTACAACATCAGCATGGCTAAAGAGAATTTTATATTTCATATTTGTTCCTTGCACATTAAAAAGTAACAGAACTTTTCTTAAGAGCTGGCACATTCCATAAGCATGTAAACAGAACAACACCATAGAATATAAAAATACAAATTATCCTATAAACATTGAAGAATATAGACACTTTTAATGAGGTTTCTAATCAGAGCTAAATCATTATATGTCCAAGACATGTCAAGAAATTCTCATTCAGAATGAAACAAAGCTCAAGAGATGAATATTGGCATCCACATTGAGAACACATAACAAGTAGGTTTAACTGGGGAAACTCGACCATAATTCCTTGCAGTACATGGAGCATTGGGTGTTTTAGTGTATTACTAGTTGTATTGGAAACAATGTTGAGAGAGCAAAGTGTTTTACAGGTTGGAAAGCTGTCAGACTCTTAGCACAACCAGACAGCAACCAGAAGTGAAGTGAAGCATACATTTAATTGAACAAGAATTTTGCAAACTGTTAACCAATTCACCATCCATGCTTTCATTCATTGTGTGACTGCAAAAAGTTTATTACAGATTTAAAGAATGTGCTTCCTATGCTGTTCTTTGATGGCTGCCATGTACAGTGTAACAGCCCAGTCATAAACACCTTTAAAAGCTGTTATGATCAGGTCTCACAGCAGAGTAGTGTATAGCTGTGCTATATTTTTGCTAAGTTTAGAGCTAAACAGTGCAATTCATGTACTACATATAATTTATATTGTGACTTGACAGAATCTTCAGGAGTATTTTCATTATGAGGTAAATAACAGGAACAATGCAGTGAAATATTTTGAGACATCATATTTCTACACAGTTTACATGGAATTTTCAGCATGTATCAATTTTTTTTCCAAAAACATTTTTATTAAGTTTTATTAATAAACATGGACATAAAGTACTAAAAATAAACAATGTTGTTGTTGTTGTGTCTTTTGGCTTTTCCCGGTTAGGGGTCGCCACAGCGGAACTCCGGTCCACTAAGGATTGGCAGTAGAATTTTACTGGCTGGCTTGCCGGGCCTAACGCGCAACCTTCAATGAAGGAACGCCCATTCACGCATGTCGCCACACAGAAGACGCTCTAACTGAGAATTGAACGGGCAATGTCTAACTGTGAGGCGACAATGCTACCGCAGCACCACCACCACACTAAAAATAAACAATATAAAACATAATAACTATTTACACTATATACAAACATCCATGATAAACATTTGTTTGATCCAAGAAAGGTAATCAATATTTAACAATCTCTCCAATTTTGGCAAGCTAGTCTTTTGTGTGTTACATTAGATGATCTCTGATAAATAATTTGCATTTCTTTTTACATGCAGATTTTGCTACTGAAATAAATTCAGTACACATAAGATCTTGCTTATTTTTCCAGTTCAATGTAATTATTTTTCAAGCAATAGCTAAAATTAACCAAAGAACAGGTAACTGATGTCTAGGGATTACACTTGGGATAGGGACATTGAATAATGTCAAAGAGCTAGTAATTTGACAGTTATCAGACCACAGGGCTTTTGCGAAATGTCTAAAATCACTGTAGTATTGTGTGAGAGTTCCACATTCGATTAACATATGAACCCAGTTGGCTTCAAGAATATCACCACACCTCCAGCATTTGCTTTCATTACTATTGATTATAAGGTCAATTCTGTGTGGAGTATAAAAGCTTCTATGAATAAATTTCCAGGTATAAAGTTTCCAATATAAAGATGATGAAGTGTTTTTTATTGAATTTAATAACTGTTTCTTATTATCGTTAATAAAAAGGCATACCATTAACCTTTATGGAGTGATTCCAAAAAGTTTGGTCAAAAGTAACCAAGTCTTCTCGTAGGATTTTATATACAGGTGATATGCTTAATTTATGTTCAATGTTCATCGAACTACACCAGTTGGTGACTGCACATTTTGTAAATATATAAATAAAGAACATTTTTCAAACACCCTGATACTGGACATATTTATGATGTCAGGGTTAGTGCAACATGTAACACTTGTCATGTTATATATTTAGCTAATTGTGTAATCTGTAATAAATTTTATATAGGTAAGACAGATCGTACATTGAAAGAAAGAATTAGAGAACATGTATATCATATTAGAAAAGGTATGCGCACTAATGCATTAGCAAAGCATATTTTAGATGTGGGAGAGAGTCATAGTTTTCAATTTTTAGTAGTTAGTAGGACATACGATAGTTCTAGGGGAGGAGACATTAGAGACAAAATGGAAGAAATAGAAGCAAAATGGATTGTGATGCTTAGGGCAAACTATGGCCATGGTCTCAACGATACTGTCCCCTTGAAACCTATGCTTAGAAAAAGGTGTTTACGTAGGTGAATACATGAATAAAATAAAATTTGTTTTATTTATTGTATTTATTATATGTATTTATATGTGATTTAAGCATACTGTTTTATATTTATTCACATATGCATAGATAGTTTATATATATATTTATTGTTAGGTTTTGTGTATATATTTTTTAGTTTATTAAAGGGTATGTCTTTTTAAATATTTATTATTGAAAGTCATGTGATATAGATGAATTGTTATATAAGGTGTTTTTTATCTAGTTCTTTATACACCTGATGAAGCTTGATGTGAAAGCGCTTGTGTGAGATTAAATCAGTACTGCATATGTATTGGATTTCATTGCGTCTTTTTTGAAAAAGATTTTAGAGACTCTGGAGCCTTACCTCAGCAGTTTTTTTCTTTTGTTCTACAATTTTGTGTTTTTTCTGCAGAGGTATTTGGTGTTTGCTGGGCTTGTTTTCATTGTATTGGAATTTTTCTGTACTTTGCCCAGAAACACCTTTGTTATGGCTAATGAGATTGAACAAATAGAGTTGATTATGTACCAGTAACAGTAGAGAAAGAATGGTCCGAAATGGATGTAACATCTTTTATTTCCAAAGTTAATGACTCAGTGAATCCTGTGATGATGAGAGATCTTATCGTGGAAAATGAAGAAGAGTCAGAAGTGGACTTTCTCGCTATAAGGTCTGATCTGCTATCTTTAGAAAAAGAAATGTGTAAACTCAAACGGACACAGTTTGAGAAATTTCATTTAGAAGTATGTTTGGTGGAGAAAATAATACCCCGTGGTCTAAGGGTGTTAAAAATGCCGTCTCAATTAGATTCAGACTTAATGTTACTCACTGAATGGCAACAGTTAAATTTAGCTACGAGTTTTAGCTACCGGAAATTGCTTGTTGAGGCAGCAACTAGACGAGAGAAAGCTACGCTGGAGTGTTTAAGAAGCAAGTATCAAGAACTTTGTAATAAATATGATTATACTATTATATCTCCTTTATTGACTGACACTATCGATAATGTGGCCGCTTATAAAAGGGAATTGTTACAGATTAAATTAAAAAAGATACAAAGAGATAGAAAAATTTCTTATTAGGCAACATCTTCACTTGGCCACGTGAGACTGTTACCAATGAATCTGAACGTCGTACAATGTATGCAGCTCAACCTAGTACTGCAGTCAATTTAGATGTTGCTTCTCGCAAGGGACAATGCCATTTGAATGAAGTGAATGAGCATTTAGTAGGTGAGCAAAACGATGGCGTTGCTGAAGTTTTTGAAGCAGCTGTAGCTGCTGAAGTTACTGAAGCAGCTACAACTAGAGTTAATTTAGACATGGGAGCGAAAAGAAAGGTCATTACGACCACGGCGGTTGTACATAGGGCAGCAGACAGCGATGTGCTGACTACAACCCATGCAACCAACACAAGTAGTAGAAACAAGTTTTTTAAAGACATTTCCAGTATGGGTTTGAATTTTCCTCTACCGTTGAGAGACAATTCCCAGACCCAGAATGGCACCAAACAACAAGCCAGCATGAACAGAGGGAGGAGCACCACCAGATACAAACGCAAGTTTGACGAGGACACGACCAATACATACACGATAAAGAAAGCATTTCAGCAAGTAAGACGCTAGTTAAGAATTTATCCACACATGAAATTTCTGAATTTCAGTTGAAAGTACTTGAGAAGGGGTTATCTTTCATACCCACTTCTGATACTGATATTACAGATATTGTATATGATTTAAAGATGTTTACTAGGAATTTATCATTGAAGTATATGTTTCAGCAAACACATGTTAATGATAACAATAACTTTTCTTTTAAGAAACCAAGCGTTTTTATACCCAAGCAAACAGCTCTGATTAATGCTTTTGAGCAGTTATGTTTATTAGAAATTTATAAGACATATGATGAGCAGAGGTTTAGTTCTAATAAGAAGAAATATTATAATTTAGATAGAAATGAATATATAGCCCTGAAGCAGTTAGAAAATGATTTTAGTCTGGTTATTAGGCCAGCAGATAAAGGAGGGCAAGTAGTGTTATTAGATAGAGTTACATATGATGATTTAATGTATGAAATGTTAAATGATGTTAGTTTTTATCAAATTATTACACAAGCGCAAGTTACTCGAATGATTTGTTCTGTCACTGAGAGAATAAAAACCATGGCAGAAACGCATATTATAACAGAAGATTTATGTAAGTATTTTTTAGTTAGTAATCCCATTACTCCCATCATTCAAGGCCTACCCAAACTACATAAAGACTCCAGTAGGCCGCCAATGAGATCAATAGTCTCTGGGAATGGCTGGAGTACAGAGCCTATTTCAATCTTTCTAGAGAAAAATTTGAGACCTTTGATAGACACATCTGCATACATTTTAAAGGATACTGAACACTTTTTAAGTGATTTGTATGCATACACTAAAGAAAATGTATTAACTGACAATTTTATGTTTGTGACTTTAGATGTAGTCTCTTTGTTTACTGTAATTCCCAATGGTTTGGGGTTACAAGATTTAAAAACATTTATGCAAATGAAGAATGTGTTTGATTCAGATAGAATCTATTTATTGCAATGTTTAATGAGTATTGTACTTGAAAACAATGTTTTTATCTTTAGAAATCATATTTATTGGCAAAGAAATGGAGTAGCGATGGGTAGTGCATGTTCTAACAGCTATGCCAATGCGGTTATGTCTGTTTGGGAGTCAAGATATCTTTTAAATGGTCCATTTAAACATTTAGTTATGTTTTATAGAAGATTTGTGGACGACCTTTTCATTTTATGGAAGGGCAATGATACTGAGCTGTCTGAATTTATTGTTTATCTTAATGAAACCTCACAGTTTGTGAAATTTACATTGAATTATTCTGATAAAGTGATTAGTTTCTTAGATGTCTGTATAGAAAAAGATGATTTGAATATTTTGTCTACTAGGTTATATAGGAAGAAATGTCATGCAAACAAACTTTTAAGTAGAGATAGCATGCATCCTAGGCATATATTCAAAAATGTAGCTCAGAATCAATTTTATAGGGTGTCGAGATTATGTGATAGAGAAGATGAATTTAAGAAACAAATGGGTATAGTAGGTAATGAATTAATAGCAAGAGGCTATGATCATGATTTGGTTACTGACAGTGCTACAGTTAGAAATGCTAGAGCTAAACCATATTTCTCGGAGAGAATGGCTAAGGACAAATGTAAACACGAATCTAATTTAAAAGTTTGTGTTACCTATTCCAGAGACGTTAATAAATATACAGATATAATCAATAAGCACTGGAATATATTAATTACAGATGATCAAATTAATAAAATAGTAGGGAAGATACCTCAATTCACATTTAAAAACAAAAAGAATTTGAAGAGAAGATTATGTACACCTAGAGATGAAATGTATCTGAATCAAGTTGTAGGTACAGGGCCTTGTGGTAACTGCACATTTTGTAAATATATAAATAAAGAAATTTTTTAAACACCCTGATACTGGACATATTTATGATATCAGGGTTAGTGCAACATGTAACACTTGTCATGTTATATATTTAGCTAATTGTGTAATCTGTAATAAATTTTATATAGGTAAGACAGATCGTACATTGAAAGACAGAATTAGAGAACATGTATATCATATTAGGAAAGGTACGCGCACTAATGCATTAGCGAAGCATATTTTAGATGTGGGAGAGAGTCATAGTTTTCAATTTTTAGTAGTTAGTAGGACATACGATAGTTCTAGGGGAGGAGACATTAGAGACAAAACGGAAGAAATAGAAGCAAAATGGATTGTGATGCTTAGGGCAAACTATGGCCATGGTCTCAACGATACTGTCCCCTTGAAACCTATGCTTAGAAAAAGGTGTTTATGTAGGTGAATACATGAATAAAATAAAATTTGTTTTATTTATTGTATTTATTATATGTATTTATATGTGATTTAAGCATACTGTTTTATATTTATTCACATATGCATAGATAGTTTATATATATATTTATTGTTAGGTTTTGTGTATATATTTTTTAGTTTATTAAAGGGTATGTCTTTTTAAATATTTATTATTGAAAGTCATGTGATATAGATGAATTGTTATATAAGGTGTTTTTTATCTAGTTCTTTATACACCTGATGAAGCTTGATGTGAAAGCGCTTGTGTGAGATTAAATCAGTACTGCATATGTATTGGATTTCATTGCGTCTTTTTTGAAAAAGATTTTAGAGACTCTGGAGCCTTACCTCAGCAGTTTTTTTCTTTTGTTCTGCACCATATGAATAGTTGTATCAATCTTGGTATAATATCAGTTTCCAGATTTATTGACACTCTCACTTTATTTTCAACAAACTGTCTTAAAGATTGAATACAGAGCCAATTATCTTGACAGACATTATATCTGGCTAAGAGAAAGTTCATTAGTTGGATGTTCTTACTGTCTATAAACTCGTGCCAAAACTTTAGATTATTCTCTTTAAGATTCCGCATCTTATTGATATTGAAGGCATCTGGGCAATCTGGTATATAAGCTATGGAAAATGTAATGAAAAAGGTGTTCTTTAAACTATAATTGCTGTCGATTATATTTTTGAAAATATAAAATACTTGGTTTATACCATGTGAGAAGTGGATAAATTTCTTATTATATAAGCAATATTCACGGAGTATCCAAAATTTTTTGTTAATTCCAAAGGTTTCCTTAAACTGGGTTTCTGAGTTCTCAGAGGAAGTTATATGTATTTCTTGTGGTTGTTTCCAGCTAGAAATGTATATGGATGAAATCCAGTGTAGTATTATGCTAATAATAGATTTGGAATATAATTCAATGTTGAGAAAGCCAACCCCATTACTGTCCCAGGCTCTAAAATGCAATTCATGGGCTATTCTTGGTTTCTTTGGGAACCATAGAAAAGTTAGTAATAGGGAATTTCTTAGGAGGAGGTAAAAATCAATGATTATATGTAAAATAAAATCTTTGGCACAATAATCATTTTTATTAATGTATGTCTGTCTTCCATGGTGAAAAACATTTTGTTCCACTTTTTAGCCAAGTCACTGATTATAGCTACCAGTTTAGTGAAGTTAAATTTAATAGTCTCATTCCACTTATTCTTAATACGTATTGCTAGATAATCTATCTTATCATTTTCCCAGTTGTATGTATTGTATTTTTGCAAATTGCTATTTATTTTCTTATTGATTAAAAGTGTTTTTGTTTTATTTTGATTAAAACTAAGCCCTGAAATTTTTCCATATAGAGTTATGGCATTCATGATATGTTATATAGAGCCTTCTGTGTCACTGGATGTTAGTAGAATATTGTCAGCGAAAAGCTGAACTTTTGGACAGTATCCCTCATTAACTTGAAGTCCTTTGATATTTGGGTTATTTCTAATAAATGAAGCAAAAGGTTCCACTGATAAAGCAAAAAAATATTGGGGATAGAAGGCAACCTTGTCTAGTTCCCTAATGAATTTTTACTGGGGATGATAGACATGAACCAATCTTAACAAATGCTTTAGAATCACTATAAATATTTAATATCAGTTTAGTGAAATCTGAAGTAAAGTTAAATTCTTTAAAGATTTTTGGTAAGTATGACCAACTAAAAGAATCAAATGCCTTATCAATATCCAGACTAATAATAGTTAATTGTTTCTTGGTTTTGTTTGCAATGTCTATTAGAGATAGTAGCTTAATAATATTGTCGTGCACTTTTCTATGTAAGATAAAGCCAGTTTGATCAAAGTGTATTAGACTGGGTAATATATTCTTTAGTCTTTTGGCCAGGATAGACATGAAAATTTTATAATCGATATTTAACAATGATATGGGTCTATAGGATGCACATAGTTGGGGGACCTTACCCTTGTTTCAGAATGGGGGAAATTATTGAGTACTTCCACGAGGGAGGGAGAATTAAGTCTTGTTTAACCATGGAGAATATGTTTAATAACTTTATTGTGTGCTCTGGAAGAATTTTATATATTTCTGGGATTATCCCATCTAACCCTGGGGCTTTATTATCCTTCAGCTTTTAACTTGTTCTTTCACTTCTGCTAAGGTTATTTGTTTGTATAGGGTACTATTTTGTTGTTTTGATAGTTTAGTCTTGATATTTTCTTGTAGAAATGTATCTATTACAGCATCTGAATCTAGTGGTGATTGCATGTCATTGACTGACCAATAATTTATTTATTTTATTTATTTATATTTGTTGACCGGGAGTGTCTGACTGGATGTAGGTCCATTTTCAGCGGAGGCCCGAGGAGAAAAGCTCCACAGTTAAAATAAACAGACAGTAGTTACATTGGATTACATAGCGATTAACAATTTACATAGCAATTAATTACAACATATTTACAGATGAAGAGCATAGTACATCAGTAGACAACTAGAATCTTTATCTGTGAAATACATAACAGACATTAACAAATGTTACAATAAGAAGTTCCTACTGTATAATAAGTACTAGGCTTATGAGCTTCTGAGCTTGCTATAATCGAGGTAGTTAGTGGAGTGGAAAGAAAGGTAGTGGTTGGATGGGGTGGGTGATATTAGAGTAGGAGTTGTAAGGGCATAGCCAGCATGTTTTTAGGTGCGCTTTTAGTAAAGTTTTGAAGTGGGTGCATGATGGTATGGAGGTAATTGTGGGTGGGAGGGAGTTCCATAATTTGGCTGTGGTGCAAGAGAATAGTGCTTCACCAGCAGAGTTATTGGCTTTAGTGATCTGCAAGTGATTTTTGTTGCTGGATCTTAGTGGTCTGGTGGAGCGATAGGGTTGGAGTAGATTCTGGAGGGATGGGACATTTAGTGGATGGCTTACTAGTTTGTGGGCGAGTGAGAGTTGATACCATTGAACGAGGTGAGGGAGTTCAAGCCAGCCCAGTTCAGCAAGTGAGAGACAGTGGTGACTATGGTAGGATGCCCCTGTGGCAAATTTGGCAATTTTGTTGTAGCAGGTCTCTAGCTTGTTTAGATCACATTGCCTTAGGTTGGTATATATTGGAGAGGCATAAAGTAGGGTGGAGATAAGGTGGGAATTTGCTATTGAAATCTTTGCTGCTTTGGTGAGAAGTTGCTTATTTCTGTATAACGCTCCTAGTTTTTTGTGGACTTTTTTTATGGTCATGGATATGTGAATGTCAAATTTTAGTTTGTCTATTTCCACTCCTAGTAATTTGGTGTGTTCAGTTGGGTATATAGTGGTGTTGTCTTTTGCTGTGATGTTAAAGTGAGAGTTGTTTTGAATATGTTTGGTGAGTTGGAAGATGAGTAGTTTAGTTTTGTTTGGTTTGAGTATTAATTGGGCATCGGATAACCAAGTTTCAACAGAGGAAAAGGCTTCCTGTGAGACTTTTTGCAGTTTGGGTAGGGACTGGGCTGAGCAGATGATGGTTGAGTCATCTGCATATTGTATGAGTGTGCTATGTTTGGTGGCAGAGGCTAGATTATTGGTGAAAACAGAGAAGAGTAGGGGTCCAAAGATGGATCCTTGGGGAACCCCTATGAAGACAAGTAGTTGGGGAGATATGTCATTCTGCCATACAATGGATTGTTGGCGGTCAGACAAGTAACTTTGAAACCAGTTGGTGACTGTGAGAAGGATAGGTTATTGAGGACAGAGATAAGTTGTTTGTGTGGGACCATGTCAAATGCTTTAGATAGGTCTAGGAAAGTAGCAGAGGAGAGATAGCCATTGTTTTTATGCTGAAGGATAGTGTTAGTAAAGGAGAGTAAGGCCTTGGTGGTGCTATGGTTTGGTTGGAAACCATGCTGAGTATTGGAAAGGAAGTTGTTAGTAAGGAGGTAGTCTGAGACCTGAGAGTGTATGCATCTCTCTAGTATTTTGGAGAGTGGAGAGAGAATAGCTATGGGGCGGTAATTGGTTAGTTCTGTGGAGGGTCCACCTTTGTGGACGGGAATTATATGTGATACTTTCCACAGTGTGGGAACATAACTTTCTGACAGAGATTGGTTAATCAAGATGGATACTGGGTAGGCCAGAGCATCAGCTGCGATCTGTAGGTATTCACTTGGGAGGTTGTCTGCTGCTAATTTGGTGGGCTTAAGTTTAGTTAAGAGTTTTTTTTATGCTGGAGGTAGGTACAGGAGAAAAAGAGAAGGCAGTGGGAAGATTACTAGTTGAAGGTGTGGGTTGGAGGGGAGGGTGGTTGTGTTGTTTAGCTAGTGATAGTATGGTTTGTGTGAAGTGTGTGTTGAATGAGGTAGCAATATTTTCTGAGGAGTGAGGGATGTTAGGAGGAGGGGTACTGACTTTACCTGGGTGGAGGATGGAGTTTATGGAGGACCAGAATTGTTTCGGGCTGTGTTGGGAGGAGTCTAGGGCAGACTAGTAGTTTTGGAATTTGTCCTGTTTTATTAGCTTTTTGACTCTATTGCGTAGTTCTAGGAATTTTTGTCTAGTTGAGGGGGTTTTGGTTTTCCGCCAGTGCTCCCAGGCTTTATCCCAGTTTTTCATTTCTGACTTAGTGGTTTTCTGTAGCCATGGGGAGGGTTGTGCTTTGATTCTGGAAAGTCTTATGGGGGCATGGTAATTAAGGATGCTCAGGAAGGTAGTATTAAAAAATTCAACTGCGCCATCAAGACTGAGGTACTCAGATAATGCTTTCTAAAGGCTTCTAATATACTTCCTAAATCAGTTGTTCTTTTTACTGTGTTATTATTCTTGTATTTAATTTCATTAATGTGATTTTGTTTACTAATTTGTTTGGATCTGATAGCTATTTTATGTAAATGTCTGGGGTTTACTGAATAGGACTGTAGTTTAATCTTTTCTAAGCATATAGCAACCTTATGATTTAATATTTCTAAATATTTGTGGTTTAGCTTAGAAATTTCAGTAAGTACTGCTTTATTATTTGATTTTAAATTTAGTTTCAACTTATCTATTTTGGCTTGTAAATCAGAAATTTCCTTGTCCCATTCCTTTCTCCTTTGAAAATACCAAGCTTTACCTCCACTAAAGATGTGAACTTTTAATGCATCCCAGAGTATGATATCTGTTACTTCACCATTATTGTTGTTTTCCATAAATGCATTTATTTCTTTTAATAACCAGTCCTTAAAACCTTTTAACTTAGTAACATAGGCTGGGATTACATCTCACTATAGATTCATAGGTAAGTACTAGGCTATCGGCCCGTGGGCCTATACAAGCCCAGCCAAAAAGGTACCCTGGCTTTTGCCACCCAAGAAAATTATTTTCCTGTGCCACTGTCGAGCAGAGCCACAGAAGTGATCCCAGGGGTGAATTTTCTGTTTCCCATCCAATCAAGATTTTTCTTGAAGAGTACTAATGAGGAGCTTTGTTTGCTATAGATAGGTAGTTTATTCCAGAGTATGGGAAGTCTCTGGGACAGGAATCTATCCCTCCGGCATGTTCTGTTTATTGTGGTGACAAGGTTTAGGTCCCTAGAGCGTGTAGCTCGGAGGGATTGGGGCTTCTTTAAGTGTAGCATGTCCAACAGCTCTGGGTTTGACATAGCTTTGTATGTTAGGCAGAGATCACCTCTTTGTAGGCGATATGCGACTGAGTAAAGCTGGTGGTTTTTGAGACAGTCTGCGTAGGGCATCTGTTTGAGGTCGGTAATCCTCTTTGTGAGGTATTTCTGTGGCCTTTCCAATTGTTGTAGATGTCTTGTGAGGTGCATACCAAAAGGGGCATTGTACTCTATAATGGGTCTAGTGAGTGTTGAGTAGAGGGGAACAATGACCTCTTTCTTTCTGGATGAGAAACCTTTTGTGATGAGGTATGCCATGTAGAAGGATTTCCTGACTACTGTGGAGATGTAATTATCAAAGGAGAGAATACTGTCCACCTGTGTCCCAAGGTCTCTTATCACACTTTTGGTGTTAAGTATACTATCGCTTATGTTGTAGTTCATGGGTACAGAGTTTTTACCAAATGGGTGACAATGCACTTTTTGGCATTGAACTTGAGGCCATGGCTTTGACACTAGGCATCTGTCTCAGTGAGACCCTTTTGTAGGATGTCCATATCATTAAGAGTTTCAATTATGGCTTGTACTTTGCAGTCATCTGCGAACTTCATTAGCCAAAGACCTTCTGTGTTAGCCTGTACTTCAGAGAAGTAGATACCAAACAGGAGAGGACCCAAGACTGAACCCTATGGTACTCCACTTGTCACTGGTCTGGAGTTGGATTTGGAGTCTGCTACTTTCACAGTGTGGGTTCTGTCAGTGAGCCAGTTGGCAACCCATCTTGTGACATAGGGATTTATACCTAGTTTAGTGAGGTTATCTATAATTCCAGAGTGGGGGATGGTGTCGAAAGCCTTTGCAAGATCTAGATAGGCTGTGTGAACCACCTTACCCTTGTCTATGGCTTTGGTGACTGCTTCAAAGAAGTCTATCAATTTTAGGAGTCATGCTATGCCTTTTACAAACCCAAACTGGGTGGGGTCCAGAGTTTGGAGATTACCATTGTCTTTGTTTATAAGTTCCATGATGATACGTTCCAATGCCTTGCAGACGAGGTTCGTCAGGCTAATGAGGCGGTAGTTCTCAGGGTCCATGTTGGCTCCCCCCTTGTGGAGTGAGATCACCGTTGCTGTGCACCATTCAGTCGGCACAAAGCCTGAGGTGAGGATATGACTGAACATAGTACTTAGATGGGGCGCCAGTTCATTCTGTAGTTCATGTAGAATGCAGCCTGGGATGTTGTCTGGTCCCATGGATGCTGTGTTCTTGGCTTTAGAGAGTGTGTTTTTTAACTGTGCAGCCGTGATTACAGGAACTTTGCATTCTTCTGGTATAGAGATGGGCTCTTTAGGGGGTGAGAGGGCGGTAAAGTTAGCACTGAACCAATCTGCCAGGATGTTGGCAATATCAGTTGGGTCTGTATATTTAGTGCCATTGTGCTGTAACTCAGAGCAGATCTGAGTGTTGCCATTGAGATTCTTGACATAGCTATAGAATGCTTTGTGGTTGTCTTTAGAATCAGTGGCGATTTTGTTTTCGTAACTAGCTTTGGAGGATTTTATCAGGGATTGCAGCTTCTTACTGAGGATGACCAGGGAGCTCCTCCACTCATGGGATTTTACTCTCTTCTGCAACAGTTTCTTCCTTCTGTTGTACAGTTTGTTTATGGCAGGGGACCACCAGATTGGCTTCCTTTTTTTTGGAGGATAGCGCCTTAGCGTCTTGGTTCTGTTTGGGATAGCATGATCCATGCACTTGTGTAAGTGCTTATAAAGTGCAATTGTGTAGGATTCAGTAGTCATAACTGTATTGTCCATCTGCATCGGTGTTATGAAGTTCACCACTTCTGTCTTAAGAATCATGAAGTTGGCTTTGGAGAATTTTTTTACAGTGGTTTCCTAAATGGGGGTTGGGGCAGGATGTGGATATCTAGGGTAATTAGCTTATGGTCGGATCGGACCAATGAGGCATTGACTTCAGGTGTGGAACACTGGTCACTCATGTTGGTAATAACTAGATCTAGGATATTGTTGCCCCTGGTGAGGGTGTGGATAAGTTGATCCAGGGCATTGGAGTTTATGGATTCCAGAAAGCTAGGGTGTTTGGTTGTACCCTAATGTTTTCCAGTACATCAAGAAAAGAGGAGTGGGAATCCTGGGGCATGGTGGGGGATCTGTAGCAAGCTACAATTTGGATTGCAGGTTTGCCTAGGGTTAGTTGCACTTGGATAACCTCGGCTGCATTATGCTGAGCAACTAGCCTGGAGGTGTGGATATCCTTAATGAATATGGATACACCTCTGCCTTTGGTGTTCCTGTCCAGGTTACATGGCCGAAAAGTGTGGTATGACTAATAGCCTGGTAGTGCAGGGGTGCTTTCTGGAGCCTTGAACCAGGTCTCAGTCGCTGCACAGATTTCGATGTTCTCCATTTTAAGGAGTGCCTCGAGTGAGTGCATTTTGAGATTTAGACTTCTAGCATCGAGTAGCATCACCCTCAGTTTTTGCTTGCCTGTTCCTGTTACGCTGGTGAATTTGTCATTTGAACCTTTCCTAAAAAAAGGCACTACAGGGGTGGTAAGAACCTTAGCCAGTATTCGGAATCCCAGGGGTGACAGGTGCAGGCCATCTCTGGAAAAGCTTTGCGGTCTGTCGACCATGTCATCCCAGGCAAACAGATACTGGATCCCTTTAGAATTACACCAGAAGCTTAGCCAATTGTTGAAGTCAATCAGTTTGTCCTTGTACTGCGGTATCATTCTGGGTGATGGCAGAATGCTACCCAGGGCTAGGGTCATACCTGCCTGGGCTACAAGATCGGAGAGCTCTTCCATGTCTCTTTTCATGTAGTCCAGGGAGGTATGTCTCAGGTTGTTCACACCAACATGGACAATGACAGAATCATATTTGTACTTATTGTGGAGTGACCTGAGTGTGTGGGTTATGTGGTGGATCCTGGCACCCGACAGGCCACGAACAGTAACCTTCTCCTTGTTTAGCCTGGTGAGTGGGACATCAGTGTGCCTGACTATAGAGTCACCTATGACTAGTGTGTTGGGTACATTGTTTTGCCTTATTTGCTGTGGTTGAGTGGCACACTGAGTCTGCGGGTTATGTGTCATTTGGGTTGTGTTGGGGGGTGGAGGTTGCTTGCATTTCTGCTTTGGAGGTCTCTGTTGCTTAAGCAGATTATTATTGAGAGCCTCTGTGTTTTTGTGTTTCTATGTGTGGATTTTGGTGGTGTAGATTTAGTGAGACTATGTGATGAGTGTGGTGTGGTGCAAGTGTTTACCTTCTCCTCTTGACTGTCAAGTTCAATCTTGGTTGGAGAGAGCTTTACCTCCAGTTTGGCTAGATAAGTGCATTTCTCATGGGTGCTATAAATGTTACCTCTTTCTTAAGAAATGAGAGTGGACTTTAAGTTAAAGCAGAAGGGTGGGAAGATGGCCTAATGGTTAAGTGTTTGCCTTACAAACACAAGGTGCAGGGTTTGAGTCTCACAAGGGATAATTGGCTAGGCTTAAAATGGCTTGCAAGGGCAATTAGCCTAGTAATAATCTATGAATCTATGAATCATACATACATAACTGCTGACTTGGCTGTATGAATGCATTGCTTCAGTCCTACAGTAATTTGAGTGGTTGTAAAATGCTTAATATTTAGAATTGTCTTCTGTAAAATATAGTACGACTGTGATATTGTATTATTCATAACAAAGTATCTACCTTGTCTTGTTTTGATTTATAAAGTATTTGAAAAGAGCTGTTGAGGTGTGCATGGCTCTATGAAGGATTTAATATGATTAGGGACCTTACCTAATCCAGCTTGTGGGTTGTGAGAATAGTCAGTGAAAGTTGCATGAAAAGGTAATCTCCCAGGTCCATGCTTAAACTTGTCAAGGATATCAGAGCTTGTCAGAGGTTTGTGATGCATTGCTAGGCTTAAAAAGGCCCTTGTGGTTGTTAGCCTATTAAACACCTATGAACCTATAAGACCAGGAGGTTTAATCACCAACTAGTACATTCACAAATTAGTGTGATGCCCTTTTATATACTATATTCAATTCTATTCTAAATGCATTCACACGACCATTTTGTTGTACAACTGTCACATGGTCATGATACTTCAGCCAAATGAGAACCAGAAAGTTATAGTGTAACTCCAAGCAAAAAATGTGTTTAGGGAGTCAGAAAGTCTTTCCAAATGCAGAATTTGTTTATTAATTCACCTGCTTTTGGTCACTTATAGTTCAGATACCTTAGGTATCTCAAGAATAATACCAAGGAGTTATACAATACTCAAAGGAAAAAAAGACTACCATTTATTCAAAAAAAAAAACATATTAAACATCTAGCTCATGAAGTTCATCCATCTGTTTAGAGTACATAAGACAGAACATTAAATGATTTCATCACAAATAACCTGCCATATGTTTTTGAAAACTAAGTCACAATCAAAACATATAGGAAATGCATAATAAATACATGGTTATTAATATAAAATGTATACTTAATTCAGAACCACAGCTGATTTATAAAGTCCACATAACAGGTCTTCCCTTTAAGACACTATTAACATTTACATGCTTATTTGCAACTATTGGAAGTGATGTTCTCAAATACATTTGCCGCAAATATTCTCTAAAAACAGTTCTCAATCCCCTCCTCTGATGTCAGCATCTATATGATCAAACACATGGAAACTAAACAGCTTACAAACAAGGCTGTCAAGAACACACACACTACATCCTTCACATATACCATTCACCATACACATAGACCTTCTTATGCCTGGCACTTAAAAGAAACCTCTCCAAACCACAAAGACCTCCTAAACTGTGAAACAGCAACACCTATCCTCAGCAATCACTAAAGCACACACCAAAAGCACCTCCTAACACCACACATAAGTGTACTCCCAATGATCCCCCCAGGAACAAAGCCCATAAGGCAAGCAAAGGCTTTACCTAATAACTCTTGACATAGGGGATTCTATTGTAAGATACACGGATGCCCTTCTCACCAGCCTGAACAAGGAGAAGATAGTGATTAGTTGTCTATTTGGAGCTAGAATCCACAGTATCATGCATGCATTCAAGTCACTTCATCACAGGTAACATTATGATTCTATTATAGTCCAAGTGCATATAAATCAGCTAAGACATACCTCACTAGACTATATGAAAAGAGACATTATGGATCTCTCTGAGTAGGTGTTACAGACAGGTGTGTGCCTTGCATTGAGACGCATTCTGCCTTTACCAAGGATGATGTCACAGTATGAAAGGAAAAGTAAATAATCAATTTAATAATTAACTTAGTTTCTGGTGTCACTCCCATGGAATCCAATATCTATCAGCATGGAAGGACATGGTTAACAGACCATGTTGCTTTGCCAAGGATGGTCTGCACCTCTTCCCCTGGACTTTCAGATATCGGCCAAAACTTTATCCACCCCTTAGGGGGTTTTTTAGGCAGTGTCAAAATGACTAACACAGCAAAAAAAAAAAAAATCAAAACGTTAGTGTTACTGCTCGATGCTAAGAGACTAAACAAGAAACTCCACACCCTACAAGCTCTCCTCACTCTGGAGAATGTACACATCTGTGCTGTTACTGAGACTTGATTTAAAGCCACAGAATGTACACTGGCAGTGGAAATCTACAGTGTCTTCCACAGATATACACAAACAGCAGTACAGACAGGGGCTAAAGGTGAAGGTGTCTCGATCTACGTTAGCAACAAACACAACTCCAGACTGCTTAAACAGAATGACGCCATGGAGTTCATCCAAGTCCTGATCTCCATAGATAAGGTTCCTTGCCATATCCTGCTCAGCTACAGTTTGCCATTTATGACCCACGAAGCTCACCACTGTTACTTAGACCTAGTGGAGGCACTCACCATCCAACCAAATACCCTATTCATGGGAGACTTTAACTACACCTCTATAGACTAGGAAACATGCACTGCCTCTAACTCACATGCACAATGTTTCCTGGACTTTATCAACACAAGCACCCTGGACAAGATAATGTGCATGCCAACCAGATCAAATATATTAGACCTGTACTCATCAACATGTGAGAGCATTGCACCCCCCCCCCCCCCGTCACATCCTCATCGGTGATGTAAGACCACAAAGCTGTCTTCCTTGAAATAAAAATCAACCCAGAAAACCCAAGTAAACCCATAATAGTTAGGAACTATTCTAAAGCAAACTACATCTTATTAAGAGACAGTCTGTCAAAATTCATGCCTCCCTCAAACCCTGAGAACACAACTACCTATGTAGAATTGTTTACAGAAACCCTGCACAGACATGCAAAATGGCTGCAATGAAGCTGCTGTACCTACTAGAAGTAAGTCCAGATCTAACACCAAAAACAAACACCGCTAGTGGAATCCTTGCCTTAACATGGTATATAACAAAAGAAAAAAGTCTTGGCTAAAATCACAAAGTACAACTCTCATAGAGACAAGAGGTGTCTGACTCAACTAAACAAGAAACTCAGTGGTTTAATAAAGTCCAACAAGGTCAGTTATGAGCTCAGGATGGCCTCTCAGGCTAAGGATAATCCAAGACCTTCTTCATTTATGTCCAGAACCTTAAAGGTAATCCTCAGCAGTGTGTAGAACTGGTAGTAAATGGCACAACCTTCACTGACCAGGGTGACATTGGTAATCTACTGCTTGGTCAGTTTAGCTCTAACTTACACCCGCCTCCTCCATACCCAATTAAATCACTTCTAGTATATATTCCCCCAAGCTATCAACAGGGACCAGACCCTTGTGGCATTCACTTAACCCAAAAACATTGCTTCATTGGGCCCCAGCAGTTTCTCTGGTTGCCTCCTAAATAGCCTAAAACATGACCTAGTAGGACCACTTGAGACACCCTTAAACTGCAGCCTCATAACAGGTTACAAGCCAGGCGACTGGAAGGCCACAACAGCCATCCCTTTTTGTAAGGGTGGATCATCATAACCCTTGGGAACTACAGACCCATCAGTCTGACAAGTCTGATATGCAGAGGCATGGAACAAATTGTCATGAGAAAGATCAACAACACTGACAAACCTACAGACTCTGGACCCATCCCAGGTTGGATTTGTTAAGGGAAGACCTTGCCTACTCAACCTGTTAGACTTCTTCGAGAGGGTCACCAATGCTATGAATGAGTGGAAAACAGTGCATACAGCCTACCTTGACCTGGCCAAGAAGTTTGATACAGTACCCCACTCAGGTATGGTTGCCAACCTCTCACAACTAGAGATAAATCCATACATAACTTGCTGGATTGCTGGGTGGCTCACAGATAGGACTCAAGAAGTCAGGATCAATGACACCACCTCCACCAGGAGACCAGTCACCAGCAGAGTACCCTAGGGATCCCTGTTAGGTCCACTCCTCTTTCACATTTACCTCTTAGAAGTCAAGGTTAATGTCAAAGGCATCCGGCTCACAAACTTCACAGATTACTGTAAATTGGGAGCTGGCACAGATTCCTCCATGACACCAACATCCTACATGAGGGTCTAACACAAACAAATGACTGTTTCCAAAGCCACAGATTAAAACTCATCATGAACAAATGCATTATAGGCCCTTTGGGAAATCGTCCACCCAAGCAAATTACTCCATCGATAAAACATTCATAAGAGTCAACCTGATAGTTAGGGATGTGAGAATATATGTAGACAGTAATCTGACCTTCAGCCAACATGAAGCCATGATAGTAAGAAAATCATTCTATGTTACCCAGCTCATAAGCAGGAGTATGGCATCCAGGTCCAAGGAAGTTATAGTACCACTTTACTCAGCCCTTATCAGACCCATCATTCTGTACAATGCCCCCTTTGGCATGTACCTAACAAGGCATTTGCAACAGTTGTAAACCCTGAAAGGTTCCTCACCAGGAGAGACCAGGGTATAAATATCCTGCCCTATCCAGATCGCCTTAAGGCTCTATCTCTGTGCTCAGTCTCCTACAGGTTACTGATATGTGATCTATGCCTAGCATATAAGGCATCCTCAGATCTATCACTGATGTATCTCTAGCATATCCACAAAACAAACAGCACCAGAAGCAATAGATTTAAGATCCTGAACTTCGCCTGGAACATGAACAGAACATGGAGAGACCAATGTGTGTCTCAAAGGATGCCTGCACTATGGAACTTGCTGCAAATAAAGCAGATTTCATCCCTGACCTATTCAAAAAAATGCTTGATCATCGGATGGGAAATTGTAAATTTATTCCCAGTCTAGCTCCTTTGTATGTGATGGAAAGAGATTAAGAATAAGTTAACTAGCCCGCAGTGGACATAATGCTTGGCTACCTCTTTACTGTCATATCCCACCATATAGGCATCCAAGAAGCTTGGGGACAAAAACGGGTTGGATGGCTAGAATTGTAAAGACCATGGTGGTCATTAGCAGGGGCATCCCATGGTTCTGAACTGCTGCAGCATCCTCTCCCTAAAAAGTGAAAAAAAGTTCTCACTCAGAAAGTCAACTATTATTTTTAAATTAACTATAATAGCTGACTTTCTGTTGATGCTTAGAGTTTCCAGGAGAATTGAAACAAAAAAAAAATTTAAATTACCAGGCTGTTTTGAAAACTGTCCAACATTAGGCTTCCTGATCATCGAGCAGGTTTGATCAGTAGTATTCGGCAAATCACTGGACTGCTGCGTGATGAAGACAGGAACCCTTCCTATTGTCTCAGGCCACCTCAGGTGAATGAGGTGGCCTGAGCCAAGAAGAAGGAAACAGTTAAAGTGGAATAAGAAGTACGAGCACAGAACATTTTTTTTTTAATTTATTTTAAAGTATTTTTTTTTGCTGACACTAAGTGTACTACTGCTGGGATGTGGGAAGAAGGCAAGTACTGTGTGTGTGTGTGTGTGTGTGTGTGTGTGTGTGTGTGTGTGTGTGTGTGTGTGTGTGTGTGTGTGTGTGTGTGCATATATGGACAAACTACTGAAGGGATTCCTGGGGGAAAATATTTTGATGTCAGTGAAGTGCTTGTGCAGACAATGGACAGACTACTAAAGGGGTCATTGGGGGAAATGTTTCATTTTGATGTTATTGAAGTGTTTTTGCAGGTATAGATATACTACTGAAGGGGTCATTGGGGAAATATTTAATTTTGATATCACTAAATAGCCTGTGCATACATGGGTATACTACTGTAGGAGTTGCTAGGGGAAATGTTTTATTTTGGTGTCCGTGAAGTGCTTGTGCATACAAGGGCAAACTACTGAAGGGTATCACTGCGGGAAATTTTCATTTTGATGTCATTGAAGTGTATATATATATATATATATATATATATATATATATATATATATAGATAGATAGATAGATAAATAAATATATATATATAGATATATATATATATATATATATATATATATATATACTACCAGAGGGGTCACTGAGGGAAATGTTTTATTTTAGTGATTGTGCATACATAGATGTATTACTGAAGGGGTCGCTGGGGGAAGTGTTTCATTTTGGTGTCAGTAAAGTCCTTATGCTTACATAGACAAGCTAATGAAGGGATCCATATGGAAATAATTGATGGTCACATCTGTGTATGGAGGAGGGGTTAAAATAAATAACTTTGTCCAAGTGTTGCTATTTTTATTTTATTTTATTACATTTGATATCTGAGGTATATTCAGTCAATAAAGTTGTTCCTTGATTTTTGTTTTTTTGTTTTCTGTGGATAGGCGACTGGCACTATTGTAATTTGTTTAAAATAAGTATTTTTTTATTCTGGCTTTGCAGAAGTAGCCTGCACATTTTTTCATGTTTTGTAACAGTCAAGCATTGCACATAGTAAGTAGCTGTCTGTTGTGGTCTGGGCAGGATATGTGTGATAGCAACTGAAAATTGGCAGAGTGTTGCTCTGAGTAGTGTTGTCATACAACAGCACTTTATTCCCCTGTTGAGTTTTTGGCTGTTCATTCCTTCTGTGTGAAGTCATTTTCTCTTTGCGGATTTTATCCATGTGCTTTGGTTTCTTTTCCCAGACCCTCAGCAGTATAATATATGTCTCACGGCATTTGTTCTTAAACTTTTCATCCTAATCTAACACTAGAGTGGTACACAGAATGTACCTGTCTTTGGAGGCATAGGAAGGCGGGTACTTTTCCAAGAAAGACTGAATATATTTCCTTATTCAGGATTATTGGTACATGCTATCATCAAGTCTAAAGTTATTAATAAAAAATCTAAGATGCACCTCAGTGAATCTACAGCTCTCTGACTTCTGGGGTCCTAGCAGCCCCCCCCCCCGTCTTAATTCAGTTACATCTTCCAGTCTTGAAATTACAGTGGAGTCTTGGGCAGTTACAGGGTTTTAAAAGCATGTGGAGGGGGGGGGGGGTAAAAGGTAAGATGACGTATGAAAAAGCAAGAAAGAAGTAATCTGCCTGGATGGTGTGGCTGCAGGATGAGGGGAAAACAGAGGATGGTACTGGGCAAGTGTGGGGGGACACAAGTGAGTAACAGGGGGACCGATGGAGTGTTTATTTCGGCCAGACATCTAAGGTGTGTATTGTCAGTAAAATGGATATAAAGCGGGGTTTGTACTGAAGCTGTCTGTGGATAAAAATGAATGCCCACAGCTGTTTGATCATGGGTAACAGTTACTGGCCTGCTGTTATACAGCCCCACCGTTCTATATTTGACTCCACCCATTCAGTTGCATCCTGCAGCCCCCTCCTTGCTTTGAAGTCACCAACCACCACTGGTCATTACCTGTTCTGTGGACAACACCCATCCACAAATAATATAAAGGTGAAAGTGCGAGTATTTGGAGGTTTAATGCTTTGATTTAAAACAGGATAAAAGTAATGAAGACAATCAGCAATAAACCTCCACATGTTGCAACTATAACACTTTAAAGTGCTCCTTTTGGTGGAAGACTTTAAAATATGTGGATGGATTCTAAAATGTAGTTTATATTTCCTTTTTATTTATAAATAAACTGACATTTTTTACCCTCCCCCATCAGTTCATAATTTGAAGTTAAAATCCTCCAGCTCTTAATTGCCGCCTTCCTTTTCATATTATTGTCAAGTGTACTGAGGTGGTGGTGCTGCAGTAGCATAGTCGCCTCACAGTAAGACGTTGTCCTATTCGATTCTGAGCTAAAGCGTCTTCTGTGTGGAGACATGTGTGAATGGGTGTACCTTCATTGAAGGTTGTGCGTCAGGGCTGGCAACTCGGCACATAAAAATCTACTGCCAATCATTAGTGGACTGGAGTTCCACTGTGGTGACCCCTAACCAAGAAAAGCCGAAAGACCCAACAACAAATGGAAGACTGCCATAACAAAGTCCAGTCTTGTCTGTTGTGTAAGATTAACACTGCCTTGAATAGTATTCTTAATTTCTTCCTTAAACTATTGTTTCAATAATAACATTTTTCACTAGGTTCTCAAGATATAGCCTCACCAAAAGTTTATCACTAATATGATTGCTACTACAGTGATAAAACTCATTTTCCCTAATCAGGTTATTAATTCAAATCTGAAAGCGGTGTACACTCAAAACATGTAATACAATATTACTACTAGAGTTATAATAACTCACTATTGTTGCCAGCTCACCATGAAGCTCATACACATTCATATCTAAAAATTTGACAATAAACAAATCTTTTTTGCATGTAAGTTCCAAAAACTCTGCAGAATTATCATTAAAATTCAACAGATTTGTCAGACTTAATTCATCTGCATTCCAAATAAGGAAAATGTCATCAGTTAAATGACAGTAAAAGGAGACCTACTGAAAAAGCACATTCTTTATTTAGTTATTATTTATTCAATATATATATATATATATATATATATATATATATATATGTATATATATTTATTTATTATAAGAATACTATATCTTTACTTCAAAAAAAGCGCATATTTAAATTAATATAATTGGGTGTCAAGCTGGCACCCATAGAAACACCCCTTTTCATCAGATCATAGGAGGTTACTAGGTTATTGATCCTAGAGCCTTCTTAAACCTAACCATTCATGCCCAAATTTCCCCAATTATTAGGGCATCTACAGACTGCCCCTGTCCATCAGGGCCACAGTCAACAAGCCATGGGGGAATTTGCAATTTAATATCCAGTGCTCCAAACTGAATTTGAATAGGCTTAGAAAGATCTCTGTTTCACATAAATGGGGAGGCTGTTCTAGTGAAGGGATAATCTCTGAGACATATACCTGTCCCTCCAACATGTTTCGTTTATGTAAATCCAGAAATGTATAGTGATAACACTAATAACTACTAAAAATTCACAATAAAGTATTGCACCAATCTAAAGGACTTTGCAGTAAAATGTAAACTTTATTGTAAAACCACAGTGATTAATCACTGTATTTTTACAGTAAAGTTTACGTTTTACTGCGAAGTCCTTTAGATTGGTGCAATACTTTATTGTGAGTTTATGTTTTGTTTATGTGACAGATGAGGTTTAGATCCTTAGATCGGTTAATTCTAGGGATGTTTGTTTTGTGAATGTGTGGCAGATCCATCAGGTCTTGACTGGATCATGCCTAATAGTTTAGGTATAGATCGCCCCTTAGAATTCTACAGGAATATGAATAAGGGGACAGGGCTTTGAGGCAGTCCACATAGGACATATCATTTACATCCTGTATTCTTTTAGTAAGGAACCTCTGTGGCTGATTAAGCTGTTGTAAATGCCTGGTCAGGTACATGCCAAAAGATGAATTGCATTCAATTCATGGTCTAATGAAGGCTGAATATAGTGGAACTATGATCTCCTTAGGTATGGATGCAGTGGTGCCCTTACTTATACATCGTTCCATGTAGAAGGATTTTCTCACTACTATTACCACATTGTGATCAAAGTTCAGTTACTGTAAATCTGAATTCCCAAGTCCCGTACCACTGGGTCTGTACTTAGGGAACTGTTATCAGTGTTGTAATTTGCAAGGGTGGTCATCTTCCCAAAGGGTATAATTATGTATTTTTTGCACTGAGTTTTAGGCCATTGTTTGGCACCAGTAATCTGTCTGAGTCAGACCCTACTGGAGGATATCTACATCTTTGGGGGAATGCAATGATTGCACCCAACTTATAGCCATCATCAAATTTGCAAAAAATACACAAAGTACATGTGAGGTAGTTTGAAACAACTTGATTAAACTTGATTAAGCACTTTTGCCCTTTGACGTAGACTTCATTAGAATCATTCCAGGTCAAAAGACAAAAGCGCTTAATCAAGTTTATTTGTTTTGTACAGTTTTTAAGCAGAAGCTTTAATTAAATAAGTATTTTTAATTGTATTGTGAGCCTGTTGGTCTGGTGTGTTCAATTACGTCTATCTAGTCATCAACAAATATGGTTAGCCAAACGTCATCTACACCTGCCTTGACTTCAGAGAAGTATATTCCCAACAGGAAAGATCCCAGTACTGAGCCCTGTGAGACCTCACTAGTAACAGACCACCTGGTGAAGGAGGAGGATTCCGCCACCCTAACTTCATGTGTCCTATCTGTGAGCCATTTGTCTATCCATCAGGTGACACAGAGATTCATGGCTAAATTTGTTTGTTTGTCTATAATATCCAACTGAAGTATTGTGTCACACACCCTTGCCAGGTCAAGGTAGGCAGTATATACCATTTTGCCCTCATCCATGGCTCTAGTGACCTTCTCAAAGAAGTCCACCAAGTTTAGTAGGCATGACTTACCCTTGATAAAGCCAAACTGAGATGGGCCCAGAGTTTGAATATTACCTATATCTTTGTTTATCACATGCATGATAATTCTTTATCACATGCCTTGCATATAAGACTAGACAAATTTATGGAGCTGTAGTTCTATGTGTCTGTTGATGGTCTGCCTTTCTGTAAAAGGATGACTGCTTCAGTCCTCCATTCCCTAGGAATGAAGCCTGTCTGGAGGCTGTGAATTAATAGAGATTCTAGTGTTCCGAACAACTCATATTTCAAGTTATTTAGGAGACATCCTGGGATATTTTCAGGACCAATGATACGGTGTTTTAACTCTGGAGAGTGCAGTGAGTACTGTTCTTTAGTGGTAGTTGGGAGAAATGGTAGAGGAAATTTCCTGGTGTGAGGACTGGGGGTGATAAAGGGATGAAACTGGAGCTAAATATATTGGCCAGTAAATTTGTTACATCCCTGGCTTGGTATAGGAAGTTCCATTTGCTATTAGTTCAGCACAGTGTAGGGTGTTCCATTTAAGGTTGCATACAATACTGAAAAATGCCATATGATAATCCTTAACTTGGTAGGCTATTTTTACCTCATAGTTGGCTTTGGTGGGCATAATTAGTCCCCTGAGTTGCTTATTGAAACAGATGAGAGAGTTATTTTCTCTTTTGAGCATAGTGCTTCCTAACTTTGAACAGGATTGTCTTTCTTTTCTTGTACCACATACTTATTCTGGGGCTCCACTAAGTGGCCTTGTTTTTGGAGTTTGTCCTAAGTTTATTTCAGTTTGGTACTGCTGTTTCTATGCAGTTATTTACATGGTTGTACAGTCTTTCCGTAAATACTTCCATTTAGGTCACTGTGCTCTCTGTGTTTGGGGGGGGGGGGAGGCTTGGAACTTAATAGGCAGTAGTTGGCCTTGGAAAAGTTCTTAAAGGTTTTGGAGTTTGCTGATTGTTCAGCCTTTATATTTATTTCAAGGGAGACCATTCTGTGAGCTGATCTGACCAGCAAGGACATTATACAAGTGGTGGTGCAATGTTTCCTAACAGTGGAGAATACCAGATCCAGGATATTTTCATCCTTAGCAGGTGTGCAGACTAACTATTCCAGAAAGTTTGCATTGACAAAATCCTGGAATCTTTAGCGTGCATGTTGTAGGTTGTGTATGCATCCCAGTTTACAGTGAGATAGTTGGAATCACCCATGAATATAGTGATGGGCTGAATTGTGAGTGAGTCCTGTGCTTTCAAGTATGGTATGGTTATCCTAGTTCATAGACGGTGACCTATAGCTAGCAAGGATATGGAATTTGACTTTACCTAAGGTTAGTTGGACATGAAGTAGCTGAAACATTTCTTATTGTTTGACCAGTCTTGATGTGTGCTTATCTCTTGTTCCTTCTTGTGAGGTAGCTGGTGTAAATGTGTGGAAAGCATTATAACCTTTTCTGCTTTTCTGATTAAGTATTTTCCCTAAACAGAAAAAAAAATACTTAACACCTGGTCCATGCATTCAGAAGATATTAGCAAAAAAACCCCACCTTTTTGTAGCCGCATGTTGAATGTCTGTTTGTTATTTGCATCGTGAGGGAATCATGTTGTGAAAGGTTTTACATCTGTCATAAATAGAATGCCATTATTGCTGACAGCATCATGTTTTACTTTTTCCTAAACATGCTTGAATTCCCTTAAAATGAAGGTTGAATCAGCATCCATTTATGTGCAAAAATGGACATGGATTTCAGTTTATTACCAGTTACTGCCACAGTGGTAGGCCAAAGTAGCAGGTCCCCACAAGAGTTATGAAACTTTCATATCCCAAATATAATATATATTTGGGAGAAGAAACTTGAAAAAAGGCCATGATTTTTATTTGATAAACAACTATTCACAACACTCGGGTGTCTATTACCTTATATACATTTTGCCCATCTTGTTTGGTTTCTTCCTCATAAAAATCTCTGATTGATGGCTGCTGCAATATTTTTTCAACACAATTGTTGCTCTATATTAATATGGTAATATTCCCTTGTCTGCTTTCATAATCCTTAATATGTCCCTTTCTTGTATGTTAAGATTATAAAAATCCTATCTCCGTTTACATTTCATCTTTGTTCTAATATCTTCCTCAGACAGTCTTTAAAAGCTAAAATTTTCAGATGTGTTTGTGGATTAACTTCACAAGGTTTCCTCTTTGTTGGAGTAATATAGTCACACATAATGTCAGCTTATGTGTGAAAAGTTTAAAATCGCTCAGTGCTTATATTTGCTCACAGTGAAGGAAAAACTTATGAAGCCCTTTTGTAATAAAAGAATCTCATTTAAGGTTCGACGTTTTGGAAGATGAAGTTATATTTAAAGTTTACAGGTATTATTTCCAATTTTAGTGACCATTATATCTCATCTTTAACTGCACTTTCTTTTTGTGTGGTTTGGAACATTGGCACCATACCTCTCAACTGTCCAGATTTTCATAGAATGTCCAGATTTTTGCCTCATATTTTTAGCCTGTTCCTCATACAATTTGTGGATTTCTGGCTAGTCACTGAATATTGATGTCACTAAATAATAACCTACATTTCAGTTTAAGACTTCTTATCCTTCAGAAAATGCATGCTAACATAAATCCTGCTATTTTAACAACTTTCTAACTTTATAAGAGCAACATTTAAGTTCTGTCCCTATTTGTGAGCCTTTGTCCCCCAATTATTTTAGGCTTCGTCAAGGTTTCTTTCCCTGGGATGTTGAGAGGTATGGTTGGCACCAAAGCTGGTTGTCTGCAGGGGCTGAACAAACCACTTGAGAACAGTTCCTGTTTAGGGGATTCATTCCATCAATCTGAAAAACCCAGTGACTGTCAGTTGGACAACTACTTCTCATCAGTCTGCCGATTGGACTGGTATGATGGAAATGCACTGTACTGACCTTGTTGAAGGTATTTTTACTTTTCAACAATTTTTGATCTCCTGACTTCAAAAAGCAGAGAGATGGGCAGTGGCATGTGTTATGCATGACGGCCTTGTAACTGCATGATCCTGCTAAACTGTTATTATCATTAGATGTAAAATCAGTGTTGCGTGATCAAATGTCAGATTAAGCAATATTTTAAGATAGAACTATTAAAACCAGACACCCAGTAAAAAACACATACCGATATGAGTAAATTATGTTACTATGTGAAGAAATGAAAAGTTTAATAAGTTGAAGTGATGAATTGTGATTCCTCATTTGTTAAAATTGTAAATGATGAGAAAGCTGAGACTATACTAAGACAATAAAACCATGGATTCACAACAGTATTACATTTCCTGTTTTCTTCTGTTCTTCAACTCCGAAACTATAAAACAAATGAAATTACTTCATAGTCTAGCATTACTGGGATTATTCAAATGTATTACCTTGTGATTGTTCTAAAGAGAATGATTTAACAGTGCCAGTAAATACTGAATGTAATTGTTGGTATAGTAACTTAAGTCAGATAGCATTCATCTGCTGCTCCTCTGATGTATTGCAACTGCCTCTGTACTTCTAAATACAATGTGTTTCCTTTTTTTTCCTAGTCCGAAGTATCAAGAACAAGCCTGGCTTCTTTGCTGACAGACTGTATAAATCAATGAAGGTAATGACTACTACTTGTCATATAGTAGTGTCTAGTGTTAAACCTATTTTTGGAGCTGTTATTATGTGGTAGCCTGCAAAATCATGTCTGATTGCATTAGACTCTTCCTCCTCAAAAACAATGCAACTCTAACTAATGTACCCAAAAGAAAAGCTTTTGCAGCTTCACTGAAAAGTAGCATATGTGCCTTGTGGGAATATTAATCCAAAAAAAACAACAAATTAGAGTAGAATTTGTGTGTGTGTGTGTGTGTGTGTGTGTGTGTGTGTGTGTGTGTGTGTGTGTGTATGTGTGTGTACGTGTTGCAAAAAACGTTTGATGGGTATCTCATTTACTATAAAAAGAAATTTGGCAAAAATAGAATGTCTTCAAATATTTCATTATGTCCTTTATTTTAAACCCCAATAACAATTTTTTGGCTGGTTTACATAGAATTTTCATTGTTTTCACTCTAGCTGTCATAAAGCTTAGAATAACATTTAATTATTTATTCTGGATCAATTTTATGTGTTAATCAGTGATCTAGGAAGATAATTTAATTACTAAACAAGAATTCATATTAAGGGAATTTACACTGTATTACACAGTAAAATGCTGTCCAGTTCGATTCTCAGCTAGAGCGTCTTCTGCGTGGAGACATGCGTGAATGGGCGTACCTTCGTTGAAGGTTATGCATCAGGGCTGGTAACTCGGCACGTAAAAATCAACTACCAATCATTAGCAGACCGGAGTTCCACTGTGGCGACCCCTAACCGGGAAAAGCTGAAAGACACAACAACACTGTATTACTTGCGAGCTTTGCAGTGACCAAGGTCACTATTGATAGACCAGCCATAATAAGAAAATAGTATCTCAGAACTGTGAACTTTGATTACCTTGCTATTCTGGAGAAACCTGAAGTAATTCATCCTCTACCTGATTATCCACCTTAGGGCTGTAAGGAAGTAGAGGCCTATCCAGGTTACTTGATATGTATAAGCTAGAGAATCTAATCCTGGGTGGTATATCAGCTGTGCCCCCCCCCCCCCCCCCCCATGCACACAAACATGCATATACTTAATCCTACTGGAATTTGTAGGTTTGTTATTTCATCTATTGTGTGTCACTGGGATGTATGAAGAAAACAGAAAACCTGGCAAAAAGTGTGTGGGGGTGCAGGCCCCACAAGAAAGGTACCTCATGTGTATTCCAACAAACTTGTGCTTGGCTGAGGGTGTGATTGGTGAATTTCATTTGGCTATTCTCTTTTCTACTCATACAGAAATATATGTAAAAAAGATAATACAAAATGGTCGAAATATTTTACAGAGTAAAAATTGTGGAGAGAATGGAAACAATTAAAAAAATGCATCTGCCTGTAGTGAATCAAAACTGGAACAATAAAAATGTCTGTTACATATTTACCAGTACAAGTTTATTAATCTTCTTTACAAGACTTAATAAAACAATTGGCCAGTAGTTCTAACATGAAAAAATACAAAGCACTGTTTCAAAACAGAACTGTAATATTTCTGTTATATAGTTTATATTTCCTACTTAAATGTATTTCAAGAACTGTTTTAATAAATTGTACAATTAAAATCTGGTGTAGGAATTTAGTGGTACATGAAACACACAATAAAGCAACTCCAGACGCGGTTACAAGGAGCTAGGATATAAGTTAAATAAGAACCTTTATCTGTTGATACTAGTCTTTATAGTTTCCATATTTGGCCTAATAAGTATAGTAGTAATGAGAAGGGGTCATTTCTATTATATAGTAGTAAAAGATCATGCATTTTTTAATTTATGTCTAGTATGTATCTTATGTGCTTTAATTTATTACATTATTCAGGCACTCCCATTTCTAATAATGTGCTTAATAACTTATGATGCAGATAATTCAGAAAGAAAATGCTCAGAATTCATTTGATTATGTAGAAACACCCTGATAGCACTAAGTCATGTATGCTTATATTTTATTTAATTTTGAATTTTGCCCTCTCTGCCCAAACAACTAGATTCACCCGAGGTAGCGTGCTCCATCAGCTCTACATCTCAATAATATATATACTGAAAGGGAATCCAGCAACTGTCCACCCTCCTCCAAGGTCCTGTGCCCTGCAAAAATGTGGGCTCCTAGCAGAAAATGCTTTTGAAAGCTCTGTGAACTCTACATCTCAATAATATATATATACTGAAAGGGAATACAGCAATTGTCCACCCTCCTACCAGGTCCTGTGCCCTGCAAAAATGTGGGCTCCTAGCAGAAAATGCTTTTGAAAGCTCTGTGAACTCTACATCTCAATAATATATATACTGAAAGGGAATACAGCAATTGTCCACCCTCCTCCCAGGTCCTGTGCCCTGAAAAAATGTGGGCTCCAAGCAGAAAATGCTTTTGAAAGCTCTGTGAACTCTACATCTCAATAATATATATACTGAAAGGGAATACAGCAATTGTCCACCCGCCTCCCAGGTCCTGTGCCCTGAAAAAATGTGGGCTCCAAGCAGAAAACGCTTTTGAAAGCTCTGTGAACTCTACATCTCAATAATATATATACTGAAAGGGAATCCAGCATCTGTCCACCCTCCTCCCAGGTCCTGTGCCCTGCAAAAACGTGGGCTGCAAGCAGAAAACGCTTTTGAAAGCTCTGTGAAGTATGCAATATAACTTTCTATATGTCCAGCAAGCCTAACTCAATACTGCATTTGCTAGAAGTCGTAGCCCCTGTAAGCACGCTACCATGGAAGGCTCTATTCTTAGCTTTCCAATCCCCCAGAAATACGATCCTTCCACTGACTACTTAGTCCTATTCTACCTAGATTTTTCTAATAATTACTTCATTGCTTCTTTTAGGATGCAGAAAACTTTAAAAGATAAAGTTTAACTTCACCAACCTGTTTTTACTTTGTCTCTAAAGACGGCAGCCTAAACTTTATACAATATAGTGAAGCCTAAAACAATAGTAAACTAAAGCTAATCTGACTGATTGTTTTTTTGTTGCATTATCCCTACTGAGAGTGTGGCAACACAGCTTTTATGGTAGCCCCTCCTCGCCTAGCTTCATTTGTGAATATCTCTGCCATCTACCTGTGGCGCCATATTTGAATTTTGCCCTCTCTGCCCAAACAACTATATTCCCCCGAGGTAGCATGCTCCTTCGGGTAAGTTCTGCGACTGCTATCGAATGCCGTATTTAATCCCGATGCTGCAAAGTTTTCATATAATTTATAACTACAACTTAAATGGCTAAAATGGCACTCGTGTAAAGGTCGCTGTTTCTGATATTTTACAAGCATTTGTTTGAGGGTCATTCACTATGTACTAAATACTATTTGCTACTGTGGTTATTCCTGTTAAAAGTTGTATATGAGTAAACAATATAGCTGTATTATTTACTGTTTAGGAACTAATGAGTACATCATGTACGACTGTAGTAGGGCATGTTAGCAAATTGCCATTACTGCATTTCAAGGCTGGATTGCATGCATGCTTTCTCTAAATGGGATTAATGTGACTAACTATCTACTGTTGAATAACGCTATAGCTAAATCAGCCTCTTAAAAGACACCATCTGGTTAATATAAGTGCTTGAAAGGCATGGAATAATAGAACTATAGATAAAATGCATTAGTAGTATCACAGTTACTCGAGTCTCTTTATGTGAACCAAATGCTAAATGTACCAGCGATTTGCATACTACATTGAAGGCTGTTTGTGGACTGTACCTGCTGTATTTACTGCTCTAAACTTGCTCTGATAGTGTAACTGCTATTTTGTTGAAAGTAAAGTGCATCTTTCTCCCCTTCTCTCTACTATTGTTCCTGTAGCTCTACATCTCAATAATATATACTGAAAGGGAATCAAGCAACTGTCCACCCTCCTCCCAGGTCCTGTGCCTTGCAAAAATGTGGGCTCCAAGCAGAAAACACTTTTGAAAGCTCTGTGAAGTATGCAATATAACTTTCTATATGTCCAGCAAGCCTAACTGAATACTGCATTTGCTGGAAGTCGTAGCCCCTGTAAGCACGCCACCACAGAAGGCACTATTCTTAGCTTTCCACCCCCCCCAGAAATACAATCCTTCCTCTGGCTACTTAGTCCTGTTCTACCTAGATTTTTCTAATATTGACTTCATTGCTTCTTTTAGGCTGCAGAAAACTTTAAAAGATAACGTTTAATGTCACCAAGCGGTTTTTACTTTGTCTCTAAAGACGGCAGCCTAAACTTTATACAATATAGTGAAGCCTAAAACAATAGTAAACTAAAGCTAATCTGACTGATTGTTTTTTGTTGCATTATCCATACTCTTTGAGTGCTGCCTCGCTCCGTTCACCCTCGCTATGCTCGGGCTCACTTCGCTCATCTCCCACCCCCATTCCCACCCTCCCCCCATTTCATTTCCTTTATACCTAACCACCAATAACCACTCCCCCTCTAATTACAACTAAATCCCTCCTCCCTACTTCCTTTTCCTAACTTACCATCTCCCTCCAAATTATCCTCCCCATACAACCTCACAAACTAATACTCACTTCTAAATACACAAACTACATCACGCTTAACAAAACTCAAGTCTTACTCCTACTAACTATACTGTACACTCTCTCACACCTCACCTCCTACCACTCTCAACTACCTTCACCTCAATTCCACCACACTAATCTAACAACTATATTCATTACTACTCCTCAACAATACCCAACAATCAGCCCATCCATCCTTCCCCCACTCACTGCCTTTCCTAAAATAAAAATATCTCCTCAAGCACTCAACCCCATCGAACCAAGTGTAAGGTACCACCTATTTACACAACTATTTCATTACAAGCTCCTACCTCTATCTGGTGATATCCATCCCAATCCAGGCCCTACTGGCTATGCACAGAGCAGTAACCAAAGTACACCTAATCCTACCCACATTTCTCCCTCAAAACAAAAGATATCCTTCTACTCAATTAATCTCAGGAGTATTGTTAATAAAACACACGATTTCCATGCCTGGGTAGCTATAGAAAAACCAGACTGGAGACTAACAGAAACCTTGTTAAAACCACATATTCAAGACAGTGAAATCATCCCTCCTGGATATAACATCCTTAGACAAGATCGTCAAAAGAAAAAAGGTGGAGGTATAGCCATCCTCTACTCTGACCTCCTCACCCTAACTAGCCTTGAAAGTCCCCTCCCATCCTTTTCAACAGCCAAACTCTTACTAGCAAACTTCAGACTCAACAACTTTACCACCATAACTATAGTAGCCATCTACATCCCCCCACGTGATAACACTAGCATGCTCAAAGACATCTTATCCTACATATCACAGACCTTAAATAAAGAAACCATCATATTAAGTGATGTAAACATTGACTGGCTCTCTCTCTCTAGATGCCAAATTCACCATCTACTATTAACTTGTACGGGTTCAAACAATTAATCACTGCTCCTACCTATATCAATAAATCTCACACCTCCACCTCCCTCCTCGATTGGGTCCTAGTCTCCCATTCACAAAACTACCATAATCCACAGACACTCCCTAATGTTCTCAGTGACCACTGCCCTGTGACAGTAACTAAATACTCACCCCTTTTTTAACAAACCTCACAAGTATATTACTACTCTCAGACTTAAAACCTTCTGCCCCAACACCTTTTTAGACACACTCTCTAAAATCAACTGGTCACATCTAAAGACCCTCCCCCTCAATGACCCTGTCCTCTCTTTCAACACCATTTTCCTTGACATCCTAAATTCCCATGCTCCTCTCTGCACAGTCAGAGTCAAATCCAAAACAGCCCCCTGGCTATCTAAAACAACCCAAACCCTTATGAAAAACCAAGATAGAATCTGGAAATTATGGTCTAAAACTAAGACCCCCTCCATTCTCCAAACCTATAAAGAAGTCGGGAACAAAATTCATAAACTTGTACAACAAGACAAAAAGAACTTCTATAATAACCCTCCCTCTACCCCCAAATCCAATCCCAAAAAATTCTGGAGATCCATTAATCAAATATTACACCCTGGAAACCCCTCCCCTCCTAGTCCCTGCCCACAAGACTCCCCTAAACTTATAGCCTCCAAGTTTAGTACTCATTTCATTGACTCAATTACCACTATAATTAATTCCCTCCCCAATAACAATAACATAAGCAGTCACACAAGCCAAGCCTCTCCCCCCATTCAAACCCTCCAATCTACTTTTCCCTCAAAACAGTCTCTAGGAGCTACATAAAATCTCTACTCTCCAAACTAAAGCCATGCTCACCATCAGCAGATAACCTCCCCTCAATTTTCCTACAGATTGCCTCTGAACCCCTTGCCTACCTAATATCCATACTGGTAAACCGCTCCATATCTGAATCTTATGTTCCTACAATCTGGAAAGAATTCTATATGTTACCCATTCACAAAGGGGATAAACCCTCAGATATAACCAACTTTAGACCAATTGCCGTACTGTCTCCCCTCTCAAAAATCTTAGAAAAATGTATACACAAGCAAGTTATGCAATACCTTCTTGCAGAAACCTTATAACACCAACACAGCATGGGTTCCGCCTCAAACATAGTACAAGCACTGCTTTAATATCCTTCAGCAATACCATATCTCTTGCCAGGGACTCAAACAAACTTCTATCATGCCTTTTTCTGGACCTCTCCAAAGCCTTTGACACTGTCTCTCACCCCCTTCTCTTAGACAAACTAACCCAACTCAATTTTTCCTCTTCTACCATCTCTTGGTTCTCCAGTTATCTCACCAACTGACAGCAATCAGTCAAATGTCTCTCAGCCTTGTCCCCTCCCCTTACTGTACAAATGAGTGTACCCCAAGGCTCTATCCTTGGCCCATTACTTTTCAATATCTTCACCAATCTATTACACACCTCCTGTCCCCAATCAACACTTGTACAATATGCTGATGACTCCACAGTAATCACCATTGCTGATAATCCTTTAGACGTATTCTCTACTACACAGGCTTCCTTCAATACCATAGAGACATGGCTTAGTAACAACAAATTAATACTCAACCCCAAGAAAACCAAAGTCCTTCTCTTTCTTCCCAAAAACCTAACCAATCTTAAATCCTCATTTGCAATACAATCCAGTAACAATACCAATATAAAACCTGAACCAAGCACCAGTTTACTAGGAGTCACCATAGATGACCAGCTAATGTTTGCTTTACATGTAACCAACCATATTAAAACTACCCATCAGAAACTTGGACACCTTTATCGAAACAAGAAATACTTAACTGACACAGCTAGACAAACCCTTTCTCATACTTTTCTAATACCCACTCTCCTTTACAGCTGCCACCTACTTACCAATCTAAACTCATCTCTTCTCACCAAACTAGAAGCCACCTACAATAAGGTTGCCAGATTCGCTACCAGTCTACCCTACAAATCTCACCATTGTGATTCTTTAAAGCAACTTAACTGGCTAGAATTCCCCCATCTTTTAAAAATGCATCAACTTAAGATCATCCATTCTATCTTATATCAGTCTAACTACTGTCCCAACCTTATCACTATTATAGCAAAATACACCCCTGCAAGGCCACTACATAGTTCTGACAAAGACTTACTACTGATTCGTAAGCCAAAGACCAAAATGGGATGCTTACTCTACAACTATAACCCTGCAACTTCTTCGAACCAACTACCCCTAGAAATCAGATCACTTGATCATCCCCAAACACTTTAACACTGCTGTGCAAACATATCTTATGGAAAACTGATACTGCCACTGTAGTCATCCACCATGAATATTCCCTGTCTTTAAACATCTACTTCTCCTCTCTCTACTCCCCCCTCCCTCATTACTCTCCTCTTCTTTCCCCTCCCTCCCTCCCTCAGACTCTTAATATCATAACCTACCTCAACATATGAAAATTATATCCACCAAATGTATAAATTAAATTGTTTAAAAATGTCTACTAAACCTTATAATGGTTTTTACACGTATGTATGTTTCTTTATACTCTGGATGTTAATTTCAAATAACTCTGTAACAGATGTTTTTTATGTAATACTATATTAAAAATAAGGAGCTTTTCTCCCCGGATTTCTGCTGAAAATGAGCCTTTGGCTCAGCCAGACCAACCCAGTCAACAAATGTAAAATAAAATAAATAAAATAAAATAAATGTATTTTTGGTTTAATTTTATGTATGCTTTAACTGGATAAACCATCTGGACAAATTATACTTTTTCAGGGGTTATGTGGGAGCACTGACTGGTGAAGTGACTTGCTTAGAGTGATACAGCAGACAAACTGAGTTGGAAGGAATCAAACTAGGTGCCCTTTTGTCTGCAGTCTAACTAGTTTTATTTGCAAAGCCATGGAAAGCATTATGGAAATTATCAATAAGAACATAGGAGACCTCTAGACACTGTATCCATTCGAGTTTGGCTTTGTGAAAGGAAGGTCATACTTACTGAATCGGGTGACCTTCTTTGAAAAGTTCACTAAGGCAATGAAAGAGAGGAGAAAACACTGCATACTGCCTGCCTACATCAGCACTACTAAAGCATTTGATACAATACCCCACTTAGGCATAGTCAACAAACGTACAGAACTAGGTGTAAACCCCTTTATAACATGCTGGATAGCTAGCTGGATCACTTATAGGACCCAGGAGGTTAGAACTGGTGAGGTTACCACCATAAAGAGGCTGGTCACCAGTGGAGTCCCCTAGGGCAATGTGCTTGGCCCACTCCTCTTTTCCATCTACTTCTCAGATGTCAAAGCCAATGTCAAAGGCCTCTGGCTAACTAAGTTCACAGATGATCACAGACTGGGAGCAGTCATTGAATCCCCTCAAGATGAGAATACCCTTCAGGAAGGTCTAAAACAGACAAACACTTGGTGCCAAAGCCATGACTTAAAAGTCAATACCAAGAAATGCATTATAGTAACTTTTGGAAAGCTGGCCACCCTGGGTAACTGTGTCATCAATAAAACACCCTTAAAAGTTGATTCATTAGACAGGGATCTGAGAACTCTTGTAGATAGTAACCTAGCATTCGACTAGTATAAGTCCAAGGTAGTAAGAAAATCCTTGTTGCTCAACCTATAAGCAATGGCATGGTATCTAGGTCCAGAGATGTCATCATACCACTGAACACAGCCTACATCAGGCCCATAGAGTTTAATGCCCCCTTCAGTAAGTAGCTGACCAGATTCATGCAGCAACTGGAACTTCCACAAAGATTCCTTACTAAAAGAATACAGAGAGTAAACACAATGTCCTATACTGATCACCTCAAAGCCCTGTCTCTTTACTCGGTATCATACAGACTTCTGAGAGGTGATCTTTGCCTGGCATACGGGCCATCCATATAATATACTCTGCTTTGATGAGCCTTTTGCACATCTGGAAAACAAGCAGCATCAGAACTACTAGACTAAAGGACCTAAATTTTTCTAGCAACATAAACAGGACATGTTGGAGGGACAGATATGTTTCTCAGAGAATTCCCATTGTCTGGAACAGGCTCCCCATCCATGTGAAGCAGAGTTCCTCCCTATCCCTTTTTAAGTGCAATTTGGACCAATGTATAGGTAATCAGAAATTCAGCCGCTGGTCTGGCTCTTATGTCTCTGATGGACAGAAGCAGTCAGTAAACCACCAACTATATAAATCACATTTATGAGGCACATTTTGTATGATTAGGCTCTAAGGGCTCTAGTGATGGTTAGCCTTGTATACACCTATGAACCTATGAAAGGAAGAATCTGATTAGAAGCTCAGATCCTTAATCCTCTGTTATAACTACCAAACACATCACCATTTCAAGTTGGCGAGTGTATTTCAGTTACTAATAATGAACGGTTTAAGATACGTACATTTTCAGTATTTTTTCATTAATATGACTAACATTTATAATATCATCAGTGCACTGGTCTCAGAAAGATTGAGTGATATCAAATTTTAAATGACAGCACTGAGCCTCTCTATATGTCATCTGAAAGTGGCTAAAAAGCTTTCCTCCAAGTAACAAAGGATGCCTCCACAATTGTATAAAACAAGTTAAATATTTAGTGGGGGATGGAAAAGTCTTCAGTTTGAGGGGAACTTTACCAATATCAAGCCTATGGTGCAACTCATTAAAGGGTGCTAGTAACCCCATGAACATCTGTACAAGAAAACCCATTTCTGCCATTTATTTCTTTCTTTGTCGGCTTGTAAAACACTTTGCAAAACCACATTGTCTCCTACTAAGCAATATCGCCATACCTTCAGAGACAGACGGTGAATAATTAAAGCAGTTTTCATTACAGCTTCTTTCAGCTACCCCGTATGTTGTACATTTGCATGGTTCACGTTGCATCAGCACTTTTTGTTCTTAAACCACAGAGCACTAAAACCTGTAAGTTACAAAAACGTAATAATTTTGTTTGTCATGAACAATTTTTATTTGTGTAATATTTTATAGGGTGCAGGCACGGATGATAGGGGGTTGACACGGATTATGATTTCCCGAAGTGAAATTGACCTGTTGAACATCAGATATGAGTTTAAAGAAATGCATGGTAAATCCCTTCATCACTATATTGAGGTATGTAATTTATTTAGTAATTTTGTTATGTTGCATTTTCTATTTCAAGTTATATGTCTAATATTAAGGAAAGTGACAATATAATTGAATGATTATAAAGTCTAGTTATAAACAGCTGCTTTTGATAACATGGCAGACTTACTCCCTTACCTTTGTGTAATATGTAGCATTGTGTAGTGGGACTTTCCTTAGGAGAAGTATAAGTGGAGATGGTTGAGTAGTAAAAACGTTTATTGGTTGTTTCTTTCTTTAGATGAATTGTAATTGGAGATGTCTGAGTGGTAGAAACATTTACTGGATGGTTTTAATAATGTTCAGCACTACAAACAGAAGGGAAAAAAATCACTATCATAATGTCTGATAGCAGCATTTCTGTGGCTATATATCTGCAAGCCATGAATCACAACTTCACTCACAGACATTAACAAAGATAGCTTTAGCTGAAGCTTCATGCCAATACTGCAGAGCTTCAATAAATTGAATAATATTGAGAGCAAGTTGGATGGCTACATACCTCTCAACCTGTCAGCACAAGAATTTGAGACAAAGGCAAAAAAATTAGAGGACAAATGCCCAAAATCAGGGATAAATTTTAAATATTGCTCTTAAAAATGTAAAAAGTCATTAGAATTACAGATTTTGTATTAACATACATTTTCTGAAGGATATGAAGTCTGAAACTCAAATGTCTGTCATTTTTTACGGACTTAAAGCTTTAGTAATTTTCCAAAAAAACTACACATTTTACGAGGAGCAAGCCAGGAGATTATGCAAAATTCTTGACAGTTGAAAGATATGGATGGCTATATTAATTCAAATGAAGAAAGGCATCATAAAATTGAAAAGTCACTCACAGTAAGTTCTTAAGTCTTGATGGATCTACACTGTGAATCTAAGTACACATTTATACTGGTTACAGACAACCAAGTTAAAATTGAAATGATAGAATCAAGGCTGATAGAGTTGGAGAATCATGCTCAGCATATAGTAGCTGATATACCACAGAAAAAAGCAGCAAGCAATTTCAGCAGGTTGGGGAGAATGTTGCTTGCTGAGTGGCTTGGTATGACTCAAGAGGAATTCTTTACTGAGTGTGCTCATCAGGCATTTGTACCAACCTGGCTGTCCAAGTAGTTTGAAGCAGTCATTGAAGTTTATAGTAGGGTTTTGACCAATTTTTTGAAGGAGAGTTTTATCTTTATTTTGGCAACCAAGAAAGAAATTATCTCACAGGACTGCATGGGTGTATTCTGAACAGGACATTTGCTGATAAACAAGGAGGAAGACAGCATCATCATCAGCCCCCTTTTTCCCATTGTGCTGCACAACCTCAGTTTACAAACCCATAAAAAACAAAGTTATATTTCTTCACTTCCCAGCACTGCACATCCTCTGGCCAGAATTTTACTGTAGTTGAAGAAAGGACTGTGTCCTCCTGGGAAGCAAAGAAACATTATACGATTCTTATAAAGTAGTACTCCTTAGCATAGACCTTTGCTGTTTGGTTCAAAAATTCAAATATAGATTTAGTTGTTCATTATGATAACAACACTTTAAAAAAAAAACTTGGTCTTGAGTGAGGTTACTTTCATAAGTCTTGAGTTTCCCGAGTTATCCTTGCTACCTGGCTGTGTTTCACTCTCAGGCAAATTTCTTGGAATCCATTTCTCAAAAGCATAACTGGTTATGATTGGTGATTATAGTATAATCTTATGTGTTAATCATGGTTGCTTCCTCATTTGCAGGAAATGTTTTGAATAGTGCTGTCACAAGCAGCAAAAATGAACCTGAAAATGTTAATGTAGTAAATTGCACAGAATCTAAATCAGAAATAGTTGTAATAGGCAAGGCATCTAATGATTCATTTTAATGCATAAACATGACTGGAATTCATTTTATTGACTGACATGTTTGCAGGTTAGTTTAAAGACTCTAATCAGTGTTTTAATACACCAATTGTTTTGTCAAGGCTGTTTATTACATTATATGTATTCTTTATATTTATGACATCCTTTTTATTTCCTTTTTATGCTTACCAAAATTTGATTAGTTCAACATGCAGGTAACCTGATGTTACACCTTTATTTATGCAGTTTCCTTAAAGGAACACACAATTCAAATCCATTGCTTGCTGCTTCATTAAAATTTGGTCCATCGTGTGGTACATATCATTATGGCTCAAAATTTCATCCCATGATTGAGTGGCCAAAATAATGTATTTTTGTGGCAGCCGGGTTTTCTGGAATCTTTACTCCTGTCTAGAAGATGAGGTCATTTAATTAGAGATTTTCCAAATGATGGGACAACAGTGACTAACTACAGTGTGAGGGAAAGAAACTAGGGTAACCTTCTTCATGTTTGTTTACAGTAAATGTGAAGATGGAATTGCAGTGTCTTAATTTGTCATCAGAACCTACTGCAATAATAGATTTTCATTGCTGCATGTACACTGTAGGAAACCCAGTCTATATTTAAGATGGCTAGCAAAACCTAATATTTTTACTGCCTTCTTGGTTTTACATAATTGTAATACAAATTTTGTTTTTTTGGATAAGAAAGATTGAAGGTGGGAATAAAATGAAAGCTTTTTACTACACAGTAAATTTACATGTGGAATGTTTTGTTCAGAATAATTCATTTGCCCTGTTTCAAAGTCAGAAAATGTTAAATGCACAATGTAGCATCTCATTGTTTTCGGGAGAGGGATGATTACCCTCCATTAATACTTAATGCACACCGTGTATAGTTTTTTCTCTTTATCAAACTTCAGGCACTCTGATGTAATAGATTGCGTTTGTGTCCCATCCTTTTCCATTAGTACTGAAAATGAGCATTAATGTACTGTAGTTTGTAAGCATATTCTTTGTAATGCTGTATGTGAAAATTTTAACTTACAGGGTCACTGTAACAGTAAATCATAACTTTTGTTTACCTACCTAAATTTTAGATGTAACCACCTTTTTAACCCATGAGAAGGCTGAATTTTTCTAGTAATGTCTCTTCCCTATGTTCTTGAAGGTATAACATATACGTTATTCATTGGTCCCTTCTGTTCTCTGTCTCTGACTTACTAATGTTCTTTCAGTTTATCCCTGAGGAAAATAAGTGCGTAGTGGCTAACACTGTCTATCCTGCACTATTATTTCAGTAGAGTACCATTTGCAGAGTTATAATTTTTTTAAAAAATGCAACTACATTTAGACATAATCAGAAGTAATTGTCTTCTCTCTTAATATAAAAGTGCTTGTTTTGCTTGTGGCTACATTATTAACTTGAATGCTGTGAGAATTGTCTTAGATTTAATAAAGATATTAGACTTGAGGCATTTAAAAGCTTTTTCTTAATACCTTACTGCGGAGCAGTTGAGGTCTTTGGAGAAAGATTCTGCCAAAAGAGTTCTAAGTGCAGAAAGTTTGAGGAAATGAAAGTAGTGTAACAAAAAGTAAGATGAGGTAACAAAAAAGCAAAAATCAAGGATTCTTCCACTTCATATTCTAGTAGGAAGCCCTCCACTAACTCTGCAAAAGAACAGAAGTGGGTTTAAATGCTGAGTAATGCTGCACACTTAAAAATTAGACAGACACTTTCTTCTTTACCAGCATGTAGTCCTCCTGAATATTATAGGAAAACGAGAAGGTTGACCGAGAATGTGTATTATTGGATAAATCTACTCCTCTTCCAGCTAAATATGTCGTTATCTCAAGAGAACCTTCTGCTAACACTGCAAACATATCCCCCTACTTTTGATTGTAAATGTTTTGATAGAGAATACCTTTCTTAAAGGGCATATAAAATGTATGTTGCCTCCAGGGATATTTCAGCTGTTTAGTAACCATCAGGGTTAAGTCATTGCTGATCAGAGACCCCTTAACATATTTGTCTTTGTGATGACTTCTTCTAGTTCAATATTTGTTTTATTCTGGATCAATTGAATAAAAGTCTGTCAGATCCGAGATTCTCCTGTTTACACGTTTACTCTTTCTTTTGCCTTCCTTCCTGGATTACTTCCCACCACACCCTGACAGATTACCTTTTCAGCACAATTATTCAGACCTCAGCAGATCTCTGAGCAAAGATGTCAGGTCACAATCAGAAACTGAGTGCCACTGTGTCAGCCTGTGCTGTATTGCTTCAGTCATACACTGCATATTTGAAGCCCAAGTCACTCACACACACACACACACACACACACACACACACACACACACACACACACACACACACACATGCACACACACTTCTTCTTGATAGCGTTCATGTTCTAAACACCTCCAGTCACCAATAGTGGCTATTACAGTGGCATGTAATTCCCACCAGTTGAATGTGAATTTACTTCTGAATCATTGATTACCTCACACCCAAGCCATTTATCTCTTTTTTGGGTCCAGAAATCATGCACAAGTTAGAGGTGGCACTGATGGACATTCCTTGTTCCTCTGAGATGGTCTGTAAAAGCTACACACTTTTTACTGCTGACACCTTTGGATATGACTGCTGCACTAATGATATGACCTGATCTTGTACAAATGTTCTGTTTAACATTAACAGAGACTCAGTACAGCAGGTATTGGATGACCCCTTATCTGCCGCCGTACCACAGAAAAGTTGCTAGAAAAATAATTGATGCTGTGTGCTTTAGGTTCATATCTTTTGTTAACTTGCTATATCAAAGTAGAAACCAAGACTTGGGAGGCATTTGGCATATCTCTTATTGACTTTGGAGATTCCAATATGTTTAAGAGCCTATGAGAATATAAGGATAAGGGCGGCCACGGTGGTGCAGCAGTTAGCGTTGCCACCTCACAGCAAAAGGTTCTCTGGTTCGATTCCCAGCTGGGGTGCCTTCTGTGCAGAGTCTGCATGTCCTCCCTGTGGTCAAATGGGTTTCCTCCGGATGCTCCAGTTTCCTCCCACATCCCAAAGACATGCAGTAGGTGGATTGGACACTCTAAATTGGCCCTAGGTGTGAGTGTGTGCATGTGTGTGCCTTCTGTGGAAGGTTGGGTGCTGGGCTGGCAACTCAACACTGTAAATCTCCACTGCCAATCATGAGCGGACAGATAATCCACTCTGGCTACCTCTAACCGGGAAAAGCCAAAAGAAGAAGAATCAGCTGATCCTTAAGCCATCCTTTTAACATCCCCGACACTTTATTCAGGAATTTAACACCATTATTGTAGAAATTACACACAGGGTAAGGTATGTAATTCAGTCATAGTAACTAGTCAGTAAATTCAAGGCAAGAAAATTACTTCTTACTAAACTCAGAAATGTACATCTCTTTTGCACCAGAAGAGTTATTAGTCTTCTATCTAGAAGTAGCATGCTAATCAGAAATAGTTCTGTTGGTGCTAGACCTACTTTGAATATTCTCAGCTCATATGATGTAGTCCAGAAAATATTTTTTTTTGTATTATTTGGCATAAAAGCGTAGCAGCTTTTAGTGATGATCTGCAGAAACAAGCAAAGAGTAAAATGCTCTAAAAGTAAACGTGTAATGTAGTCTCCGCCTGACAAAGCTTACTCTTCTTTGTCCTTCCTTTTCCCATCTCTGAACTGTCACTTCTTTCATGCATCTGTATGTGTCACAAAAGTTTGCTCCTCATATAAAACACTCAGTGAGCCTTTACCTTGAAAAGTACAAGATCCATTCAAAATCGGCTAAAAACTGTTCCTCGCCTACTAAATTTGCACAAAATTCCTTACCTTCGAAGTTGCAGTAGAATAGTCGCAAATTCATCATAGTTCCCTGAAAGATGTGTAATGCTAATATATGCACTGTTTTGCTTTCTGACAGGAATGTTTTTGCCACATTAGAGTGCTGTTGCATACATATCTTTTTCAGTTGCTTGGCATCCACCCCTCATGCCCGCATGTTCTTTTCTGTGGCGAACATAATCTTTGCATCTAACCTGTTTGGACTAAAGCAGTGTGTGAATATATGGCCATTCATGGAAAAAACAGTCATCTGAATTGGTTCCATCAGGGATAAAAACATCGATATTGCACATCAATAATGCATAATACACAATTGTGTGCATAGCTCATTGTAAATGGAGCCACCTATACTGAACCAAAAGATATAGCAAACCTATTGGTAGATAAATTCAGCTTCAACTTTACCCCTCTCCCCCCTTAACCTTCCTTCTGGAAATAACATCAAATATAACTCCCCCTGCTATCACTAGGGAACAGGTCCTTAATGCTTTCTCTAAGGCCAAGTACACTGAATCAATGGGCTCAAACAATATCCCAGGATGCCTTCTAAATAGCATGAAACATGACCTATCAGGCCATCAGGAATTGCTGTTTAACAGTCATCCCTCTGCACAAAGATGGGCCCTCTACAGACCCTGGCAACTACAGGCCCATAAGTCTCACTAGTATTGTATATAAAGCCATGGAAAGAATTATTATGAAGATGATCAGTAGTGATATAGTAAACCCCCAGACACTGGACCCAACCCAGTTTGGTTTCGTCAAGGGCAGATCATGCCGACTCAACCTGGTAACCTTCTTTGAGAAGGTCATCAAACCAATGGATGAGGGCAAACTGGTTCACAGTGCCTACCTTGACCTGGCCAGGGCCTTTGACACAATACCCCACTCAGGCATTGTTGGCAAGCTCACCTATTTCCTCCACTTCTTGGGGTGCTAGAGCCATGAGTAATTCCTTGAATTGTTGTACTTTCTCTCCAGTAAACTTCCAGGTCTTCAGCCTGGTCTCTGTTACCTTAGAGCCTTCTCTGTCCACTGTTTGCAGATGATTGTGGCAACTAGTGGTTTATGCTGTGGGCTCACTGTTTCACTGGGGATGACTTTGCAATCATGGATTCTACCCCAGTGCCTTTTCCCTTACAAGGAGGAAGTCTACGTGAGTTGCATGTTGGCTACTCTTATGTGTGATCTTGTGACTGTCTCTCTTTCTGAACCATGTGTTGGTTACTATCAAGCCATTTGCCAGACAAAAGACTAAAATGGCTTTTCCTTCTTTATTCCTGTTGCCCCACTCATATGGACTCATGCAGTCCTCATATCCTCTTCTGTCTGTCCCAATATGTGCATTCAATTCACCCATTATCAACACCAATTCATGCTGTCCTGCTTTATCTAATAGTTCCTGCAACTGCTGTCTGAATGCACTCTTTTCCTCACTATGCTGTGGGGTATAGGCTGAAATTATGAATACTGCCCTATCATTAGGCTGGAGTCTGATTGCCATGAGTCTGTTATTAATTCTGATGATATCCCCCACTGTCTCCTGAAGCTTCTCTCTCACCACAGATCCTGCACCATTTCTAGCCTGTCCCTCTCCTGAGTAGTAGAGTCTGGATCCCAAGGCAAGTGGCTTAGCTGCACTGCCCTTCCATCTCATCTCTTGAATACATAGTATGTCCAGCCTCCTCCATATCATCTTGCCATCCACTTCCAAACTGCATCCTGTCAGTGAACCTAAACTCATTACAGCCGAGTGATGCCTCCAGGCGTTTCTGCAGTTAACTCCTACTGCACCTCTAGGAGTCAAATATTTCTTGTTCATATTTGCATTAATAATTCCAAGACCATGCTACATACAATGTACCAGAATATTCTGCCTTGAAGCATACATGATGGCAAAAACAACCGTATTGATATTTGACCTCTGTCAATGAGTATTTGTTAGACCTGTAAGGTGATACCTTCATTTTTTAAAGGCTGCTGCCACACCCACCGGGAGTTAAAGGTACACACTCAAAAGACCTGTAATGGAGGGAATGAGTTAAGCTTAGCAATTCTCAGTTCATGTTTAGCAGGTTGGTTGGATTTACATCAAGCTTTTGCTCAACAGAGCTATCCCAGGTAACCCAGGCTGGTCAACTAGAAACCAGTCAGCCGATAGCTTATTGACCCAGGGCTGCTGGGCTATATTGCGGGCACACACTGACCAATATGGGCACATACACCCCTCCCACCATTAGCAAGTTTCCTTGGTGTAGGTCAGAGTAGGCCGGGTCCTCAACCCACTTATCACCACCATGCCCATTTTGGTTACATTAGTCAGCATGACCGAATCACCTAGAGCCATATTTTACGCCATTTAATGGCTAGCCCTGCCACGTTGTGCAGTCTGTGATCCATGTTCTCCTATCTTGAGGATACTGTGCACCACAATAGATGCCCAAAGTGGTTGGTCTGTACAACTCTTCCCCCTATAGGGCACCATGTAGAGTCTGTGCTGCTGTCCATAGCGCCATTCATTGGTGAGTTTAAGATGGAAACACTCAGCATGTTTTTCAAACATGGTAGAAACCCCATAGAGACGCAGGAAGAACATACAAACTCAAAACAGGCATTGGCCGGAAGTCAGGATCGAACCTTGTACCTTGTGCATGAAGTGAAGACCTTAACCATTATGCCAACTGTTCTCTAAAGGAGGAAGATAGAGCATTTTGTGGAAATTATGCAGCCTTTCTGTTAGAAAAAGTTTAAGTTTAGGTTTGTATACCAAGACTTTTTAAAGGTATTCAAGTAAGTGTTAAAATATACTTATAACCTCTTGAATCCCTAAAAGCTATATAAAAATGGTCTATCCCTGAAGGTGAGGACAGTTAATCAGCAGTGTGGGAGCCAAGAGATGGGCCAGCATGGCAATCTCCAGAACTAACTAAAGTAAGGTTGGTATAATGGTTGAGGTGTTTACCTTACAGACACAAAATGCAGAGTTTGATTCTAACATGGGGTAAGTGGCTAAGCTTAAAATTTTACAGTTTACAGAACAATTCCTCCCTTATTCTAGAAACAGTGAGGGAAATGGCTTTTCTGTGTATTAATTAAAAGACTACGGGCAGGATTCACGAAGCCTCCGTGTAAGAGTTATAACTCATACATGGAGGCTGCAGTTAAACGGAGTGATGTCAGCATGCTTTGCATATTCATGAGAGCATGTTGAATCACACCTAAGGCTAACACGGTCCGTGTAAGACAGTAGGGGGTGTGTCCGTAGGCCGAGCCCTGTAAGCGGACACGCCCCCAGAAGAGGAAAAGTGCCCAAAGTAAACACCCACGACAGAGTCCACGGAAATGTGAATAAACAGAACACAACACATGCCCCCACAGACTATGAACAGAAAACATATAAATAAACATGTTATATATTTTTTTTAAATTGTAAAAATGTTTAACCGTGAGTGCACTTTATGCTGGCGTGCCGTAAGCGCAGCTACAGTTAACAGTCAGTGGGAAAGCATATAAGAACTAAATATGCAAAATAAGCCAGGAAGCAAGAGCAGGCATTCATGGTTCGAGCCCCCACAACACCAATTTTTATTTTTAGCAAAATAAGCACAAAATAAGTCCCTGACAAATATGTACACATAAAACCACATGTTATGTAAAATGTAATGAAATAGCCCATTTATATTGAAGAAATGTGAGGTAACAAAAGAATAAAAAATGCCAGATGTGCCCATAGCTGAGCTACAGTTTAACAGGGTGAGTGCATCTGCCCGTAGATAAACAGTGGTTTAACTGGTGCAAAATGAGTACCCGTAGCTGAGCAGTGGTTTAACATGCTAAATGTATGTGCCCCTAACTGAGCTGAGCGCAATATGCGTGCTGATAGCCAAATGAGGCTTAAACCAGTGTACCCTGTTTGCACAGAGCTGCGCACTGCGCAAACAAGCTAATCGACGGGCAACGTTGAGCAAGCCGTATCAAAACTGCCTTTACACAAACACACCCCTCAGCATGTCTAGACAGTCATGAAAAATAAAAAGCAGTGGCCAGGTTCAAACCCAGGATACTATACACCATAGTCAAGGTACCAAACCACTAAGCCATGACAGCAGTACCTAGAAATGCAATAATAGCTAATATATAGGAATGAATACAAACTGGAGCATGACAATGCAGGTTTACTGAAGTTGATACAATTCCAAAATGGCCAATCACAGATATGTGCGGGAAAAATGGACTATATAAGCCCCATAGGCGGGAATACACAGCATAAACGATTGTAGAACTGAACTGCAGGCATAATGACAGGAGTAGGAGAGGGTAGTTCCTTTCGAGCACAGAGGTGGGGTGTTGAGGAGTCCAGGTACATGGTCTGGCTCCTAGTCCACAATCATGAGGCCCAACTCATGCAGGGCCAGGTCCTCTGGGGAGCATACAGGGCTGAGGCGTGGGACCGGTTGGCTCATGATCTCACCAGTGCCACAGGGATTCCAAGGACTGGTGAGCAGGTCCGTCACCACCATGCGGACCTGAAGAGACGCAAGCAGGACCAACTGAACCTTTGGATCCAGGAGGCCCGGCAAACACCCAACGCCCCACTACTGAGTAAGTTACATTTAATTATGTATGTAAGAAATTAAACTAGCTGATATTATGGAGATGTGTATTCCAATATTACTTCATTTATATTACAGCTGCAGGTGTCCGTTCTGCGAACCGCAGAGCCTATGGCGATAGGCTGGTGTGGTTGCGCCACCAGGCAGGTCAGTAATCCACTACCAGTAACTGTAAAGAAATATAAAAGTATGACAGTCAGCAAAAGAGTGCAGTGTAGTCACTAAGGAATAAAATGTGCAAGTAACAGTGTGAAAGTGTCTGCAAGTATTGCTTGATTACAAAAGTGTGTTTCAGCCTGTAAGTTAAACCGAAAAATGAAACTGTCTGACATAAATTCTGAAATAAAATGCCCCACCTGTAAGAAAATAGTACACAACCTGCAGCAGGCTGAAAAGTATAGCTGCAGAAGATGATGAAATCACGTGTGAAATATATCCCTGTTGAAATACTGAAACATGACAGAAGTGAGACTGCTGGAAAGGATTGTAATAACTACAGGTAAAACATGTCAATAAAGCCTAGACGTAAGTACCATCCTGAATAGTAAAATGAAAGCAAGTGAGAGAGTGTGAGAAAGTGTCATGAATCCAGCAATACAGTAGTAATAACCCCTGAATAAAGTATACTGCAGTCAAGACAGAATGAAATGCATGTGAGAATCAAAACCAAACAGTGAAATCTGTTCAAAGTGTTGCTGCATCTGGAATGTGTATCCCAAAATCTGGATATGTAGCTCTCAGTCTGCAATATGCAGATAGTATGATTGTCTGATATACCAAACATCCACACTTGTCTACAGCTATATAAAGCAAATGTAGCAGGATGATGTAGCTGAACAAAGCTAGATATGAATGTGTATGAAGAACAATAAAATGTATATTGATGTTGCAGTAACAGTCCTATCACCAAGTTGAAATAGTTATCATATAGGAAACTGTAGTTAGAACAGTAGTGTGTATATATCTGTAGCTATTAGAAATGTACAGCATATGTATTGGTATTTGAAGGTGTTAATATTATTTTCTTCACCCTACCCTATAACCACATATAACCCATTCCACATGAAAATGGTATGTGCAATCACAATTAACACCCCTGGAGGTTTGTCCTGTTGGGTCATATATATTTGCATGTCCGTTGATGCATCTGCCCTGTTCATACATCCAAACCTGATGGCCTGTTGCCATCAATTAACCCTGCATGTTGTTGGACTGTGTATTGCTGTTCAAATTATGCATGTGTTATGCATGCTGTTCAATTGTGTGAATATCTGGGTGTTTGGTTAATGGGAATACTAATGCATGCTGTTACAGCTAATTGCGAATGGTATTATATGTCACTAACCCAAACTGTCATGACATAATGCAAAACATAGGATGACAGGGAAGGCGGGTTCCAGCGGACCCACCTCTCCCACCTCAGCTGGCGAGTGCACCTGGCACTAGTGCCGAGTCCAGACCCTCCTCCGGTGGCCCTGTGCCACCTGCGGGTGGAAGCGCTGCAGGGGATGGGGCTCGCCCCCCTCTCTGCAAGTGTGGCCGGAGGAGAACCACCACTCACCCTCCGTAGCATCCGGACTGTGGTGCGTAGGGAGATTCGGGACTCTGTTCTCGAGCCCCTATGCCAGCTTGAGGCACGGGTGGCACAACTAATGGGCATGCCTGTTGCCCGGCCTACACAGCCCCCAGCACAGCCCCATCCTGGGCAGTGAAGGAACAGTGGCAACTGCCTATGGGTGGGGATATCAGTTCCACTGTTGCCATCTGTGGGCTCATGGGCTCTGGATATCCAAACCTCCATCTCCGTCAATTGTGTAACCCCCCCACACGTGTCATACACCACCCCTGTATGCGTCTTGTTTGTCTTGTCTGTTTACCTACCTAACCTTCCTCCCCAGCTGTACCGACTTCCTTCACCTGACATACCACTCTCACCTGAAAAAAAAAAGGGCACTCTGTACCCACAAAAAAATTACGCCCCATACATAGCTGCCCATTCCGCACACATGTCTGCTGGACATGGAATCTATCAATTACAATTGACTGTACAACAAGTATTATTGTTGTCCTGACACCTCTCTCAGGGGTGGAAGGTTTCAAATGTCACACCAAATTACATACATATGCACAGCTGTTGCTGATGAAGAAATGGGCAGCTATGGGCCTTACCTACATCCCTCCTGCAAATCCCAAGCTTGTTTCCTTACTGTCTTACCCTCTTTGTGACCCCTTTTTCACCACATTCCTGTCTCCCCATTTTCTTTTCTTTCAAAGAAAATAATGCGGGTGTGTGCCAGAGTAAGCACTGTTAAGCGGTTGTAAGCGGGTGTGTGCGTGTGTGTGCAGAGCTAACCGCCAGTGCGCATGCGTGAGCTCCACGCAAACCAGCGCTAACCCGGTTACAACTGCTTAAAAGTGCCTTAGTCACTTTGATTGACAGGTCCTGTACTCAGTTCAAAAGCAAAATAAAATCCCACTGTTAGCCCCGAACCCAGGACCTTGGAAACACTAGTCTGTATGACCTACCACTAAGCCATGACTCTTATACAAGAACATTGTGCTAAAATAAATATAACATGTAATAGTAGGGATGAATGTAAAGGGAATATAGGATGTGTAGTACCCAAAGCATGTCATGTAGAATTACTGTCAAAACTACTGGATTCCCACAATAGTACTGTGTGAACACAAACAGCCATGCTAGTTGGTAGCTTGTAGGTAATAATGTCAGTTGAAGTACATATATAAATGTATGTATATGTACATATATAGATATATATATATATATATATATATATATATATATATATATATATATATATATATATATATATATATATATAGTTGTAGGAGTCATTGTGCATACACACTTACTACAGGGAACATGAGAGAGGAATGGAGAAATGTGAATCTACAACATAGCCTGAATCATGAGAGAGATACTAAATTTTACACTCACAGAACACTGTCCACAGCATACCAGCATGGTCCCCCCTTACAATCTGAAAGGGCAACGCCTATCCCACATACCCTTTTATAGCACTGACCTGAAATCACAGTGAGAACTGCAATCAGTACACAGCTGGCTGTGTGCAATTAGCAAATGCTGGCTTACAATTGGTGCAGAGGCCATCACATGGACCTATGCAGATACCTACAAAAGCATCCAGTACTAACACTCCACACATGCAATACATTCATTGCACTGTCTGGAAGCAGACAGAGGGAGAGAGAGAGAGAGAGAGAGAGAGAGAGAGAGAGAGAGAGAGAGAGAACAAAAAAAAAATTATACACTGTGACTCTGTCACCCAAAGCTGTCAGCAGTGACAGTAGCAGCAGCAAGCAGAAGCAGTGATAACGCAACCAGCTGTGACAAACACAGGTAATGCAAAGTAGCAGGTTAATATTGTGCATACTGTGAATCCACCAAATGTGTCATAGGTCTGTATCTATAGGTATGTCCATGTGATATGTTGTGTGTACGTAGTTCCACCAAAAGGGGATGACCATACATTACATGTCAATCAGTCTTAGGCCATGATCCTGGCAGCAGTTGTCTGTGCGTTGCCCCCAGCAATGGCTGTAGTGACTGCTTTGAAAGGTCAGCCAGGTTCAAAAGGCAGGATCAGCCCATCACAAAGGCGCACTGGCTGGGAACAAGTGTCTGCAGGTACCCAATATCACTGCATATGCATCCCATACTGCATAATTCCATAGCTTAGCAGACCAGGCCGGTTATGCATATGATGTGGTAGTTCCCAGGGTCAGTCAAGGTGTCTCCTTAGTGGTGTGGAACCACTGTCGCTGTATGCCACTGTCCAGGTACATATCCTGTAGTACGGCCAAGATAAATTATCAGTGTTATATGCAGTTGTATGTCCTCTCGGAGTGCAGGTAGCACACATCCAGGGATACCATGAGGTCACAGTGATGCTGTGTGTTCTGCTCTGCTGAGGGCGGCCATCACCTGGACATGTGAGATGATAGGGAGGTTACATACAGCTGTGATAAATATTTCAACTGGTGGGGGAGAAGGAGGGGGGATACGTGCACCGAACATGTCTGCAAGACTGTTGCCAATATCCGTGTGTTTGGTGAATGTTAACTAGGTGTGTATTAACACAGAGCATATCTGAGGCATGTGGTCCATATGTGTAACATAACTGAAGAAGGCCTTGTGGTCATCCATAGTGTTTGTGGCCATTTCCCTCCCAGAGTAGGCTGTGGCCGTTGTTATGACGGACCGTAGCATAGTACCAGTGCTGACCACAGATGCCTTCCCTTAATGTGAATGTGCTCTGTCCTGCAGTAGCCTCCTGCTATTGTTATACAATATGCCTCTGTCTGGGGTCCACCGGACAGGATGCCTAACCTTTGTGCATAGGGTCTGGGTTAGAAATGTGTGTGCAAGTTCCATGCAATCTGTGGTATGTCCGTGGTAAGCATTTGCAAAGGGGTCAGCAGTGTGGCTTGTGGCTTCCACTGGCCCAGTGTGCTGCATGGATACCATCTCAGTCCCATCAAGTGAATAACTGTCTAATCACATACATATCAAAGTAGTCTACTGTGCTGGTGGTGGTGGTGGGATATGTATATCCAGGCCGAGTAACTTCTGTCCACATCACAGTAGTGGATGGCATCCCACATACAGTACCTTGGGATGAACCCCCAGAGTGAGGTTGTGCATTGCACCTGTCAGTGTGTGCTGACCGATGGGGCATGCTACTATGTTGTGTGGAATATGGCAGGTATTGTTGCACAGGTGTTGGCTGAGTACTGATATCTGGCCATGTACCTGTGTATCCACCACGACACACACACATGCAACATATGGGAGTAGTAGTATATCACTACACATGAGTATCATGTATAGTATGTGTGCCATATATTGCTGATATCCTGTTTGTGTTTTCTTCCAGGGAGATGGCGCGTCAGCATAATCCTGCCTACTCTGTAGCGGAAGACGAGGAGATCCACCTGAGCCTGGTGCGGGAGTATGACATCCTGTTTTCCCGCACCAGTCAGAATCAGCAGGAGAGGGCTGCACTGTGGCAAGACCTTGTCCGTAGGGTAAATGATATTGGCACGCATAACAGGACATATGAGCAGGTATGACATCACTGCAGTGATTTAATCCAAAGTGTCCATCAGCGTGCATCAGATATCCACAGGCAACAGGTTGCCACAGGAGGTGGGGTGGCCACACATCCCCCCCTCACCAGACTGGAGGGGCTACTCCTAAGTGTTGTGGCTCCAGCCCCAGAACAGCAATAGCAGTACACCTGCATTATGATGGAGGCTGGTTCCACACAGCAGCACGACATGGAGCGTGCAGGTAATATGCCATATGTACACTTGACTGTTCTGTACACTGTATCATATGCAATATCAATGGCACAGTTGTGCCCACTGACATTAATCTCATCATTTCTGCAGGTCTCTCCGGGGTTACAGCAAGGCAGGCCATCCATGCTGGTGAGTGTGTTTAACATAACCTATAATACTTCTGATAATGCTAGTAACAGTAGTGTAACTCAGTAGTGCTCTGTGTGTATACTGCGGGGTGTGCATGTGTGCATGTGTGCAGGTGTGCCTGTGCCCATGTGTGCATGTGTCCACGTGTGCATGTGTGCATGTGTCCACGTGTGCATGTGTGCCTGTGTCCACGTGTGCATGTTTGCATGTGTGCCTGTGTGCATGTGTCCACGTGTGCATGTCTGCATGTGTGCCTGTGTCCATGTGTGCCTGTGTCCATGTGTGCATGTGTCCATGTGTGCATGTGTGCATGTGTGTAGAAGTGCATCACTGGTAACAATGTCTGGAGACTGTAAACTGTGTTTCCTGTCTTCCTCCCACAGGTTCTGGTGCTGCTCTGGTGACCTGCAGCAGGGAACCTGAATCTTGTGCCACGGGTACTGGTAATGATGATATTTGCGTAATGGTACAGGAAGGTGTGTCAGGGTCCGCCATTGGTCAGCCAATTGACAGTACACAGCTGTCAACCCCATCATTGTGCACAGTCATCCTGCCAGTACATCCTTTGTCACCATTGTCCTTAGGTGATGGACAGGATACAGTGGGCATAGACCAGGGTAATGTGGTACCTGTGGCACATGCGTCCCCACACAGCAGCCATGGGCAGGGTCCTCCAATGGTACCACACAGACAGTTGCCCATGGGTTCTCGTGGGAGCATCCGTGGGCATACTGCCTCTGGCCGACGTGCCTAAAGAGGTCTGTCAACCTCAGCTATGTTTTGGACTGTCATGCAGGCACAGTCGCATATGGAAAGGTACACCAGACAGGGTCTGATGGAGCTGAGAGCATGTCACACAGCCATGACAGACAGTATGCGTGACATTGCGGATGCTATCCGTATCTTCACCGATGTCATAGACAGACGTTGTGGGGACATATTACAGCAGTTCCACAACCAGATGTCCATGAGCCAGGGCAATGGTGGGTGTTTGCGGCATCGACGTGGCCGTATGCCGGCAACAGCAGCAGCTGGCAGTCGGCGCGGACGACAACAGGCTCGCGCACACCCCCATAGTGCCAGCAGCAGCCCCAGCAATGCTGGGTCTGTGCTGTCATTGGAACGCCCCAGGAGACAATGTGCACGTGGCTCTTGACAGTCCCAACAGGGACCTGTGTCCAGTCAACACACTCCCGCTTCTGATGACAGTACCTAGTCTGGCTTAGTACTGGATATGGTCCGTAGCACCCCTGCCAGGCACAGGTACCGTGTCCTTGCACACAGACACTGATCTGTATGACCTGCCAGGTGCAGTCTGTGGCTGTCCACAAACCCCTGTATATGGCAGCCATGAGGTGGAACTATGTGCGTGCATACACACATGCGAAATGTTAACACCTAGGGTGACCACATACACGCACACACTGCACCAACACTGCCCCACCCTGTACTGCTGCCCCTCACCAACACACATACACACACATGTCAATTGGCGGTATCAGTGGCTGACTCAGGCATACCTAATCCACACCCTGTGCATATTATGACACTGTGCCACCTCCTGCAATCTCCAACATCATTGTGGGAACAGGTAAACACGTTGCTGATGCACAGGGTGACTACATAGAAGTGTATTAGTAGTATCATGTTGGTAACAGTACAGTGTGCTGCTATGACTGTGTGTTTATCCCAGCATGCCTGCTGCAGTAACTGTATGAATGTCCTGAATTGTTATCTGCACCCATAGTACATACCAAAGTGTAACAGCTGCACATAATTGCATGCCGGTGGTAAGGTTGTCAACAGATAGCCGCATACATGGGTAGCACAGGGGGAAAGCTAATGCAAGTAGTGATATGCAATGGTGGACATGTACAGTAATGGTGTCAAGTTGCCCACAATGACTATGCAATGTGGATGTTTGCACATGTAGATATGTGTGCAGTACCAATGTAATCCAAATCACAAATAACTATGACATAATATCAGTTCTACCATGGGCATCTGCGCTGTGTATTCCTGGGTACATGTTGATAGTGCCTACATATTTGCATTGTTACTTACTGTTATTGTTACCCCTTCTTTGTTGTACAATGCACTACTTTCAGCCCTGTTTACTGTAGCTTTGTTTGCATGCATGTTCGCTTGAGGTTCCCTGGAACACTGCTTACACCTGCAATGCAGAGTTACAGTGCTTCTGTAGACTCCTAGTGACATCTGCATAGCGTCATATCGTATGTCAACTTTACACATGACAGAACGTCACTGTCTGTCCTGTACGCATGTCGTTGCCTGTGACACATTGCACATGTCTTACCTGGCATTTACCCATGTGTGCAGTCATATATGCCAGTGCTATGAAACAGTAGCGGTACACCCACACATACACACCTTCAGTATGTTGTTCCCCATTGGCCCTATGTGTTGGTACTCACCATGGCAATCACACTACTAGGGTAGCATGTGCAAAGGTAACCTGTGAATCACCTCTATGGTCCAGTTGTGGTTTATGTGAGTCATGTGTCAATGACACAGCTGCCACATGTATGCAGTCAGCCATCACCCTTGGCCAGGAACGTACAACACATGTGTGGGATGCCACCACACAGCCAATCTGGGGACTGGGCTCTCTGAACCCAGTAATGCCATACCCTGTCAGGTGGCATGTCATATATACTACATCCTGGACAAACTTCAACCCCAATCCCTGCTTCTACTATTGATAAAACCCCTGAAGATGTTTTTGATACTTTTGACCAATCCTTTACTGAGACATTTCAGGCCCTAGCTAGCCATCTACCTCCTAGCTCCCCTGGTCCTGAAAGTAGCACCCCTAGAAACCTACTTGTGGTCAGCTGCCAACCAGTCGCCACTTCAATTCTCCGTACCTTGATTGAAACAGTGAAACCCACTACACTTTCTGCTGATCAACTCCCTGCCGAGTACCTATCAAAATCAGATGATGCTATTGCTTACCCCGTCTCAAAGGTAATCAAATGAACCATGGTAGAATCTAAATTTCCCACCATCTGGAAAATATCATATGTAATCCCACTTCACAAAGGAGGCGGCTCTACTGAATTCTCCAATTATAGGCCAATAGCTATACTCTCTCCACTTGCAAAGATTATGGAAACTTTATTCAGAGACAATTCATGCACAACCTAATCCAAAATCGCCTTATGGCAGACACTCAGCATGGCTTCCGTCCTCATCACAGCACTACTTCAGGCCTCCTAGCCTAACACCATAAACCATACTTGCAACACTAATTATATATCCTCAGCCCTCTTTTTGGATCTTTCCAAGGCATACGATATGGTTGATCACCAACTTGTAATACACACCCTGCAAACATTCTGTCTAGATACTGGAGCCTTCCAATGGTTTCAATCCTACCTGGATGGTCGACAGCAGGCTGGCCTCTGGCAGAACAAACTCTCTAACCTTCTACCTAACACCCTCAGAGTACCACAAGGCTCTATACTAGGGCCCTTTCTGTTCTCCATCTTCATTAACGACCTTTATACTGTCATCCCAAAAGGCAGCTGTATCCAATATGCTGAAGACTCTACTCTGATCTGCTCAGCCACATCTCCAGTAGAGTTATGGTCAACTACCCAGACCACCTTTAATACAATACAAAACTGGCTTTCTGAACATCATCTGATCCTAAATCCCAAATAAACTAAACTGCTGTTATTTCACCAACACGTAGGTCTACCGCTTTCACCTTTACCATAACATCAACTGATGGCACAATAATCTCCCCTGACCCATCTACTAAACTATTAGGTGTCATCATAGACAATAATCTCAAATGTGACCTACATGTTAACCAAATTATCAAAGCCATCAATAAAAACTAGGGTCACTTTACAGAATAAAAGCTTTCATAGCCCCTCCAGCTAAAGGTGCCATAGCTCGCTCACACCTTCTTTCAACCCTTCTGTATGCATTCCTCTACTCGAATATGAACAAGACTGTCCTTAACAAACACTCAGTTTGCTACAACCACATTGCCAGGTTTGCCACTGGGCTGCCTTTTAGGACACATCATTGCATCAATCTAAATCAGCTTGGTTGGCTTGCAATACCCAGCCTAATACAGTATAACCAACTGATTATGGCCTATAAAATCCTCTATAATCCGGACAATACTCCTGCACTTCAAATATTATCACCCCCTATAACAATCCTAGACCGCTTCGATCCTCTAACAAACTACTAATTCAGACTAGCAAATTTAATAACACAGACGGTGATTCTCTCTTTGCAAACTCTGTAAATAGATCCTGGAACCCACTTCCAGCTGATATTACCCTACTTTCCACCTTAGGTCAATTCAACACTAGACTCAAACAACATTTGTCACTTAACTGGCTATGTCAATGTATCAAGCCTGGCTAACTCGAATGTGTAAAATTTGTGAACCAGTTTACTGTGTAATTTAATTTAATCCTGACTTGTGCTCAGGACTAACATTAACCTGTGGAACATGTTTAACTTGCTTACTTATGTAATCTCTGTAAATAAACTGTTTGTAATATGTAATGCTGGTATTATGTAATGCTGTATCTGCTTACCCTTGTAGCTTTTCTCCCCGGGCCTCCCCTGGAAATGGACATGCATCCAGTCGGACTATCCCGGTCAACAAATGTAGGATAAATAAATAAGTAAATAAAATATATTACAGTGACTACAATACAAGTCAGACATTGACACGCACTGACAGCATGCTGAACACACTGGAGCATACGTGGGGACGCAGAATAGCATCCTGCCTGAGCATCACACACCTCCACAGCTGGCACACAGGCATATGTTCCATCGGAATAGAGCACATGCCACACATGGCACACACATCCCCTGTGCCATACACTCACAGCCTGTAGGGCTACACAACGCACCTGCTACAGACGTTTCAGGTACCTGTCTTGGGTGCTGCACTGGGGTCCCGCTCAACAGGCTGTATCTGGTGAAGGTCACAGTGATATACCTCAGGGGCACTATGGTCCACCACAGAACACATGCATACAGGCCAGTCAGAGGCATGGACACATATGACTCACTCATTGACCATGCTAGTATGACTGACCTGAGACATACCTCCCTGGATTACATGATAGGGAACATAGAATGGATCTCTCAGCATGTGGCACAGGCCAGTATGAGCCTGATCTTGGTTGCCAACATACCCTCACCAGGTATGCTACCACTATATGTGGGAAGGGTGTTGTATGTCTACATTATGCTCAGTCTCCACTGTCATTCATAGGGTATCCACTGGCTGTAAACGTGTGCTTACATGCTAGGGAAGCCACAATGATGAGCAAGGGTAATCTTGCACGTGACACCCATGGCCCGATGTATAATGGCAAAGCTCCTTGGTACACACATACTGCCTTATGCTGCAGGACATGGTTTACATAGCCACCTCTGTGGGTATCACACAGGTTAGGACACTAACAGTGCTGCTACACAACAACAGCAGTGTACACTGGAAGATGCATGCACCAGACACTGTCCTCAGCACGGTGAACTGCAATGTCTGTGCAGTACCAGATTCCTGATTCATGGCTCACAGGTGTTACCCATCACTGACAGGTTATGCCCCATACCATGCCTGTCGTCCCCTACACATGTAACACACATGGACAGGGGGGTGTTATCCCAAGGTACCACAGATACACACACCTCCAGGTTGTTGGTACAGCACAAAGCATCAGGGCCTAATCATGTGCAGCTAACAGTGTGTCACACTGCCATCTGGTTCATAGCCTGGCACACACAACCCTCCCATACACAGGAAGACCACTTATCCTCCATAACAACACTGGCAATATGACAGTCTCAAGAACTGTCTTTATATGGCTGGACTGCATCCAGCCAAACATTGTGCGTGAGCATTACTGTAGCTACAACACACTAGTTGAAGGGTTTGCAGCATGTGGTCACTGAATTGCAGTGGAATGACATGTTACCACTACCACAACAGGTGGGAACATGCAGCACCTGTACATCGACTACATGTGCACTATATGGCCCAGACCATATGTGTATCCCCTGCTGTAGGTATTTTACCATATACACCCACACTGTATAGAGACATACCACGTGCGGACCCTGCACAGTAAGACACAGTCATATTGGTATACATTGCAAATACCATTTATCCACTCGAGGCATGTGTCAGACATGGTAACTACTGCAGGTCACAGGTATTTATGTGTATGTGTCACACACATACATCATGTGTGCAATGCCATTGCTGGTTTAGGCAATGGCATGCATTGTTATGTACAAAGACCCACACAAGGTCATACTGTGTGACACAACCACACGTGGCAGTTGTGGGTTACCAAAACATACCTATCTGTACTCTGACAATGGTAATAGACACAGTAGCAGAGCGCACTATTGGCATTACTAGCCAACTAGCCCTGTTTGGCTGTGCTGATAGTGTGGTGACATCCCTGTGTTTACTGGGAGAATATGCAGCATCTGGTGTATTGTAGTATTTGCCAAAAGGATCTGTTCTCTCACACTTGCATTTACACACACCCTACTACCCCCACACTTGCCATTTGCAGGATTCATTCCCTACCTAACTAAGTCATGACACGTGAGAGAGACGCATTAGCAAAGCACACTATTCGGATTACTAGATAGTTCCTCTTCTCTGGCTGTACTTATAGGGTGCTGACAACATCAGTATTTTGAAAGGGTAATGTGCATCAGGTAGTGTGATCTCCTGATTGCCAAAACTAACATGTTTTTCATACGGAAATGCACACACACAAACTCCCCACATCCAAACACACACATGCCATTTACAGGTTTCAAACTCCTACCTAACTACATTACGACACTCGGGAGAGACGCATTAGCAGAGTGCGCTATTACTGGGAGGCTTCCCTTCTCCTGCTGTACTTATAGGGTGCTGACATCATCTGTGTTTAGAAAGGGGAGTGTGCATCCTGTAGTGTGTTCTCCCAGTTGCCAAAAGGGACATTTCCCTCACACAGAATTGCACACACACTAACCCCCCTCATCCAAACACACACTTGCCATTTGCAGGATTCAAACCACTGCCTAACTATGTTATGACACTCGAGATGGACGCATTAGTAGAGCGCGCTATTCGCATTACTGGGAGGCTTCCCTTCTCCTGCTGTACTTATAGGGTGCTGACATCATCTGTGTTTAGAAAGGGGAGTGTGCATCCTGTAGTGTGTTCTCCCAGTTGCCAAAAGGGACATTTCCTTCACACAGAATTGCACACACACTAACCGCCCCTCATCCAAACATACACACTTGCCATTTGCAGGATTCAAACCACTACCTAACTATGTTATGACATTCGAGACGGACGCATTAGCAGAGCGCTATTCGCATTACTGGGAGGCTTCCCTTCTCCTGCTGTACTTATAGGGTGCTGACATCATCTGTGTTTAGAAAGGGGAGTGTGCATCCTGTAGTGTGTTCTCCCAGTTGCCAAAAAGGGCATTTCCTTCACACAGAATTGCACACACACAAACCCCCCTCATCCAAACACACACACTTGCCATTTGCAGGATTCAAACCACTACCTAACTATGTTATGACACTTGAGACGGACGCATTAGCAGAGCACGCTATTCACATTACTGGGAGGCTTCCCTTCTCCTGCTGTACTTATAGGGTGCTGACATCATCTGTGTTTAGAAAGGGGAGTGTGCATCCTGTAGTGTGTTCTCCCAGTTGCCAAAAGGGACATTTCCCTTGCACAGAATTGCACACACACACTAACCCACCTCATCCAAACACACACACTTGCCATTTGCAGGATTCAAACCACTACCTATGTTATGACACTCGAGACGGACGCATTAGCATAGCACGCTATTCGCATTACTGGGAGGCTTCCCTTCTCCTGCTTACTTATAGGGTGCTGACATCATCAGTGTTTAGAAAGGGAAATGTGCATCTTGTAGTGTGTTTTCCCAGTTGCCAAAAGGGACATTTCCCTCTCACAGCCTTTCACACACACAAATCCCACTCACCCACACACACACACTGAGCATTTGCAGGATTCAAACTCCTACCTAACTATATTATGACACTTGAGGGAGACGCATTAGCAGAGCGCACTATCCAAATTACTGGGCATCTGTTCTGCACCTGTAGTATTTATAGGGTGCTGACATCTTTATTTCTACAGAGGTATGTACATGTAGTACTACCTGTCAGGTGGGGGATAGCATATATATGCATTTGCAGCCACCTACGTCAGGGTCAGATATGCACATCACACTGGCAGGTTATGTTCTATACCATGCTTTGGGACCACAGGACCTGTAACACACAACACAACCAGTCCAGAACACCACACCCACATCCAGGACACACACTTAGCTTCCCTGGGAACAGTGCCAGGATATGCAGGTGTTCACATACACCATTCCAGTTGTTAACATCAGGTACAGGCATATTGTGTGTGAGAACTACTCAGGCCTCTACTACTTTACCCTACAGCCACTACAATTTGTGGGTCCATGTGCTATGGCAGAACCACACACCACAGCCACATGGGGGAATACATATTGCACCTGTCCATCTGCAACGTGGGTACTCACTGTTCCACACCAGTGGTAGACCACCATTGTTGATATCTGACCATACCCACCTTTCCCTGGACATCCATATCCCATCTCCACCCCCAGGCAAGGTAGTCACTGCACACAAACTGTATTTAGCACAAGCAGACTCTACACTTGTGCAGACTGGGGTGGACAACTTCAGAGGACCCATGCTGGAGGACTATACTGGCCACTCAGCATAATCCTTGACAATTGCATTCTATGCGCATGTGTACGGTTTGCATTGGTCATGCTATCCCACATATACCCACGACTGCTCCACAACAAGACACCTGTCAGCTGTACACCAGCCATATATGCGCCGTACAACAGACAGAGTGACCTAATACATTGCAGAGCTGTAGTCCACAGAGGGAGGACATCTGTGAACAGTTCCGGCACGGCACTTCATTCACACATACTCATTACAACACAGTGTTGACAGTGGAATCATCCAGAGAATGCAGATAGGGCTCCCCTCAGTCTGTTATTGACGGACACCTACTGTCAGAGATCCTCAGCAACCCTCTCACAGCACACACCGACAACATGGCTGTGGCTTAGCACATTCAATCCCTGGGACCTCCACGGTGCCCCTGCTTGACAGCTCACTAGCCTCACATGTTGCCTTCTGTGACCTACTTTACAGTGGCACAGTAGCCTACTATCCTGGGGATGCAGATGCCAAGCACACTCTGGCTGAGCTGTAATTCCCTAGGGCAACAAGCCTAGTATTGACCTCTACACCCATATGTTCAATTGTCGGATGCACAATATTTGTTGTGCTGCTCTACTGTTTGCAGGTCTTTATTGCCATAGCATTCCCTGTTCCTATGACCAACTTGTGTATCTGTGGAAGATGTTTGCATATGACAGCGATCCACTATATCACTTATGTCTCTGTAGTCATTTACTGTGTGCACTGGGCTGATTGCTGTGTTGTGGTTGGTTCCTGGACTGACACGTACAAACACCAGATATGTGTGGCCAACTGCTAAACGGAGATATGGCCTAAGTGTGTGAGCATGCCCAGTTCAGCCTTTCCATGGCATGTTGTCTGACATATGCCTCATTTATCAAAGTGTGCGAGCATGCCCAGTGTGAGCTTTCCATATGTTGCACTCTGAAGTCCACCACATATTTGGGTGTGTGTGAACTACAACAATATCTCACGTTTATGGTTGTGTGTTGGGTGTCATGTTGTGTACTAACTGGCCAACTGCTTCGTGTCTGCCACAACAGGGGTTATACTGTGCCTGCAGGGATTGCATGGGATACTTTGCAGACAGTTCTCAACATACTTTCATAATGACCTAACACTGTAGTACCGTATAGTGTACTGGTTCAGTACTTTCACTGTGGTGGACAGTATCCTGGGCTTTAGTCCTATGACTGCTTGACATCTTCATTGTGAGCACAACAGACTGTGTAGGGGCCACTTGTGCACATATGACCATGTTGCAATATGTTCAGATATGGACTACCTACACCAGGCTCGTCCAACATTGCTAGTGTATTCCACAACATGGGTGGACATTGGCAAACACTAGCGATGTTCCCTAGGCCATTTCTGATGCTAGTCACAGGGTGTGTTAGCCCTTCGACACACATTGTAACTGGAGTTTGCCATGGCATATGTCATGGTTAGTATACTGTGCCTCCGTCTACCTCTGACATAACAGTGATACCCAGGGTTAGCCTACCATCTCCCATACACTCATCAGGATTCCTCTTGAGGGGTGTCGATATGTGGCTCTCTGGCTGACCTGTACCAGGAGTTTACTGAAGAGTGGGGGTGCCTTCTGTGTTATGGATCATTCTGTACAGCTTGTCCTATGTATGTCAGTGCTGGGGTTCAGGTCTCTCATGTGCATAGCTCACTGCCATTCAGATTGTACAAGGTGCAACATGTTCATTCATTCCAGGTTGGACATGGCTTCATACATCAGGCACAGCTTTCCTGTAGCTGGGAAGGATGGCGGTGTGTAGGGCTGCAGTTTGTTTACTCAGGCAACACATGGCATCTGTTCATGCTCTTTGCTACCCCTGGTGGGGTACTGTTGTGGACTTTACAGTTGATGGAGGTGTCTGCTGCGGTATATCCCACAGGGGCTATTGTAGTCAGTTGTGACACTGATGGAGGATGGCTGCAGAGCCACAGTGAGTTCCCTTATCTACATCTGCCAACCTTCATGTTTGGGTGGGTATATGGTACATGTTTCTGCGAACACTACAGCCACATGTTTGTCCAGTGCAGGATATTTATCACCTTTTGTACCCAGGTCTCACATTACATGTTAGGTACCTCATGGGTTAACACCTGTGTGGTAATTTGTGGGCACTTACTGTATATCCACGGTGGTTGTCTATACACAGTTCTGCAATTAGCTTGCTGACATGGCTATGGCTACAGTTGTCTGTTTGTAGGTGGCCCTTTTGTGGGTTGTTTGTGTCAGCTGGGGGTCGGATATGGTGGGCTGTTTGTACTCCTCTGCATACATGTTCAGTCACAGTCCTTCCATGTTGGCCTATACCTATGGGACATATATACAGAACGGGGGTGGGGGGGCCAAGACCAGGCCTTGTGGGATGACACTCATATCCGCTTTGTAGGCTGACATGGATGCGGCATGTCTGACCATGTCAGTTCTGTCCTTGGTCTGGTTTGCAACCCCTCTACTGACATAGGGGTATATATTTAAGCTGCTGAACATATCCATACTGAACTCGTACGGTATTGTCTAGAAGCATGTGCACGGTCCAGCTACGCTGTGTGGACCACATTGCCCTCATCAATGACCTTAATGACTGCTTCAAATGGGTCAGACATGTTTAGGGGCAGGTTCTGCAGTTACAACAGCCACACTGTGTAGGGTCCAGTATCAGTAGGTCCACAATAGCCTTCTGTCTGCGGTACATACTGATCCTTTCCATAGCTGTGCAGAACAAGCTTGTCAGGATCCTGGGGTGGTAGTTTGGAGTATCCATTCAGGCAACACCTTTGTTGTGATGGACCACTGTTGTTGTACACTGCTCTTTGGGTACATATCCTGTGGTAAGGCTGACATTGGGCAGTAGTGTGATTTGGCATTCCATAATTCTTGGAGTCCATGTTGGCCTCAGCACAGGACACCATCACATACCTTTGCTGCTGTGTGTTCCGCTTTGCAGATGATGGCTGTTACCTCAGCATCTGCAATGTCAGGGGACCATCAGTCTGCTGGGATAGGTATTTTGCACTTTCGGGGGTTTGCACTACACCTGACAGGTTGTATGTTAGCAATATGTGTGTGTGTTTGGTATGTTGTTTGTAATATCCGTGTGATTTGGAGCATATCTGTGGATGCCCAACATGGTTCCTACCATCAGTTGGGTAAGCCTTGTGATTATCCTTAGTGTCCTGTACGCTTTGTATCTTCATAGGTTCATGGGTTCATACTAGGCTATACACCCTAGGCCATTAGTAAGCCTAGCCAGAGTGTGTGTGTCTTTCACCACCCCTTGCTATGTTCAATTATGGCCATTTATGAAGTTCTTCACTGTGCCTCTGTCTGGTCCTGACACAGTGAGGACCGCCAGTATATATGTACGGACATCCATCCACTTGGCAATATTCCTGTTGAGGGGTGTCAGTGAGGGGCTCTGCCTACCATGGATTGGGATCCTGTTTCTGGGTGTGGGGAGCCTCTGGTTTATGTATCTGTCCCTCAAACACATCTTATTTCATTATGTGTTGAGGCTGACATCTGTGACTCTCACAGCTCCAATGGCTTTGATTTCCTGTGGTGTAGCATGTCCATTACTCCTGTGTTGGACATGGCCTTGTACAACAGACATACAATGCCTCTGTGTAAGCAGTGTGTGACTGCAGTCAGCTGGGGTGTCTACAGCCAGGCAGCATATGACATATATTTCACACCCTTTATCCTGTTGGTGAGGTAACTATGAGGTCTTCTGAACCGCTGCAGGTGTCACGTATGGTACAACCCAGATGAGTCATTGTACTAGTTTATGGGTCTGATAAGGGAACAGTACAGCGGCACAGTGACCTCTGTTGATATTGATGTGAATCCTTTTATGATACGGTGTCCACTATCGACAATCTTCATAGCCACATTGGCATTGTGGGTGTCACATGACAGATTAATGTCAACCTGTGTCCCTAGGTCCCTGATTACTCCTTGCATACATAATGGTTTGACACCTATGTGGTAATTTGTGTGTACCTTGTCTGGTATTTGGTGGGACATTCATACTGTCCAGTGTCTTCGGATGTCTGGGTGGAGTTCTTGTGTGTGAGAGTGTGGTCTGTCGCATGCTACAGACTGTACAGCAGTTTTGACTACAGTTATGTGCACATGGGTGGTCTCCGCTGCTTTGTGCATTGTCAGTTACCTGGCAATATGGGTGTCTGTGCTGCATATGGATACTCCCCCTCCTTTGATGTTTTGGTGCAGGTGTTGGGGCCATAACACATGATATGTGGTATAACCTAGTAGTGCTGGTGTGCTATCACTAGACTTGCAGCAGGCTTCTGTCACTGCACAGACATCAATGTTCTCCATAATGGGAAGTGCCTCAGGGGCATTCATATTGCAGTTTACACATCTGGCATTGGTCAGCATTACCCTTATGTTTCCTACCACTTATGTTTTCTAGGGTGGTGGGTAGTCTTTTTGGCCTTGCCTACATACGGCTCTATGGAGGCGGCAAAGGCCTTATCCAGTATCCAGACGCACACGGGTAACAGCTGCAAGCCATCCCTGGAACAGCAGCATGGCTTGTCATGCTTGACATCTCAAGCAGACAGACATTAGACCCTCTTGGACTGACAGCTGTAACTGTGCCAGCTGTTAAACATGAGCATTCTGTGTTTGTACTGTGGCATCATTCTTGGTGAGGGTTGGATGCTGCACACAGCCAGTGTCATACCACCCTGGGGTACATACTCAGAGGGACCATCCATGTCTCTTTTGATGTTGACCAGGGAGGTACATCTCAGGTAATTCACACCAGCATGGACATTGAGTGCATCATATTTCTGCTTGCTTTGGGGTGACCTGCATACTTGTGTTATGTGGCATTTTGTGGCAGCCTACAGGCAGCTTACTTTACCCTTTCCCTTGTTCAGTCTGGTGAGTGGGACAGCAGTGTGTCTGCCTATACAGACACCTATTACGACTGTATCAGGCATGTTGTTTCTCCTTCTGGCCTGTGACTGTTTGGCACACCAGCTTTGCATACTATTCATTGCATGTGCTATGTTTGAAGGTTGTGGTTGCTTGTGATCTGCTTTGGAGGCTTCTGTTGGTGTGGTGTGTTTGTAATTAAGGCCTCCAGGAATATTTGTCTATGTTTATGTGTTTGGTTTACAGTTGTGGTAGGTCTATGTGGGACTGGGTTTGTGGTGTATGTGGTTACCTTCTCCTCCTGACTAGTTTTGACAGTACTGGGTTGGTGGAGCTCAACCTCTGGTTTGGATACATGGATGCATCTATCACTTATATTTGTATTTATTGGGGGGTGTTGTGGTTGTCTGTGTACTTGGGACTGGTGTCACATTGCCTCTGGATTCACAGATTCTACTTGTTGTGGCTGGACTTAGTGGATTGTATGTGTGGACATATGTTATTGCCATACTACTGGTCAGTGATTACTTCCCTTTTTATGTTTGCTCTATCATGTGGTAGCTTCCTCATTCTCTTGCATGGTTTGGTAATGGCTGGAGTCCAGCATGCCAGATGCCTGCATGTATGGCATTGTGTGTTGTTGTTATTTGTGATTGCATACTCCAAGCATTCCTGGCTGTGTTCATGGAATGCCTGTATAACATGTTCTGTGGTGTGTCCCATATTCTGCACTTGCACAGGGCCTTTTGTGGATTCAACATCGGTTTTGAGGGCTGCAACCTATGCTTTACACATGTTTTTCACTGTGGTATTCTGGCCAGGGACTGGGGTCAGGATGTGTATATCCAGTGTGATCACTCTATGGTCTGGTCTTACCAGTGAGGGGTACACTTCTCATCTTGCCATCCAGTACACATGTTGCTGATTATCACATCCAGTATGCTTACCCCTCTTGTGGGAGTGGTACATTGTTCCTGGGCATTTTGGTTTATGGAATCTGGGTAATTTTCTCCTACTGTGTTGGTGCTAGTATAATGCTCCCGGTGTATGTCTGGGTATTTTCAGTCAAGCAATATAATGTGGTTTGGGGGGTTTGATATACTCATGTATTCCGACATAGGCCAGGTGCAGTTCCTGGTATTAGGACAGTAGTCTGCAGCAGGCTATAAACTGGGAGGCAGTTTTAGCCATTGGTATATGACCATGGCTAATCCATGCTGCTTCTTGTTGTGGTACCAACATGGGGGTGTGGTTATCCTTGCCATTTCTTGCTAGTCACCCTCCTTTTGTAGCTTGTTCCATGTTTTGCGGCTGTACAGCACAGTATGAGGTGTGTCCTGGTAGTGTTAGGGTGCTGATGTGAGCCTTGACCCAGTTCTCTATTACAGGACTGGTATCTGCATTCTCCATACTGTATGCGTTTACACTGCACACATCTTGCTGTTTATACATCTGTCATTGGGTAGCATTACATCTAGGTTCCTATCCCTTGTAGAACCTATGAAGGTGGGTTTGTGTTTTGAGACTTACCTATTCAGGGCATGCTGTGGGTACTGACAGCCTTTGCCAGTATCCATGGGGCATGGCATGATAGGTGCACGCCACCCCTAACAGGTGGTGCATCATGTCAAGCTCCGCATGTCTTCCCAGCCTGAAACACATTGGCTCCCCTTTGACTAACTGAATTACTTCAGCCAGTTATTGCACTTGATCATCCCATCGTCATTTTGTGGCTTCATGCTTGGTGAGGGTGGATGTTAGTCAGGGTGCTCAGGTGTGCATATAGTACATGGTGTTATATTACTTAACACATGGCATTCATGCCTCAGGTGGTGCTGCAGGGCTGCCTCTGTCAGATGAGCATATTACACTTCCCTGTACATGTTTGTGAGCAGGTCATGTCATTTTAGGCATCCATGTTATTATTTGAGTGAGTCAGAGGGGGTATCATTCCCAGGGTTCCTACTGAGCCAGTGTATGTGCTATGCATTGCCTCTTTGCCAAGGCCAGGGCATACTGGGCACGCCTCCTTCTGCCTACTGGGGCAGGCTCAGGTTGTTCCTCCTCCGGGTCACGCTCTACCTGTGATGGCCTTGGCAATGGTGGGGGGCTGTTTGGCCCGGCCCTATGCTGGTCCTGCTGCAGCTGTTTTCGCAAGATCATATTATGTAGCATAGCACATACCATGACAATTTGGGTATATGTAGTTGGTGTGTACTGCAAGGCTCCACCAGATGTGTCCAGACTTGAGCAGCCCAAACACACGCTCTATTACATTACGTGATTGTGCGTGTGCCTCATTATGGCGTTCCTGTTCAGGTGTGTGTGCGTTTCTGATGGGTGTCATCAGCCACGGCTCCAGTGCATAACCTGCATCCCCCACTAGGTGTCCATGTGGGATGTCCCCATTGGCAAATGTCTGGTACAGCTGCGTCAAATGCCAGATGTGGGAATCGTGGTAACTCCCAGGGCAGCCAGCACACACATTCATTATTATGCCCTGGGCATCACACATGACCTGGCAGTTGATGGAGGGGAAGCCCTTGCGGTTAATGTAGGCCCTACCCTGCTCACCGGCTGGTGCTTTGATGCATTTGTGCGTGCAGTCTATTGCACCCAGTACCTCAGGGTATTCCGCTATTTGCTGGAAGAGACGCATATTGCTGGCCAATACCTCACGGGCATTGGGGAAATATACATGATCACCGACATGTGCTGACATGGCATCCAGGAACTGGTGCAGTACCCTGGAGGCTGATGCCTGTGATATCCCCATCATATCGCCAGTTGGTCTCTGGAAGGTACCTGTTGCTAGTATTCTTAGGCCAACACATACCTTGGTTTCCACTGGGATGGGTTCCCCTCTGTTGGTTTTGTGTGTGAGGCGTGGCCTGCACAGCTCAACAATTTGCTGCAGGAACTCTCTGTCCACTCTATAGCGCTCTACTATCTCCAGCTCATGTAACCCGTGGTAGGTGACCCTGGGCCTGTACACTCTTCTCCGTCTCCTCACTGTGGGTTGTCTGGCACCATCTGCATTGTCACCACCCTCAGCAAGTCACCTATGTCTCATTATGACAGCTATGGCAGCCCCTAACATTTCTGCTCTGAGTTCAGCTTTTTCAGTTTTCACTTCTATTAGCTTACTCCTGTCTTGCAGTGTCTCTTAAGGGAAACATCCTGCACTACTGTTTGCAGAGTTTTAAGTGCTGGGCTGGGCTACTATTCTTCCTGTGTAATTGCCTGCTTCTAATTGTTTTCACCTGCTAGCTTCAGCAGTTATCCCTGCTAGCTTCCTATTAATTCTGTTGCTTCCTTTTTCCTCTCTGTTTCCTCAGGGGGGAGCAACGTGCATACCATCAGAAACACGCTCACAGTGGCTTACACGCGCGCACATGTGCTTACACGGTTCAGAATCTACTTATTCGGGTTAAAAAGCGCATTCACCCACTCAAACACTGTTACACATCTGCCAACAACCTCCAACATACTCAGCCTGCCCTACACGCGTGCACACCCGTGCAAACAGTGTTAAACATCTCCCAACACGCTCCCACATGCTCAGTCTGCCTTACACACGCGCACACTGCCCTACTCGCGCTTCATGGCACGCACACGTGCACATGCACGCCCAGCAAGACACTTTGGTGTAAGTAACAGTGTACACCTTCCATTTCTTGACTTTCCATGACTTATCTAGTGGCACACCTCTTTCCATGATCTGTGCCTGTCATCTGTCATGTTACACTGGCCTCCAATGAACTGCATTTCTTTCTACCATTCCCCCCTGTGATGTCACCTATCTCCTACTCTATTCCTCCCCATTATGTATCTCTTACACTACTCAGACTGTGCTCATTTGCTATGTGACTGTGAGATTCAGTATCCTAACCCTCATTTACATGAGATTGCCTACTAATGCTTAGTTACATGTCTTAGACTCAGCTTCCCCCCTTAGCAACCACTACACGGTGGCCATGTTGTTTTTGGTCTGCTGGTCCCTGCATTGTCATTCCATGTATTGCATGAAACCCACATTTGTGGGTTTATAACCTTCATTTTCATGTTTTATACAGCGCAGCCCGTTTGCGCGGGGCTGCGCTGGGTTTAAACATCGGCGATCGCCAAAAAAAAAATTATATTTTTATTATTATTTTGGCATCGGGTTATATTGCCAATGGCCACATATTTGGCCATTGGCATACTGCCTGAGTCATATAAACCCTTTTTTTGGAGCTGACATGGCTCCGTTGTGGAATTTGCAGAAACGTACTCAGTTGTCAACTGAGTACATTTCTGCAGCTAAAATGTCTCTTACACGGACTGGTTTCTGCTTCGTGGATCGCTAATATACCTCATTTGCATACATTTCAGATGCAAGTGAGGTATTTAGCATGTCCACACCCAGTCCGTGTAAGAGACGTTTTAGCTGGTCTCTTACACGGAGTTTAGGGCTGTTCCTGGATCGCGAGGCTTGCATGGAGTGTTGCACGTCTCTTACACTCTGTGCAAGCCTTCGTGAATCCTGCCCCACTTGTTTTGAAAGAACTTTCCTGCACAAATCTTTTGAGGTGACCATCAGCTACAGGCTATTCTAAAATCTCTGTTGACTTTTTTGGTCAATACTGATCAATACACTATAAATAAAATAAAATATAATATAATCAGAGTTTTTGTTTGTATGATCAGACCCAGTTGTTACTTAAACTTTTTTATTTGCTTTGCAAAGACAGTTGTGTTTATGTGCAGCTGTTTATTTCCTAGTAAAATTTAGGAAATGTTTGAGTAACACTGCAACCAAAATGTGATCCTTCCTTACCAGTGGGAATTTGTTGAGGGAGCAATACAGTGGATAATTTACCTACCGAGAACTATTATTGTTCTTTATTATGACATTTAAATTATGTTCTTGGAGTATGAATGGTCTGGTTAATCCAGTTAAAACCCTCATGTTCTTCACTTTAAAATATTCCACCCATTGTTATTCCGTTCCTTAGACTCACGGTTTAGGAAATGCAACACAGTAACTAAGGGTTTATAATTTAGTGGGAACTTGAGTTTTAATAAAAAGCTCTTCTAGCTAATGTCCATGCCCATTTTGTGATGATAAAGGACTGTACAAGGATATGGTCATTGGTTTACATCAGTCTAAAACTTTGGTTAGGTTTAAGGCAAATATTACTGAATTTATTTTACTTTCAAGAAGGGAAAGACATTATGGATTGGAGACTGAAAGCTAGTAACCAATGTCAAAGGTATTTAGGAGGGCTGAGAGCTTTATAATTCCTCATGCAAGGATGCACATTAGCAGCTTTTTTATCTACTTGGGGTTATCAGTACAATCAGTGCATTGCCAGTTATTACAAATTGATTCACCTATTCTTCCCATCTATAAAAAATATTCTGTGCTGGACTGAATCTTAATATTGAGTGAACATGCATATGCAGTTCAGTTTCTGGAAATCTGTTCTTTTTCTCTTTTTTCCAGTGGTACACCCCTATTGTTAAAATTAAACAGTGTGAATCAACTGTCATTCTAAGTCAACAAGTCATTCTAAGGGGATCCAGTATCTGTCTGGCTGGGATGACATGATCGACAGACCACGATGCTTTGCCAGACATGGCCTGCACCTGTCACCCTTGGGGTTCTGGATACTGGCTAAGGCTCTTGCCATCCCTGTAGTGCCTTTTTTAGGCAAGGTTCAAATGACAAATTTACCACTGTAACAGGTACAAGCAAGCAAAATCTGAGGGTAATGCTACTCAATGCGAGAAGTCTAAACCTCAAAATGCACTCACTCGAGGCACTTCTTAAAATGGAGAACATAGACATATGCGCAGTGACAGAGACCTGATTCAAGGCTCCAGAGAGCACCCCTGCATTACCAGGCTATAATTCATACCACACCTTTCGGCCACCTCACCTGGACTGAAACACTAAAGGCAGAGGCATGTCCATATTCATTAAAGATATCCACACCTCCAGGCTAGTTGCTCAGCATAATGCATCTGAGATTATCCAAGTGCAACTAACTCTGGGCAAGACCACAATCCAAATTGTAGCTTGCTACAGATCCCCCACCATGCCCCAGGATTCCCACTCCTCATTTCTTGATACACTGGAAAATATTAGGGTACATCCTAACACCCTAATAATGGATGATTTCAACTACCCCACCATTAACTGGGAAGACTACTCACGTACCAACTCTTTTGCTCAACGTTTTCTAGAATTCATAAATTCCATTGCCTTGGATTAACTTATCCACACCCCCACCAGGGGAAGCAATATGCTAGACCTGGTCATTACCAACATTGGAAACCGGTGTTCCACACCAGAGGTCAATTACTCATTGGTCAGATCCGACCACAAGCTAATCACCCTAGACATCCACATCCCGCCCCCAGCCCCCATTAGGGAAACCACTGTAAAAAATTTCTCCAAAGTCAACTTCACGCTTCTTAAGACAGAGGTGTCAAAGTTCACGACACACATGTAGACGGACAATAGAGGTGCGACTGCTGAATCCTACACAAACGCACTTTATAAGCACTTACACGAGTGCATGGATCGTGCAATCCCTAACATAACCAAGATGCTATCTTCCAAAAAAGGAAGCCAATCTGGTGGTCCCCTGCCATAAACAAACTCTACAATAGAAGAAAGAAACTGTTGAAAAACAGAATAAAATCCCATGATTGGAGGAACTCCCTGGTCAGCTTCAGTAAAAAGCTGAAATCCCTCATAAAATCCTCCAAAGCTAGTTACAAAAACAAAATTGCCATGGATTCTAAAGACAACCACAAAGCATTCTACAGCTATGTCAGGAATCTCAATGGCAACACTCAGATCTGTTTTGAGTTACAGCACAATGGCACTAAATATACAGAACCAACTGATATTGCCAACATCCTGGCAGATAGGTTCAATGCTACCTTTACCCCCCTTTCACTCCCTAAAGGGCCTATCTCTATACTGAAAGAATGGAAAGTTCCTGTAATCATGGCTGCACAGGTAAAAACCGCACTCTCCAAAGCCAAGAACACAGAATCCATGGGACCTGACAACATCCCAGGCTGCGTTCTACATGAACTACAGAACGAACTAGCACCCCAGCTAAGTACCATGTTCAATGATAGCCTTACCTCAGGCTTTGTGCCCACTGAATGGCGCACAGCGAAGGGTATCCTACTCCACAAAGGGGGAGCCACAACAGACCCCGGGAACTACCGCTCCATTTGCCTGACGAGCCTGGTCTGCAAGGCTATGGAACATATCATCATGGAACTTACAAACAATGACATTAGTAATCTCCAAACTCTGGACCCCACCCACTTCGGGTTTGAAAAAGGCGGATCATGTCTCCTAAACCTGATAGACTTCTTTGAAGTGGTCAACAAAGCTATAGATGAGGGTAAGGTGGTTCACGCAGCCAATCTAGATCTTGCCAAGGCTTTTGACACCATCCCCCACTCTGGAATTATAGATAAACTCACTAAGCTAGGTATAAATCACTATGTCACAAGATGGGATGCCAACTGGCTCACTGACAAAACCCACACTGTGAAAGTAGCAGACTCCAAATCTGACTTCAGACCAGTGACAAGTGGAGTACCACAGGCTTCAGTCCTGGGTCCCCTCCTGTTTGGTATCTACTTCTCTGAAGTACAGGCTAACACAGAAGGTCTTTGGATAATGAAGTTCGCAGATGATTGCAAACTAGGAGCCATAATCAAAACTTCTAATGATGTGGACATCCTACAAAAGGGCTTCACTGAGACAGATGCCTGGTGTCAAAGCCATGGCCTCAAGCTCAATACCAAAAAGTGCATTGTCATCCCTTTTGGTAAAAACTCTGTACCCATGAACTACCACATTGGCGGTGATCTTCTTAACAAAGAAAGTGTGAAAACAGACCTTGGGACACAGATGGACAGTAGTCTCTACTTTGATAATCACATCGCCACAGTAGTCAGGAAATCCTTCTATGTAACACACCTCATCACAAAAGGTTTCTTATCCAGGAAAAAAGGGGGTCATTGTTCCCCTCTATTCGTGACTCATTAGACCCATTATAGAATACAGCGCCCCTTTTGGTATGTACCTCGCAAGACATCTACAACAACTGGAAAGGCCACAGAAATACCTCACAAAGAGGATTACCAGCCTCAAACAGATGGTCGATGCAGACCATCTCAAAAAACTCCAGCTGTACTCCATCACATATCGCCTACTCAGAGGCAATCTCTGCCTAACATACAAAGCTATGTCAAACCTAGAGCTGTTGGCATGCTCCACTTAGAGAAATCCCAGTCCCTCCGAGCTACATGCTCTAAGGACCTAAACCTTGTCACCACAATAAACATAACATGCTGGAAGGATAGATTCCTGTCCCAGAGACTTCCCATACTCTGGAACAAACTACCTATCTATATCAAACAAAGCTCCTCATTAGCACTCTTCAAGAAAAATATTGATGACTGGATGGCAGATAGGAAATTCACCCCGGGAATCACTTCTGTGGCTCTGCTCGATAGGGGCACAGGAAAATAATTTTCTTGGGTGGTGAAAGCCAGGTTACCTTTTTGGCTTGGCTTATATAGGCCCTAGGGCCAATAGCCTAGTACCTACCTATGAACCTATGAACCGAGACACTGTAGGTTTAATTTTCTCTTTTGTGATGTACAAAACCAGTGGGTGGAGATAAGTCTTCAAAACCAGAGGGTTTTGAACTGATGGGCTAGAAGGATGACTTGGAACTAAAACAGACAAGAGAGGATTAGATAATGTAGATTATTTGTTTGAGGGGAATGGGCAGCCCAATAGTAGCTCAGAAATTAGTGCACAAACAGGGTGATGATAAAGTGCTAAAAGAAACTGAGCTAGGTAAAGCTGAAATTAGCCACAATAATAGAATGTAAGCTGTTTTTTTAAGCTTTTTCTTTTAAGCAAAGGTATTTTGGGAATTCTTTGGCATCTGAAAAGCTTCTGTAAGGACAGATAAGTGGTTTTGTTGAGGAGATACTCTTAAGCAACTGGTTATGGATCAACTTCATTGTAACCCGATGGAGATATTGATGGTGTTTTTTTTTACTATTATGAACACTTTTACATCTCTTGGGATGGTTTCTGACCTATGAAACACTTGAAAATTTCTGATAAATTTACATCTTACTGGACAGAGGTAAGAGTTAGCCCAAATAGTGATGTCTCCAGTTTCAGAAGATGGGCTGCAACTGCTGCTACATCCTCTTCTGAAGAACAAAATCCCCAAAACAAGAGAGATTAATATGCATATTGGTTTCAAGTCTATGCTGGAGATATGATGGGGACATCTGGGGAGATAACATATTTGTTTTTAGTTCTCCTAGACTTTCCAAATATAAACAACAGGTCCAAGATTTGATCACTGAATTCTGGGTGAGAAGGATGACAAATACCTAATTTGAAATTTAACCAGGTATTTCCCAATCCTCTGATTGTGCAAGTCATGAACTTACGTTATTAGCATTGATTTTGCTGGTTCCCCCAAAAAAGCTATCGCATGACATTGGAAGTCATCTGTCACTCACAAAATACATAATATTCATAATTTATCAAAAGATATTGCTAGACCAGAATCATGGGTCCGCACTGAACAGTCCAGACCAACTTTTTTTCATATGCTTGTGGTGGCCACCGATCTTCTTAGATTTCTGCCCACTATACCATTTAAACCACTAGGAATTTTTTGAATATTGAAAGCAGCAACTGGTTGTTGAAAAGTAATTCAGTATTTACCATGATTTTTTAATGTTTATTTTTGGTTCTGCTTTTTATTTGTGTAATTGACTCCTTATCAATTTTGTTTGAATTTCTACTCAAATGAATATTATTATATCCAACAGCTGATGTTTATGTTTTCTAGTTTTAATAAAATTGCAATAGAAGCTGCTAATTGAAAAAAATAAGTTAACTCTTAAATAAAACTAAGCATTTTGGCATGAGTAAACTGTATACACTTGCTACTGCTTCCTTGAAGGAAAGACTACAGAGCAGTGTCATACAAAACTTTACAAGCATTTTTTATGATATAAGTCAAAGTAATAAAAGACATGCTCTGAAAATTCATAATAAAGGTAACAACAAAAGAAGCTTTTTTAATGGGCTAGGTTCTCAGGATAAAATCATTAATCATTAAGAGTGCTAATGAAAACATAATGTTACAAAAACTGGTAGCCAAAAGACAGGTCACCTTTCAAGCAGATGGTGTCAAAGGTTTAAATGGCTATGTGAAATTAGCATCATTCATAAAATTATGGGATATTTGTGTTAAATACTTGTTTTTATTTGGTATTTGAGAAGATAATTAATCTTAGTCTATATAAAATGCCTTTTTTCTGGCAGAAGTCATGGATTACATTGTGTTTAAGAAAATCAAGTTGCAACATTGTTATTCTTTACACCAAAGGACAGTATGCCTGAAAGTTTGTTATTAAGGTAACATAATTTGTGCAACTCAGGTGTGTTGCTACAGTCCACTCGCTCCTTTTTTGCTGTAGCAAGTGTGATGGAGGTGGCACGATCAGCGTGTACCAATCGATCAGTAGTGCATTTTCCACAATGGCAATATCCAAATTCATTTCCGTACCTACCAGCATTCAGAAATGCTGGCACAGAAATTAATTTTGATACTGTTATTGCAGTCAGTACTGAAGTACTTGCTTTGGTACTTTGTGTGGTATAAATTGTAGCAAGCGGTTTGCTGCATTTCTTCAAAGAAGGCTTTTTGTTCCTGGACCTGAGAGTCACACCAGAGCTGGAGCACTTTGTTTTTTTTTTTACTTGGGGCTGAGGAGTGTCTAATCAGGCAGCAACACTGGGCACTTGGTGAGACAGCTACAGTTCTGAGTACAAAAGTAAACAAACTAATACTTGCAGTTATATTAATGAGTTGCTAAAATGATTCCTGGATTATAAGTCATTTTCATAAAATCTTCTCTATTAAAGTGAGGGGTACTTCACTAGGACATGTGTCATTAACAGACTTTTTCTGACTTATACCCTGTTATGGTCATTGTTGCATTAATGGTTTCCTACTTTAACACCATTAACCCTTCATTCTATGTACGAATATCAGATGTAGATCTGCATTATCTATTAAGAGGGATGGCACTAACTGGTGCTGGCCTATTTCCTGTCTTATATCTAAGAATTCCCTAAGAGATACTTCCTGTATTTAGGTAGTCCTGTCTTTGTAATCCAGATAGAGCTGATTTCATTGGCATCCTATCTTCTTTATCTGATGGATGGTTTCCAGGATTTGTTTATCAGCAGTTTCCTCCAGATTAGGAAGCTGTAGTTTGTTCAGTCTAGGAGTCTGCAATCTGTGCACTCCATGGGTCCTGTATTTCACTCTCTGTTTCTCTTACTGTAGTATCTAATATATGGATACTCCCCACCCCCTTTTCTCAGTCTTGCCATAGCCAAAAAAAATCCATGACTACATGTGACTCATATATCTCCAAGACCCACAACCCTTAGTCATGGCTCAGCTAATCTGCTGGTATTGGCAGAATTCCTATCAGTCAAATAGTTTCTGGCTACAGCAGTTGAGAATACCTCCAGTATAAATCTAGTGGAGAGCCTGACATCAAATACGTTCAAGAATATACTGGGTACTGGCAAGAAGGCTGCCTGGCATATTGTCTGGATTTGTCTGGATCCACGCAGTTAGTGTTTTTGGAGAGAATCCTCAGAAATTGCAGCAAAGTAACTGAGGAAGTGGGCAGGTTAATGGGAGCTAGAAAGTTAGGCAGAGATAAGAAAGTAAAATCTGAGCTAAATTTGACCACTGGTATGATGGCTAGCATGTTGGCTATATCTTCTGGGTATGCATATGCAATGTAGTATTAAATATTAGAGTAAGATTCACTTCACTTATAATTTCTGTGATGGCACAGCATATTAAAGCAGATGCTCAGAAGGCGCATCTGACATGTGCATTGAATCATATGAGCCAAGGTGTTTTTGCTTCTTTTGGAGTCCAACCATTTAGCAATAAATCTACTACAGTTAGGTTGTCTTTTTTTGTTCTTGTTATTTTTATATTTTTATTTTCATTTCAGTTTTCATTCCATTGAGTAATGACTTATTCGACAAATAAACTTGAAATTACAAACATTAGAATGGCACAAAAACGAAACCGGTAATGTCGACAAGTCCATTTTCAAAATAGTTGACATTACCTAGTGTATCTTACCGGCCAGACATGCCCAACTAACATTTTGCAGGGGAGCAAGTCCTCTTGCACCCCCATGCCCCCCCTGCTAATTATATATACAAACCCTAAGATTGCATTATAGTGAGGAAATGGGTACATTTCCTGATCTCCACTGTAGTGCGAGCTCCATGCAGGACATCGACTTCACAACAGTGAATGCACTGTAGCATTCACACTAGTGGATTCTATCATTTTTGGTTCATTTTTATGCACATTAGCAAACTGCACTTCGAACATGCACATCTTGACAAAGTGATAGTAAACCATATATATATATATATATATATATATATATATATATATATATATATATATATATATATATATATATATATATATATATATATATATCTCCCCTGTCATTATGGATGGACCTTATGTAAGAAACTTTTACCCGCCTGATGTATGAAAGTATGAAAGAGATGGACACTCATTTCAATATATAAAAATATTTTATAGCATGGCTTACTGAAATGCAAGCAACCAAGGAAAAAATGCAAAGCAGCCACTATAATAATGTAAAATATTATTTTTTCAATCATGATAGCCTGTCATCTGCTTTACCTAAAATAATTCTGGGAAACAGTTATCAAATTTCTAAAATGTGGTTGTACCCCCCAGTCTTTCAGGATTCCTGTTATATGATTGAATGCTAGAAATAGTGAACGCTCCTTTGTCGAACCCAAATGCATGAAGCCACAGAATATTGAAGGAATGGATCTCACTGGGCCGTTCTCTGGACTTTGCTGCTTTCTTCATTGTGGTGTGACCCTGGTATTCATATATTTAAGGTAGGGGAGTGTGGGGGCACAGCCCCCCACATCAGGGGGTATGGGGGGTGAAGCCCTCCACTTTATGTTGCCTGTACATTTTTTTTTTTGGATCAGTTTCCTGGGAAAAAATGCTCTGATCCATTCCTTCGACATTTTGTGGTTTCATGCATTTGGGTTTGATAATAGATCGTTCACTATTTCTAGCGTTCGATCATATGATATGAACCCATCTCTCCTGATAGGGACCTTGTTGAATTACTAAGTATCTGTACTCTTCCCATTCCACTCCCATGGGTATACATCAGCCCAATGGGCTAACAACATCACAACATACAGTGAAATAAGTTATTATCTTCAAAGTTAAGAAATGCTGGCTCTGGCAGGCTACCACCTAATTCATAAAATTAGTAACTTCCTAGCAAAATCAGTAGCCCTTCTCTTAAACAAGGTTATTAGAAAATGTGCTGTCCCTCTACATAGGGAGGGATTACCTACAGAAAGCTAATTACTGTAGTCCGATAGTCATTCCAAGCACATGCTGTAAAATATTTGAGCAAACAATCCCCCAAAGGCTAGCTAGCTACATATGAGTCCAAAATGGTAAACAAATCACAGCATGGCTTGCAAAAGGTGAGCTAAATAATACAGCCTGCTTACTGCTGTTGACCTAATTAGGCAAAGGCTAGATGAAGGGGAAATAGTCAGATGAACATTCATACGGCTGTTTGTGGTAGTCTAACTAGTATTAGCTGTATAACACTTCATTATGTTGCAGCACTGACTTTATGCCAATACAATTTAATCTGTGAAAGTATATATATATATATATATATATATATATATATATATATATATATATATACATATATATATATATATATATATATATATATATATATATATATATATATATATATATATGTATATTGTGTGTGTTTTCTAATTATCTGTATTATTCTCTTATGTTTATACTAACTTGAATTTTATTGTACTGACATACTTTAATGTCTAGTCCTCCACTGAAAATAGACTTCAACAAAATGGAAAATCCAGTAATTAAAATATACATAAATATATGTAAGGTTTGATCACTTCTATTTTGTATCTTATTCTAGTATTACATTTGTTTTGTTTTAAGTTTTCTGTTCTGCTAGAGTTTTAAAAGTTCTTGGCTAGGGTCAGTTTAAAAAGTTACCAAAGAATTCCTTTGCAAACTATGAATAGCATCAGTTAATTAGTGGAGGGAGCTGAGAAACAGCATTACACTTTTATTTAGAAATACCTGTATTTAGCTGAAGTGTTTCTGTGGTCTGCATTGCTCTGAATATCACTTATCTCTGGTTGAATTCAAATTTGATGGCTTTTGAATTGCCCGCCCCTACTATAAATCTCATTTTGGACACTCCTCCCAGTTCCATCTCATCAACTCATTCTACTGAGTAGAGAGAGATTATTTGGAAAGGCAAACCCCCTTAGTTTCTCAACCTTGAATTATCTTGTTTCATCCCTTCCCACTTAACCTAATAAATAAATAAATAAAATATATAAAAAAGTAAAAAAGTGCACTTTATTCATCTGCTTTTACTGTATTTGTGTTTCTTCCTACTTTATTACTTTATTTTGCTTTTGCTGCTTGTTCCGAAAAGTATTCAATTGCATTTATTCTGTTGCATTTATTACTGCTTGTTAGTAACCTGATTAAATTGTAACTGTTATTCTAAGGCTTTTGGTTTAAGTCCTTGGACTTGAGGCCAATTGTTTTGCATTAAGAAGGTTTGTGGTCTACACTCTTGTAGCAGGAGAGATAACTTACATCCTTCTAAGTTGGGAATTGCTGGTTAAAGGCTTAGTATCTGTTATTCTAAAAGTGTCATAGTTCTGGTTTAAGCACTTGGGCTTCAGGCCAGTTATTTTACATTAAGAAGGTTTGTGGTCTACACTCTTGTGAGAGGAGAGGGTAGATTCTGCCCTTCCGAGCTGGGAATTGTTGGTTGAAGGCTTATTGTGCCCACTTATTTGAACTGTTTCTTTCTGAAATTGGTGCGCCTTTTTTGCTGTAGCAAAGACTAGATTCAGAGTTTCTGAATCTAGCTCTGTTTGTATAACTTGAGCACTAATCCAGGCCATCGTTTTTTAGAGAGGGTTCCCCGGCACCGTAGTGGCAGAAGTGTGCATTTAGAACTTGACTGATTGAAGACTGCTGGAACAGGTCTCAGTTTTGAGCTTTATTATTGGTTAATTGGTTAATTTGTTTAAATCAGTTTGCTCTTGTTTGCTGCTGTTATATGTAAGTGTGTATCTGTTCTCCTGTGTTAAAGCAACATAAACAGAGTTTAAATATCTTTAGCATAGTCTGGTTACAGGTTTTGCTGTATCCCAGATCTGTTTGTGTGATTCCTGTGTTTCCTGCTACACCATCTTGTGTTGGCTGGGGCCTGCCTGCACTTAGTGGGAAAAGGTGAACTGGTTGGAACTGGTCTGGCATAGGATGTTGAGCAAAGAGCTCAGAGAAATGGTTGATTGGTCAATTCCACTGTTTCTATTTTACTTTCGTTTTTGTGGTATTTAAACCCCGTATTTGTGTGGGTTTGTGCTTGTTTGCCCGCTGCACACTGCAGCTGTGCTGTTTTTGTGAGGTATCTCAGTTGCATTCTTTTCTCTTACCAGCACTCCTCTGTAAGTGAGGCCCTCGCCTGCAGCTACTGCATTGATTTTATCCAGCCCTACTCACACCTATAGGTACTTTCCTCAGATATTACCCACTTTACTATCCCTGACCTCTCTTCCACAGATTCTGATAACCATGGATGGATAACTTCCTATGGTTTCTCCTCCTAGTCTGGCTGATATGGGCATCCTGAGACAGTTTAGCAACTGCCTTATGTACACAGACAACCCTCTACTACTACCATATGTGAGAGATGCAATTATATTAAGAACCTAGAATCCTTGCTGTCTCAGTCACAAGCCATTACATCTGGCACTTAGAAGGTTGTCTGCACAAACACCACATATACCACATCTCTAACACCACCCACATGTGTACAACACACTCATATATATATGGAGGTTCTCAACAAAAACATACCTAAACAAAAAGACCTCTGAAGCAAAAACACACATGCACATCACAACTGACAGCACCAAGGATCACACATAGTACACACATCTGTGTCTAATAGCCTCTAAGGCCCAGCCACAAACCCAACATATTAGTCATAAGAGACTGTATCATGAGACATACAGATATGCCCCTCACCAGGCTAGACAAGGAGAAAGTCATGGTAAGTTGCTTGTCATGTGCAAAAAATCCATCATTATCATGCATGCACTCAAGTTTCTTCACAACTGGTACTATTATGACTCTGTCATAGCCCATGTTGGTGTGAATGACTTGAGAAGTACCTCTCTGGACTATATGAAGAGAGACATGATTGAGCTTGCTGAATATGTGTCCCAGGCAGGTATATCCCTAGACTTAAGCAGCATCCTAGTCCTACCATCACCTAGAATAATGCCTCAATATAATCAGAAAATGATTGACTTTAACAACTGGCTTAGTTGCTGGTGTTATTCCAAGGGTATCCAGTACCTGACAGCCTGGGAGGACATGAGTCACAGACCACGATGCTTTGCCAGAGATGGCATTCATCTGTCTCCCCTGGGCTTCAGGCTTCTGCCAAAGGCTCTTGATTCCCCCATGGTGCCTTTTTTAGGCAAAGCCATGAGCACAAAATTACCAAAATGAAAAATTCTTCTAAAGGAAATTCAAAGGTCATGCTGCTAAACATTGGGAGTCTTAGCATGAAACTGCACTCATTGCAAGCAATCCTTGCCCTGGAAGATGCTGACATTTGTGCAGTCACTGAAAGCTGGTTCATAGCTGTGGAGATCACCCCAGCCTTACCAGGTTACTCATCCTACCATACTTTCAGTCCCCAAATGGAGGGCTACAATGCCAAAGGAGGTGGAGTTTCAATACATACACACCTCCAGGCTGGCCAAATGGTATGACACATAGGAGATACTCCAACTGCAGTTAACTGTTGAAAAAACACAGATTCAAATCCTGCAGACCCCCAACCATGACTCAGGATACCTACTCCACCTATCTGGACTTGCTTGAATCCATCAAGATTCAACCCTCTACCCTGATCCAGGGTGACTTTAACTACACACCCATAGAGTGGAAGACCTATTCTAGCCCAAACATGAATGCCCAGAGATTCCTCAAATTCATCAGTTCCAATGCATTGCTGGTTGACACCCCTGTGAGAGGTGAAAATATCCTGGACCTGGTCCTAACCAACATGAGTAGCCACTGTAGCACCTGTACAGTATCATCCTCCTTGGTAAGATCCGACCATAAAGCGATCACTTTTAAAGTCACCATCTACCTTGACCCCCCCCCCCCCATCAGGGTCAAACAAAAGAATTTTCCAAGGCTGACTACAATCTCCTCAAAGCAGGTATAAGCAGCTTCACAGCCACTGTCCCTTCAGTTGGAAATAGCACTAATGTCCAAGCCTACATCAAAAAACTATATGAGCAACTACATATCTGTATGGACTCAGCAACCGGACAGAACCAAATCATCTTCCTCAAGGAAGAGTAAACCTAGCTGGTGGACAGCAGCAATAAACAAACTCTACAAAAAAAGGAAAAAACTGCTGTCCAGGACCAAGAAGGAGCAGGTGCCAAGTTTGAACTAATCTCTCCTTTGTCTGAACAAGCAAATAAGGTCACTGGTGAAATCCTCTAAGGCTAACTTTGAGTCCAAATTGGCCACTTCCACGAAGGAAAATCACAAGTCCTTCTTCACATATGTCTGCAATATCAAAAGTAACACCCAAACCTGCTCTGAACTGGTGGTCAATAATACCACATACACAAACACCATAGATATAACCAACCTGAGAGTGGACAGGTTCAGTGAAAACTTCACCCCCTGTCCCCCTCATCAGTAAACCAAGACATCCTCAGCACCTGCCCCCTTCCCCTCATCACCAGGGAGTAGTTCTTTAATGCCCTCTCAAAGGCAAAAAATACAGTCTCCATGGGACCCAATAACATCCCTGGCTGTATCCTACATGAGCTCAGGCATGAGCTTTTACCTCCATTAGGCACTCTACTCAACCAAAGCCTGAGCAATGGCTTCATCCCAGCTGAATGGAGGACAGCCACTGTCATCCCTCTACACAAAGGTGGAGTGTCCACGAAACCAGACAATTATAGGCTCATCTGCAAGGCCATGGAATGCATTATCATGAACCTTATAAGCAAGAACATTGCAACCTCCAAATGCATGACCCCACACAGTTTAGTTTTGTCAATCAGAAATCATGCCTGTTAAACCTGGACGACTTCTTGGAAACAGTCACCAAAGCCATGGATGAGGGGAAGAAGGTGCACACCACCTACCTTGACCTAGCCAAAGCCTTTGACACCATTCCCCACTCAGGCGTAATAGATAAACTCTCCCACCTAGGCATCAACTCATATATTACTGGATGGGTAGCTAACTGGCACAGTGATAGAACCCACTCAGTCAGTACAGGGGAAGCCACCTCTAGTAGTAGACCCATAATGAGCCATGTACCCCAAGGATCAGTCTTAGGGCCACTACTGTTTGATATATACTTTTCTGAGATGCAAGACAAAACCAGTGGTCTGTGGCTGACCAAGTTTGCAGATGACTGCAAGCTGGGTACTGTCTTAAACTGCCCTAGTGATGTGAACATCCTCCAACAGGGTCTTACCCAAACTAATGACTGGTGCCAGAAGCATGGTCTCAGACTGAATGCCAAGAAATGCATCATTATCCCCTTTGGAGAAAGGGGCATCTCCACTAATTATCACATTAATAACAATGTACTAAGCATGCAATTAGTTGTGAGGGACTTGGGCACCCAAGTTGATAGCAACCTGACTATTGACCACCACATTGCCTCTGTTGTATGGAAGGCTTTCTATATTGCCCACCTCATAAATAAGGGTATTTCATCCAGGAACAAGAGGACATAACATTTCTGTACTCCTCCCTTATCAGACCCATTATTGAGTACAATGCCCCCTTCAGCATATACCTTGCCAAGCACATGCAGCAGCTGGAGAGCCCACAGAGGTTCCTAACCAGGAAAATCCAGGGTCTCAAACACCTATCCTATACAGATAGGCTAAATCCCTCTACTCAGTCTCATACAGACGTGTTCCACACCTGAAGTCAACTCCTCGTTGGTCAGATCTGACCATAAGCTAATCACCCTAGATATCCACATCTCACCCCCACCCCCCATTAAGGTAACCATGGTAAAACATTTCTCCAAAGCCAACTTCATGCTTCTTAAGACAGACGTGACGAACTTCATAACACCCATGCAGATGGACAATACAGTTACAACTGCTGAATCCTACACAAATGCACTCTATAAGCACTTACATGAGTGCATGAATAATGCTATCCCAAAAAGAACCAAGATGCTATCCTCCAAAAAAAGGAAGCCAATCTGGCGGTCCCCTGCCATAAACAAACTCTACAACAAAAGGAATAAAGTGTTGTAAAAGAGAGTAGAATCCCATGAGTGGAGGATCTCCCTGGTCAGCCTCAATAAGAAGATGAGATCCCTTATAAGATCCTCCAAAGCTAACTATGAAATCAAAATTGCCACTGATTCTAAGGACAACCACAATGCATTCTATAGCTATGTCAAGAATCTCAATGGCAACACCCAGATCTACTCTGAGTTACAGCACAATGGCACGAAAATTACAGAACCAACTGATATTGCCAACATCCTGGTATATAGATTCAGTGCTAACTTTACCCCCCTCTCACCCCCTAAAGGGCCTATATCTATACAGGAAGAATGCAGCATCCCTGTAATCACAACTATGCAGGTAAAAGTTGCACTCTCTAAAGCCAAAAACACAGCATCCATGGGACTGGACAACATCCCAGGCTGCGTTTTACATGAACTTCAGAACGAACTGGCTCCCCACCTAAGCACCATATTCAGTCATAGCCTCACATCAGGCTTTGTGCCCCCCTGAATGGCACAGTGCAACAGTTATCCCACTTCACAAAGGGGGAGCCACCACTGATCCCAGGAACTATCACCTGATTAGCCTGACAAGCCTGGTCTGCAAGGCCATGGAACATATCATCATGGAACTCATAAACAAAGACATTGGTAACTTCCAAACTCTGGACCCCACCCAGTTCGGGTTTGTGAAAGGCAGATTATGCCTTCTGAACCTGATCGACTTTTGTGAGGCAGTCACCAAAGCCGTAGATGAGGGTAAGGTGGTTCACACAACCTATCTTGACCTAGCCAAGGCTTTCAACACCATCCCCCATTCTGGAATTATAGCTAAACTCACTAAACTAGGTATAAATCCCTATGTCACAAGATGGGTTGCCAACTGGCTTACTGACGGAACCCACACTATAAAAGTTGCAGACTCCAAATCTGACTTCAAGCCAGTGACAAGCGGAGTACCACAGGGTTCAGTCCTCAGACCTCTCCTGTTTGGTATCTACTTCTCTGAAGTACAGGCTAACACAGAAGGCCTTTGGCTAATGAAGTTCACAAATGACTGCAAACTAGGAGCCATAGTTGAGTCCCCAAATGATGTGGACATCCTACAGAAGGGCCTCACTGAGACAGATGCCTAGTCTCAGAGCCATGGCCTCAAGCTCAATGCCAAAAAGTGCATTGTCATTCCCTTTGGTAAAAACTCTGTACCCATGAACTACCTCATAGACGGCAGTCTACTTAATGCCGAATATGTGATAAGAGATCTTGGGACCCAGGTGGACAGTTGTCTCTCCTTTAATAATCACGTCACCACAGTAGTCAGGAAATCCTTCTACATGGCACACCTCATCACAAAAGGGTTCTCATCCAGTTAAAAAGAGGTCATTGTTCCCCTCTACTTGATACTCATTAGACCCATTATAGAGTACAATGCCCCTTTTGGAATGTACCTCACAAGACATCTGCAGCAGCTGGAAAGGCCACAGAAGTACCTCACAAAGAGGATTACTGTCCTCAAACAGATGCCCTACACTGATCATCTCAAAAAAATCCAGCTTTACCCTGTAGCATATCGCCTACTCCAAGGTGATCTCTGCCTAACATATAAAGCTATGTCAAACCCAGAGCTGTTGAACATGCTACACCTAAGGAAATCCCAATCCCTCTGAGCTAGACACTCTAGAGACCTAAACCTTGTCACCACAATAAACAGGACATGCTGGAAGGATATATTCCTGTCACAGAGATTTCCCATACTCTGACACAAGCTACTCATCTATGTCAAGCAAAGTTCTTCATTAGCACTCTTCAAAAAAAAATCTTGAGTAGATGGGAGTTAGGAAATACACCCTGGGGATCACTTCTGTGGCTCTGCTCAATAGGGGCACAGGAAAATAACTTTCTTGGGTGGCGTAAGCCAGGGAACCTTGTGGCTAGGCTTACTTAGGCCCTTGGGCCAATAGCCTAGTAGCTACCTATGAATTTATGAATCTCTGACTGCTCAGGGGTTACCTTTGTCTGGCATACAAGGCCTTCTCAGACCTAGCCTTGATGGAGTTGCTGCATATCTGTAAGTCAAACTCCACTCTCGCAACCCACACACAAGGCCTTAATCTGGTCTGTGACATTAATAGAACTTGGTAGTGGGATAAATTTCTGTCCCAAAGACTCCCCCAGCTGGATAATAGACTCCCTCTCCATGTCAAGCACCTCTCTAGCCCTCTTTAAGAGGAACCTGGACAACTGAATGGGAAACAGAAAATACACCCCTGGGATCAAACCTACGTCCCTGCTGGACAGGAGAAACCGGTGCTGGCTTTGAGGGAACATGGGTGAAATTATTGGCTAGGCTTATAAGGGCCTCCAGGCCAATAGCCTAGTATCATCCTATGAAGCTATGTGCTCTCCAGCTGGTAATACAGGATCAAAGTGTGTATGTTCTCTCTAGCTTATAATACAGGATCACACAGTGTATGTAATACAGGATCACACAGTGTATGTGTCCTCTGGCTGATAACATAGAATTAAAGAGTGTATGTGCTCTCTAGCTGGTAATACAGGATCACACAGTGTATGTCCTCTTTAGCTGGTAATACAGGATCACACAGTGTATGTGCTCTCTAGCTGGTAATACAGGATCACGCAGTGCATGTGTTCTGTAGCTGGTAATACAGGACCATACAATGTATGTAACACAGGATCACATAGTGTATGCCCTCTCTAGCTATTAATACAGGACCACACAGTGTATGTGCTCTCTAGCTGGTAATACAGGATCACACAGTGTATGTGCCCTCTAGCTGGTAATACAAGATCGCAGAGTGTATGTGCTCACTAGCTGGTAATACAGGATCACACAATGTATGTGCCCTCTAGCTGGTAATACAGGATCGCATAGTGCATGTGCTCTCTAGCTGGTAATGCAGGATCACACAGTGTATGTGCCCTCTAGCTGGTAATACAGGATTGCAGAGTGTATGTGCTGTCTAGCTGGTAGTACTGGATTACACGGTGTATGTGCTCTCTAGTTGGTAATACATGATCACACGGTGTATGTGCTCTCTAGCTAGTAATACAGGATTGCACAGTATATGTGCTCTCTTGCTGGTAATACAGGATCACACAGTGTATGTGCTCTCTAGCTAGTAATGCTGGATCAGACAGTGTATGTGCTCTCTAGCTGGTAATAGAGTATCGCACAGTGTATGTGCTCTCTAGCTGATAATACAGGATTACACAGTGTATGTGCTCTCTAGCTGGTAATACAGGATCACATGGGGTATGTGCTGTCTAGCTGGTAATACAGGATCACATAGTGTATGCAATACAGGATCACACGGTGTGTGTGCTCTCTAACTGGTAATGGGTCTATATCAGAATACTGAAAGTTCACATTTTCGAATGTTCTTACATCGACCCCTAATCAGTGAATGCTGACATCGAACATTCAGAACAGAGAATTTTTTCCTAGGGAATAATTTTGCTGTTCATACACACAACACAAGCACACCAAACAAACAGCAATCCACACACATACACCCAATATCTGACAGCTAACCCTACACTAAACTGTACAAACACCACTAACTATCCACTTACCTTAACCCTAACCCTAAGGTCCATCACTATTGCACACTCACCTCACCCATGCCCTAAACCTAACCCGCCCTAACCCTCACGTCCACACAATCGCACACATACCTCCCTCGTGCCCTAACCCTAACTCACCTAACCCACGCTCAATCGCACACTTACCTGAACCCAACCCGTAATGTTCCACCACAGCTCTGAAAATTATCTGTCATTTCGCTATTTTCAGCGTTCACTGAATAGGGGTCAATGTAAGAACATTCGAAAGTATGAACTTTCGATGTTCTGATATAGACCCACTGGTAATACAGGATCACACATTGTATGTTCTTTCTAGTTGGTAATACAGGATCATAAAGTGTATGTGCTCTCTAATTCGTAATACAGGATCATACAGTGTGTGTGCTGTCTAGCTGGTAATACAGGATCACACAGTGTATGTGCTCTATAGCTGGTAATACAGGATCACATAGTGTATGTCCTCTTTAGCTGGTAATACAGAGGTCCGAGCAAAGTCAAAAGGCCTGTGGCTGACCAAGTTTGCAGATGACTGTAAGTTGGGTGCTGTCATTGACTCCCCAAATGATGTTAACATACTGCAAGAGGGTCTCACAGCAACTAATGACTGGTGCCAAAGTCATGGCCTTAAGCTAAACACAAAAAAATGTATCAGCATAGCATTCAACAGAAACACAGCCCCTAATGATTACCACATCAACAGCAACCCCTAATAACGCAACCTGTGATGTGAGACCTTGGTACTCAGGTTGAAACAATCTCACATTCAGCCATCATGTAGCAACAGTGGTCAGAAAAGCCTTTTACTTGGTTCATCTCATACATACAGGGATTGCACCCAGAAAAAATGAGGTTATTACCTCTCTATACTCCTCCCTCAATAGACTGATAATTAAGTATAACGCCCCATTTGATATGCACCTCTCTAAACATCTGCACCAACTGGAAAGGCCAAAGAAATACTTCACAAAAATAATCCATGGCCTCCAACACTTGTCTTATGTGGACAGGCTCAAATCACTATCACTCCACTAGGTATCATACAGATTGCTCTGAGGTGATCTGTGTCTCACCTGCAAAGCAATCTTGGACCCTACTCTACTAGAGATGCTCCATATCCGTAACTCTAGCTCCTTGCACATTGCTTGCTCAAAAGGCCTGAATCTAATATGTGACATCAACAAAACCTGCTGGAGAAAGAGGTTTGCCTCCCAGGGTCTGGAATAGACTTCCCCTACATGTCAAACCAAGTACATTGCTGACCCTTTTTAAGCACAACCTTGATGAGTGGATAGAAAACCACAGATTTGTACCAGGGGTTCCACCTGTGTCACTCATTGACAGGGGCAACATGTGTTGACTGAGGTTTTTTGGGGGGGGATAAACTCTTGGCTAGGCTTGTAAGGACCTCAGGGCCATTAGCCTAGTAACCTCTTATGATCCTATGATCCTATATAAATCTGATATATATTGTTTTGGAATGTGGTATGATGAAGTAGCAGTTATATTTCAGCCTTATAAAACCCTGCTGGCTAAGTATCTAAACTAGAGTAGCATTTGTAATTATTTCTAACATAACCATCAGTGTCATGCTAGGGCTTTGGGAAAATGTCTCTTAATAGTATGTTTTCAATTTTCCACTGTTATCACTAACAATTTTCCATAGTTATGACCGCCACTTTATTTCACTTAACTAATAAGGCTATGAACTGAATAAAACAACTTATTTCTGTTGTTTGCCACTTTTTTCTAACAGTCTGCCTGTTACGAAAAAGTGTCCATTGACTTTTTTCTTGCAACAAAATTCTTTCTCATGCTATCCTTCACCCTCTGGTATCTTTCTTATCTCTTTGTCAGTTCTGTCTCTAGGCCTGGTAATGCAAGGTACCTTGATTCAGAACTTGTATTTAAGCAGGAGACTGGCAAGGTTAACAATTGGAGTGATAGGCTAGATAGATGATCTGTAGAATGATAGGCTAGATAGATGATCTGTAGAATGATAGGCTAGACAGATGATCTGTAGAATGATAAGATAGATAGATGATCTGTAGAATGATAAGCTAGATAGATGATCTGTAGAATGATAGACTAGATATATTATCTGTAGAATGATAAGCTAGACAGCTGTTCTGTAGAATGATAGGCTAGACAGATGATCTATAGAATGACAGACTAGATACATGATCTGTACAATGATAGGCAAGATAGATGATCTGTAAAATGATAAGCTAGATAGATGATCTGTAGAATGATAGGCTAGATAGATGATCTGTAGAATCATAGGCTAGATACATGATCTGTAGAATGATAAGCTAGATAGATGATCTGTAGAATGATAAGATAGATAGATGATCTGTAGAATGATAGGTTAGATAGATGATCTGTAAAATGATAAGATAAATAGATGATCTGTAAAATGATAGGCTAAATAGATGATCTGTAGAATGATAGACTAGATACATGATCTGTAGAATGATAAGCTAGACAGATGATATGTAGGCTAAATAGATGATCTGTAGAATGATAGACTAGATACATGATCTGTAGAATGATAAGCTAGACAGATGATATGTAGAATGATAGGCTAGATAGATGATCTATAGAATGATAGGCTAGATAAATGATCTGTCGAATGATAGGCTACATAGATGATCTGTAGAATGATAGGCTAGATACATGATCTGTAGAATGATAAGCTAGACAGATGATCTGTAGAATGATAGGCTAGATAGATGATCTATAGAATGATAAGATAGATGATCTGTAGAAAAGATAGATAGATGATCTGTAGAATGATAGGCTAGATAGATGATCTGTAGAATGATAGACTAGATACATGATCTGTAGAATGATAGGCTAGATAGATGATCTGTAGAATGATAGACTAGAAACATGATCTGTAGAATGATAAGCTAGACATGATCTGTAAAATGATAGGCTAGATAGATGATCTGTAGAAGGATAGGCTAGATAGATGATCTGTAGAATGACAGGCAAGACAGATGATCTGTAGAATCTCAACATACTGTTAAATTGATATTCCAGTGAATTCTTCTGGACTTACTAATTCCAATAGTCTTGTTTTCATTTTAATGAAGAATTCAACCAATCTGCTGGCTTATGGCCTAAGTGGTGACAGCTTTCTGTATGTACTGTCTTGGCACTCACAAAAGTTCTTAAACTGACGAGTGATAAAAGGTGAACCATATCAGCTCCAATGCACACAGGATTCGTGTCTACAGCTGTTGCTGGACTTGCTTTCTTCATCTGTCATCCTCTTTTTTTTTTTTTTTTTTTTTTTTTTGCTTTCATTGATTTGGGTCAGATTTCTTAAATATACTCTGCTAATCTAGTTTGTTCTCTCCTGCTCTTTCTCTCACTTTCTTTTAAATTTGTCCACTCTGTTTTGATGCTTAATTCTGCATACTGTATCAAACATTTTTACTAAGACATCGTACTGTGTCCAATGAAGTTTTTCTCCACCACAATATCTGAACTCTTTTTTGTATCTTTTAATTCTTCCTTTTGGCATTTATGAATGTCTGTTTTATTTCTGTTTCACTTATTTTATTTTTCCTTCCTTAACTGTATTGGCTTCCCTTTACTAACATGCTCCTCTTTATATATCTTAATTTTCATTGTCTGTATTTCTGCTGCATCAAATAATGTGTCATATTCTAGTATTTTCTCCACTTTGCACTTATCCATTTTCTTTTTTCTTACCCTGCCACTACTATTTGTTTATATTATGTGTGTCTTGTTTTTTTTTTTCATTCAATATCAATATAATACATTTGCATGAACTCTTTTCACAGGAAAATGTATTAACTGATCCTGCTCTGGCTTTATACACACACACACACACACACACACACATATATATATATATATATATATATATATATATATATATATATATATATATATATATATATATATGTTCATAGGTTCATAGGTAGGTACTAAATTATCGGTCCAAGGACCTAAGTAAGCCTAGCCAACAAGGTTCCCCCAAGAAAGTTATTTTCCTGTGCCTCTGTTGAGCAGAGCCACAGAAGTGATCCCCGGGGTGTATTTCCTATTTCCCATCCACTCATCAAGATTTTTCTTGAAGAGTGCTAATGAGGAACTTTGCTTGACATAGATGGGTAGCTTGTTCCAGAGTATGGGAAGTCTCTGGGACAGGAATATGTCCCTCCAGCATGTCCTGTTTATTGTAGTGACAAGGTTTAGGTCCCTGGAGCATGTAGCTCAGAGGGATTGGGATTTCTTTAAGTGGAGCATGTCCAACAGCTCTGGGATTGACATAGCTTTGTATGTTAGACAGAGATCGCCTCTGAGTAGGCAATATGCGACAGAGTAAAGCTGGAGTTTTTTGAGACAGTCAGTGTAAGGCATCTGTTTGAGGCCAGTAATCCTCTTTGCGAAGTACCTCTGTGGCCTTTCCAGCTGCTGCAGATGTCTTGTGAGGTACATTCCAAAAGGTGCATTGTACTCTATAATGGGTCTAATGAGTGCCGAGTAGAGGGGAACAATGACCACTTTTTTCCTGGATGAGAACCCTTTTGTGATGAGGTGTTCCACATAGAAGGATTGATTTCCTGACTACTGTGGCAATGTGATTATCAAAGGATAGACTACTGTCCACCTGGGTCCCAAGGTCTCTCATCACACATTCAGCGTTAAGTAGACTGCCGTTTATGTGGTACTTCATGGGTACAGAGCTTTTACCAAAGGGGATGACAATGCACTTTTTGGCATTGAGCTTGAGGCCATGCCTCTGACATCAGGCATCTGTCTCAGTGAGGCCCTTCTGTAGGATGCCCACATCATTTGAGGACTCGACTATGGCTCCTAGTTTGCAGTCATCTGCAAAATTCATTAGCCAGAGGCCTTCTGTGTTAGCCTGTACTTCAGAGAAGTAGATACCAAACAGGAGAGGCCCCAGGAATGAACCCTGTGGTACTCCACTTGTCACTGGTTTGAAGTCAGATTTGGAGTCTGCAACTTTTACAGTGTGGGTTATGTCAATGAGCCAGTTGGCAACCCATCTTGTGATGTAGGGATTTATACCTAGTTTAGTGAGTTTAGCTATAATTCCAGAATGGAGGATAGTGTTGAAAGCCTTGGTGAGGTCAAGATAGGCTGTGTGAACCACCTTACTCTCGGCTATGGCTTTGATGACTGCCTCAAAGAAGTCAATCAGGTTCAGAAGGCATGATCTGCCTTTCACAAACCCAAACTGGGTGGGGTCCAGAGTTTGGAGGTTACCAATGTCTTTGTTTATGAGTTCCATGATGATATGTTCCATGGCCTTACAGACCAGGCACATCAAGCTAATAGGGTGATAGTTCCTGGGATCAGTGGTGTCTCCCCCTATGTGGAGTGGGATAACTGTTGCTGTGCACCATTCAGTTTGCACAAAGCCTGACGTGAGACTATGATTGAACATGGTGCTTAGCTGGGGAGCCAGTTCATTCTGAAGTTCATGTAAAACGTAGCCTGAGATGTTGATTGGTCCCATGGATGCTGTGTTTTTGGTTTTAGAGAGTGCAGCTTTTACCTGCATAGATGTGATTACAGGGACTCTGCATTATTCCTGTATAGATATGGGCTTTTTAGGGGGTGAGAGAGGGGTAAAGTTAGCAATGAACCTATCTACCAGGATGTTGGCAATATCAGTTGGTTCTGTAATTTTTGTGCTGTTGTGCTGTAACTCAGAGCAGATCTGGGTGTTGCCATTGAGATTTTTGACATAGCTATAGAATGCTTTGTGGATGCCCTTAGAATGAGTGGTGATTTTGTTTTTGTAGCTAGCTTTGGAGGATCTTATAAGGAATTTTGGGTGGCGAAAGCCAGGGTACATTTTTGGTTAGGCTTACATAGGCCCTAGGGCCAATAGCCTATTGCCTACCAATGAACCTACCTATGAATCTCAGCTTCTTACTGAGGCTGACCAGGGAGCTCCTCCACTCATGGAACTTTACTCTCTTTTGCAACAGTTTCTTCCTTCTGTTGTAGAGTTTGTTTATGGCAGGGGACCACCAGATGGTCTTCCTTTTTTTGGAGGATAGCGTCTTGGTTCTGTTTGGGATATCACGATCCATGCACTCGTGTAAGTGCTTATAGAGTGCATTTTTGTAGGATATATATATAGAGAGAGAGATAGATATTTATAGATAGATATACATATAGATATCCTGCTTTGGTTTTGTATAGAAATATATATACATGTCACATATTTGCATTCTTGCCATGTGTAATAACAAACATGTTAATTTTGCATCTCCTGTTTGGTTTAATGCCTTTGAAATGTCTGCTTATGTTTTGTGTCTCATAGTTTGTTTGAAAATGTGGCAGGCTAGGACTCTCCACAGACACATTTCTCATTTTTATGTACTTTTGATTTAAATCTTTCTCATTTTCTGTAGTATGTTATATGCCATCCTTCTTATGTACCCCTCATAATGACAGCCTTTTTATTATTTTGATAAAAAACATTTAACTTTGAAGTTTTCTCTGGACTGCAATATTCTGCCCTTCATTTTTTTTCCTCACTACAAAAACATGCTTGTCATATGTTAAAAAGCTTCCTCATCACTTTACACCTTCTGGTGAAGGAAAAAGAACTTACCTATGAACGGTTTCAGTATTATCATGGCGCCTGGGTAGCTGCTGTTGAACTAAATTTGATTCAGTAGACAGTAGGTATAGTAGGGGTCTGGGGTGTATTCACTGGGGATATTTTACATATAGGTTAAAGTTTTGGTAGCAACATAAAATAAAATTACAGGATAAGACAGATTCAACTGCTCAGTTCCATTGTAATACATGAGTAACTTTTCAGCACAGAGAAAAATATGTCTAGTTAATATGACATCCTGCAGTCAGTTAATTAACAAATGGAAGCAGGTCTAGCCTCCTGGCAGTGTAATCCTTGGCTCTAAATGATTGTCACTGTCAAAGTGGCACCCCAACCCCATGTTAAAAGTGTGAAAAGGGGTTGTGGATGGATTGCCACAGAAAACAAAGAGAATTACCTAGACCCCAAAGGAAAATATCCGCATAATTCCATGCATGCTTAATACACACACATGTAGACACATTCACTTTTCAGCCTTTCTGTTGGATTTATCCATTGCCCACAGGTGTCTCATATTGACCCTCTGGAACAATCACAGACCAGGAATGTTTTTCTTTGGGAAGAATAGACAACCAGAGTTGCAGTACATCTTCTTTTTTTTTTTTTCAAATGTAAATAGATGTGTGGGCATCAGATTTCATCTTGGAAGAGACTTGGTCATAACTAAAAGCAGCTAGATGACTTTTTAGTGTGCATTTGGGCTAGATATTTTTGGAGAAATGACAGGCCATCAACACATACTGTAAGTTCACAGTAAAAGGTAGACATTGTTTTGTCCTCTGCCTTAAGTCTTTGTGCATTTCTTTGCCAGGGATTTCATACTTATACCCCAAATGCCAGTGCTGTATTTCAGAGATGTGAAATTTCCACAAATTCACTGGTTTGCCTACAAAGAGAATACAGCTTTTCACAATCCTGTAGAATTCAACAAAATGAAGAGGATTTTGTAATGGATATATTCTCCATGAGTTGGGAAAACATCCAGACCTATACTTTCCCTCCCTTGCTTTTCTTGACTTTGCTACTGGCCAAGGTCAGATTGGATAATCCACCCTGATTCTAATTATAATTTACATGGGGTCTATATTATGTTGCCAAAAGCTCTTTACAGTGAATATGGCAACATCGACCCATAAACAGCAAAAACCCACTAACGCAAATGGTCAGGTCAGTGATTTTTTTCCTAGTGTACCCCCCCCTTAATAAATAGACCAATTTCAGGATCGCACTACAGCGTGGTAAAGGGCAACTTTATGATGATGACCAAGCCTGGCTGTTCACGTTAGTGGGTTTTTGCTGTTTATGAGTCGACATTGCCGTATTTGCTGTAAACAGCTTTTGGCAACATAATATAGACCCATTTACATGACAGTTACTGAAGAAGGGAATTTGGTCACAGGCAGGCTTAGAAGATGTTAGAGAAGTTTCAGCAATGAAATACCATGTGAGAGATGGCAATATTTGATAATTATCCCAAGATATGCTACCAGACTGTGGAGGTACACCTTTTTAAGATGGCCTTGCCTTGTTAAAAAAAAATTATGCACTATCTGGGTTGATGTAATCAGTTTCCTGGTATGTCTTCTTCTTATTGGTAGTGCTCTGAAAGAGCTCTAGTCACTGGAAGCATATTTTTTTGGGGGGATTGTCAAGCTTTGGAGGGTGTCAAGAGGGAAATAGTATGTTGGTGAAATGATCTGTGGCTAGTAGAGGTGGAGCTTGATAAAGCAGTATTTTTGGAGGGTATTATCCCTCATCTGCAATTATACAAATCACAAAAGTTTTCCTCCTGCAGATGATGTTAGTAGGTAAGAAAATTGTTACCATGTCTTGAAATAAAAAAGCTCAACCATGCCACCACGGAGTTAGAGAAATTTTAAATGGACTATATGACTTGTACTCGAGACTGTAATGTAAAAGAATTCATGTGTAATAAGCAGGTTCATTGAAAAGAAGCCTTTGCCAGTAACCAACAGCGTGTGAATCCATAGTGTGCACAGAGAGCTCAGGATCTTGCTCCTGCCATAAAAGTACAATACAAATTGGTGATATAGGGTAAACCTCAGTTTGAGAGACTGAGCAGTGGCTTGGCAAAGTCAAGCTATGCTATACAATAGCTGAGTAAATAGAAAAAAAATCAGAACGTTTCTTAAGTAGTATTGTATGGACCTTCATTCTTGAAGTAGGGTCTCCTTTGACATACCACTGTTGCAGGACAGTGAATCTATTATTCATATATTGTCTTCTCTTTTGACACTCTCATTTGCTGTTTATACTGTTGGATGATCATCCTTTGGATTAACCCCTCAGTTTAAGTCTGTGACCACACTGAAGTCCTCTATCTCAGATGGTCCTGCTATGTTATTTGATGATCTAAAGAAAGGACTTCAGCAGCCATCCCCCATTTATATGCTCTGTTGCTCCCCTTAGATGGTGGCTGCACTGTGATTGTTTACAAATTTGCACACATTTGGCTATGTCCAATGGGTGGAATAGTGGTGAATGAAATAATAAACTTCCCTGCTTTTGCTTAGTTTGTTTTTATTCTTTCTTAACAAGATATGAAGCTTGAAGGTGTATTTATGTGTGCATATAGTCATGAGTTGTTTTAGAAGTAGGTGCTTAAGTGGGGAACACACCTCCTTACCCTAGCATGGACATGCCAAAGTTGACATCAGTGGAGTGGACAACATTCAGTAGAGTGGAGCGGATGACATTCATCTGATACTTTTAATAGCCAGGCAGATTATAGCATAAAAGGATGATCCAGATGGCTACAATCCCTTCAGTACCCCATCTCTAACACCTGTCTTAAAGGCACAGAAGGATAGCTCTCTTATATAACATTTGTTAACCCGTGCTCAGTTAATATCTGAGGTTCCTCTTGGTTGCAGTGAATATGATACAAAAGTGGTCAGTGTTCCATTGCCCATTTTAAGTTTTGGTATTTGTACTGAGTGGGTGTGTCTGAGTATTTGCAGGTTATGTTTAGAGAAAAAGCTACGGAGAGGAATGGATATTTTGGTATGTTTGAGTACTGGTATGTGGGCAGTGTGCACGTGTGTGTGTCTGTCTGTGTCTTGTTTAGTGGTACTGTTATGGAAAGGGTGTTTAGCAACCAAATGTACAGTATTAAAGAGGTTGGGATATGGGTAGTAATAGGGTTAGCACTGTTACTTATTAGTCCATCCATCCCCAGCCCCATTTCCCATTTTTACACATGGGATCAGGGTGTCAATTCAACAGTGACAATCACCTACAGCCAAGGTTTACACCACCAGGTAACTAACCCTGCCAGGTAGGTCTTCCACACCAAACACTCACTCACACACACAAACACACACACACACACACACACACACACACACACACACACACACACACACACACACACACACACACACACACACACCTATGGCCAGTTTAGAGTGTCCAAGCTTTGTTGGGAGGAAACCCACATGATTATATGGAGGACATGCAGATTCCACACAGAAAGCACCCCAATCAAGAATCAAACCAGGGAACTTCTTGCTTGAAGCAACAATGCTTTCCAATGCACTGCTGTGCCACCTCTGCTAATTATTAGTCCATGCCTTATATTTCTTAAAAGGAGAAATTGATCTCCCTGTTACTTTTTCTGAACTCTTCTTTTAGGCCAAAATCATAAGTATATAAATATTTCTGGAAATGTAGAATGCTGTTATCTTTATCTGCCAGTAGCCACATTAATATGTTCTTTCTTTAACCAGACAGTATCCCTACTTAATAACTAATGACTTCACTGTATTCTCAGACTGAAACACTTCCTAAAAAGGATGAGCATTTTGTGTATTCTGCAATATATGTAATGCATACTATTGAAAAGCTACTATGTGAACCCCTATAATTTTAATGCTACTAAAACCCTTCTCCTTAGACAGATTTAAGGCACAATTTACATTACTTGTTCTTATTGTGAAATTCCAACATTCACTGTCCAGCATTACTACAGTCATGATAAATCTTCCTGTGCATGTGTCTGATTCTTGCCTTTGATTTAAATTTATATTTCTTTCTGGGTGCTGTCCATCACAGAGCTCCCCAAAGATCCATACAAATCAGTCTACATCCAATGCTGCTTGGCCCCTGCAGACATGTAGATCTTCTAAATGGAAAGCAGCAAAGTTTATACTCCCTAACTGCATAGCCACAGGGACAGATCCAGCACAAGGTGACCTATGCAGCTGCCTAGAGCCCAGTGCTGTCTGGGTGACCTGTCTTGGTCTTACAATTAAAAAAAAATGCTCAGATTTCTCAAATCAGCATCAGCCCATAAATTTGTTTTCACTTATGTCAGCTCCCTATAAATACTTCTGCAACATGGGATATTCATTTTAATATCACATGGGAAGAGGAGATTGCTGGCTGGGGTCTAAACTTTTCTTTAAAATTAAAAAAGAATGCTCCACCTTTTTGTATCACCATCAGCCCAAAGATTTGTTCCCAATTTAATCAGCTGTCCAGAATCACTTCTGCAGGGCAGAAGATTTCTGTTAACACAAAACAAGAATATGATTTAGCAGTGTAAGATGCACCACAGGGGAATGTGATTGAGATTCATCTGGAAGTGAGAGATGTTATAAATCAGGCAGCATGGAAATGGAAATTTAGTGTCTCGGGATACAGCACAGCACAGGGACTTAGATTTAAGAGAGAGGTTTTGTTGCAGAAGATAGAACAGCACAGGAATGGGAAATTTATCAGTGCAAGAGACTGATTTTATCTGCAAGATGCACAGGGACTGAGCCCTACAGTGATGCACTCACAGACTTTAAAAAACACAGGGAGATTGAAGTTTTTCAGAACTGTGTGTGTGTGTGTGTTTGTGTGTGTTTGTGTGTGTGTGTGTGTGTGTGTGTGTGTGTGTGTGTGTGTGTGTGTGTGTGTGTGTGTGTGTGTGTGTGTGTGTTTGTGTGTGTATAGAGGCTGCCTTGTCTCCTGATTCTTCCCGTATATTGGATTCCCTCCTGCATCTGCAGTCCAGACTGCAGAACATTCAGATATGGTGATATAACAAGTAGTCAGTAATACATTTGTTAAGGTTATGTTATTCTTACTTAGAAAATACCAAGTCCCAGGAGAGCCATTTGGTTAACTGATTTGATCAGAGTCAAATGGAGTACCCTTGCCTAAAGGAAGCTTCTCATTAAGAGCTTAGAACCTTGATCTACTAGCAGCCAGAACACCCTTAACATCTTCATTTTCTGATAAAGCACTGAGGATGACAGTCAGTCAATAATGCTAGTCATTAGAGTTTCAAAGCTGTAGCCGCAGTGGTATGGCGGTAGCATTGTTACCTCACAGCAAGAGGTTCTCCCATTCGATTCTCGGCTTGGCTTGGGAGTGCCTTATGTGTGGAGTCTGCATGTCCTCCTCGTGGTTGGGTAGCGTTCCAAAGACATGCGTGCGTAAATGGGCGTGCCTTCATTGAAGGTTGGGCGTCGAGCTGGCACCTCGGCTTTTCATAAAAATCTACTGCCAATCATTAGTGGACTGGAGTTCCACTGTGGCAACCCCTTTTTGGGAAAAAGCTGAAAGACAAACAACAACATTAGAGTTTCAAAGCTGTTGTTCAGAAAATGCATTTCAAGTTAAAGTTATCTGGCACTTAAGGCTCTGGGCTAGTGTCATGCTGCTTCCTGCAGTCAAAAGTACAGGGTTTGGATCCTTAGACCTCCATTTGCCTACTGTGTGCCTTTTAGCAAGCCATTCAGACAGTGCTCCTGGGTCATCCTTAAAAATGGCACTATATACAATGAGTTTACCCAGTTAACAAATAGATAAAAGAAAATGGTCTTTAAACTTTGGACTTTTGTCTCCTCATTATTTTTTGAGTTTGTCCACAATGTTTGAGCAAAGAAGTTGAGATGTATTTTTGTCCATTCCTTGTATGTATGTGGCTTTCTGCAAATTGTTGTGGATTGCAGTCATTAAAAAATGACAGGTATGAGTTTTAGACTTTGTATCCTTCTGGAAATGATTGCTAATGCAAAGCTTTTTTTGTTTCTGGCATCTTTTTAAGTATATAAGATAAACATTTAAAACCTGTTCCTGAATTTTGGATCTTTATCACTGATTTGAACTAGAGGTCAGAGGAAGGTTGCACTGGGTTCCACTGTATGGTTTTGCAGTAGCAAGTCGAGATGCATTTCTGAGCCATCATTTGTATTCATTCACTTGTTCTCAAGTAGATATCTGAGGTGTACCATCATGCAAGTGGCTTTAATTGATGGCTGTGCATGTACATATAAATACTTGGTTCCCACAACCCACAGTAGTCGTAGTGTAAAGGAACAAAATTACTTGCATTAAACAGGAACTTTATCATATTAGCTATGTTCATTGAGTACAATCGGTTTCCTTGTCTTGTTGACTGTTGCCATTAGGTTTATTATTTGCCTGTGAATAAACTGAACAGCATGAAGTCTATGAGGTTAATGTTAATATTTTAACCATGAATACATTTTAATTAACCTTGTTTTTTGTAGGTACATGGATGTGAAATGCACTGTGTTAGGCTACATCAGTCTATCTGGTACTTAGTCAAGACGAGGACAGCTATGAGCTATTTTTGTAGTGCAGGGTTTCATTCTGTTGGCCTTCATTTGTTTATTTTATGTCTGTGACCAAGTCATTTCAGCAGACTGTGCCACTGCAAATAAACATGTGCATCCGGTGGCTGTCCAAAGCTGTTAGCAAATGAGTTACACACAGGACTTTAAATTTCTGCACCTTTCACATAGACACTAATTAATGCTTCACTATGCCGTTTGACTATGAGTCCCAGCATGTGTTTTTGTAATGGAATGGAATGTCAGATGCATTTTCAATGAATGTGAGGTTCAAGGGAAGAGTTGTTTACTGTAACTAAAGCTACGTCTGTTTTCAATGTGAGAGTGTTTTGTTTAGCAAATGGCTGTGAGTGCTTTTGTTGTAAAGTTTGAAATTGTTTTAAATTAAATCCAGATCTCTATGATCATTGTAGAAGTAAATAGTATATGCGCTAGCAGGCTTGAACAGAGCCAGATCCAGCACTAGATGACCTAGGCAGCTGCCTAGGACCCTATGTTGTCAGGGGGGCCCAGCCACAACATTAATTTAAAAAATATTTTCTTACTTGCTAAGTGACCATGTACTGTCATTTTAAGAATAAAATACAAAATTTTCCTGAGACTGCGCTTAGTCACTTTAAGAATAAAAGAGTGAGAAGTTTCCTACTTTATCCGGGTACTGTTGCTTCACATTTTCAACCAATGAAAGTGGAGCATAGAAGCAACTAATGCAAGTTTTCAGCCTAACAATGAGTAGATCCCCAAGAATATGTACAAATGACCTCACCTTATCATCACACTATGCATTGTTGTGGTGACTGTATCTCTCCTTACTGTTACAGCAGGAAGTAATACTCTTTGCCACCCTACCAAGCCTATAAGTGCTGTGAGCCCAATATCCTCATCCATTCTGGCAACGATCATTGTCCCTACTCTATGCCACCTCCAGCCAGTAAGAGATCAGTTGCCTCCTTAACACTTTGGATCCTGTTAACTAATGGTTTCAGCTGTCTTGTACAAAGAAGATATTTATCCATATAAATATGTCTTCAAAGAGAAAACAGTTTACAGACAAATTATTTGCTAGTTTATATTTAATTTGTAAATTAATCCTTAATATCAGTTATCAGTTCATTGTGTATTCTTCATCAGAGGCAAATGTTTCACATCACTGACCTGCTCATTTTGAAATAGTTTCTTTAAATGTTTTTCTTTTTAACAAAAATGTTTGGTATTATTCATGAGAAGAAAAGTTATGTTAATTAAATCTCAGCTAATTCCATTTGTTTGTCATTGTGATACAGATTATTTAGAAAGCCACAGTCAAATATAGACGAGTATATATTTTTATATATATTTTTTTATATATGTATATTTTTATATTTTTTAGGCGGAGACCTCTGGAGACTACAGGAATGCATTACTCTCAATCTGTGGTGGAGATGACTAATGCTATTTCTGGACCACCTTCATTTTTATGTCTGACATGATGTACTGTGCATAATATTTGTTACATAGTGAAAAATGTTTTGTTCTTGAAAGAACTACACAAGGCAATGCAAAAGAACTTAGAGCACACAAGAACCACTTCACAAATGCTGTAGAGTCAGACTGAGGCTACCATAAAAGGTTATTTTGAAAAACCAAATTATCTTTTTAGATAATATTATCAAAGACGAGTAAGTTGCAGTACCGGTTTATAAGAAAATCATTCATTCAGAAGTAAACTGTAGTGATTTTGACCAACAAAAGTATATTATAAAATAAATGCAGTACTATGAATTGTCAGACTTATGCTCCCAGAGGTTTATTAGACCACATAATAAACTACAAAGCTTTACGTCATGAAATAAACTCCCCATGTTTGTTTTTATGGGTTAGACTTCTTGCAGTTGGATGCAGAATGGATGGCTATGGATTCTTGATATTGTCCACAGACTTGTAGTCTGAGGTACTGCTCAAAAATAAACCTGATTTGCTCATTGTAAGAAATGGTGCAGCGGTTAGCATTGCTGCCTCACATCCAGAGGTTCTCCGGTTCGATCCTTGGCTGGGGTGCCTTCTGTGCGGAGTCTGCATGTCCTCCCTGTGGTCTTGTGGGTTTCCTCTGGATGCTCCGGTTTCATCCCAAAGGCATGCTGTAGGTGGATTGGGCACTCTAAATTGGCCCTAGGTGTGAGTGTGTGCCTTCTGTGGAAGGCTGGGCACTGGGCTGGCATCTTGACACTGTAAAACTCCACTGCCAATCTTGAGTGGACAGGTGATCTGCTGTGGTGACCCCTAACCGGAAAAAAGCCGAAAGAAGAAGAAATAAGTGAGAATAAATGAAAATTGTTGTCTGTTCTACAATTTATTATAAATCAACACATTTTTTTCTACTTGGAGAATTTGTAAATGACTTCTGAAATCCTGTTACACATTTACATAGTTATTTTTCATGTTTATAAACTAGCTAAGATTTTTACACCTTCTGTATTCATTATTTGCCATTTCATACTGTCACCATATAGCCCTCTAATCTCAAACATTCACAGCAACTCTGACAACTGTGTCTGGGTTATATTATGTAGTTAAATCTGCTGCCCTTCCAACAAAGAAAAAACAAACATTTAGACTGATCAGCAGCTTTAATGTTGTTCTGACAATTCAAACTTAAAAAATTCTTATAGACAAGCTAGTCTAAATTATTTCTTAACTGATCCATTAACTGTGAAATTCGTAATTGAGTAAATGATATTGCACATCCATTCAAATCTAAAATTAGTATTTCATATTTTTCCACTAAGTTAGAAAGGCCTTGTCAGATTGTAAAGAAATAAGCAATAGGAATTTATTTTCATACAATCAAAAGCCAGTTAAAGCTTCTGATTAAAATCATCTGTCATTATAATTGGTATCAAATTTGCTTTACAGAATAATAAAGGACACTGTTCTTTGTATACGTGTTAGTCCATTGAATGCTTTATAATTTAAACCGGTTAAACAGAATACCATTAACATGATAAAAAAAGATTACTTATATATGGCTATATGGGTTTTAGCCCTGTTTAGGAAAAAACAGCAATCCAAGATGAAAGCAGAGTATATTACATCATCTGATATTGTGCTAGATCCATACTTGACAACGATAATGTTTGTCTAAAGAGAAAAAAATACTTAAGTAAAGTGGTTACTTGCTTTAGCTACACTTAATCTGGCCTTTACCTTTACATTTTCAATATATGCCAGCTTTGTGGTTCATACATTGCTCTGTATAGTTTCCAGCAAGTTGTGTTTTTGTTACCACTGACTTTTTTATGTTTACAACATTTTGCAATTGTCTCAGTATACAATGAATCTACTCTTTCATGTCAATTTTATATGTATACAAGTACTTTTGTTATGTAGCTAATGAAGGGCATCTGCTAGTCTTCTGGAACTGAGAATTCACTTATTCACAGTGATGACACCATTGTACTTCCAGAACATATTAATAACCATTTATGAATGGCCTGTAGAAACAATGTGACAAAGATAAAGTTAAGACCCAAGTCTGAAATACAAAATGCACCAATTCACAACATGGTCCTGCTGCATCACTTAGAATACCGTACAAATATACACCACAGGAAAAATGATTTTACTAGATGCTGCTGATGTGTCTGCAGTTTGGAAACATTTCTTCTCAGTAATGTTTGCGCAGTTTAATACCTCATCCATTTTATCAATATGATACTAAATGCCTTTATTGTCTGTTGCATTTACCCTTGCAGAAAAAAAGCATCACAAGGATATTTAAAGAAATACTCTAGGATTAAGCTGTATAAACTTACTGTGTTCACTGGCAAAGAACACGTTGAATTACAATGTCAAAGAATGCAAATTCTGCATGTGATTTTTGATAGCAGTTGAATGAAGCACATCCAGACATGGTCCTTCATCAAACAATGCACATTAATGCAGACACTTTAATATGTACACACCTTGGAATTCTGAAGCACATCAACGTCACCTTTAATCTTCAAGGAATGTGTCCATATCAAAGTACACATATATTCCATCTGAAGTGTATTCATTACAAAATGGTATTAAACTGATTATTTGATGGAAAGGATATAATAACATTGAAGGAGTGACTTTGTTATGAAGCAGTGTCAAATAATATGAGATAGTTATGCCAATAACAGTTGTGTGCTCTGAATGCACATACATGCTGATTTACTGTAATTAAGTATTCCCTCATGCAAAACTGTAGTGTGGGTCTGTCCCCTTTTATGTCTCAACAAGAATCTTTATATATCTGAATAAGCTTATCTGTGATTTACAGCCATGCTGTGCCCCAAGGCAGCTAATATCAGTGTTTCAAACTGAAGACAATAGCGGTATAATTCTAATGTATTTATTTACCTGTTGTTTTTTTTTTTGTATTTTAGCCAGTCACAAGATGACACTTTCTCCTTGTAATTAGTGAATTTCTGATTCCATTTTGTCATAGCTTTCATGTCAACTGAATAAACACATTGTGAAAAATGTCTGAGCTGTATTGCTTCTTACTTAAGAATATAGCTTATGTGGCGGTTTAGAATTACTGTTTTTTTTTTTTTTTTGCATTGCAGGTTTCTTCTCAATAAGTCCATTCTGTATTACAGTTTTCTATTGTCTTGTGCCATCTATAGAAGCATGTATACCTAGCAGATGCTGAATCATAAAAAAATCTACTTTGTTTTATTTATTTATTTATTTATTTATTTATTGAGATCCACAATATGGACTCATTTTAGTAAGGTTTTGAAATATGAAGTGATACTTTAAAATTATGCAATATTGTGAATGAAGCTTCTGCTTCACTACACTCACTCCTGACAATCTCATAAAGCACAGTTCGTTTGAAAATTTTTTGACGGTTTGCAAAGTATGATATTTGTGAAGTTCTTAATAAACTGTTGGTTCACATTTTTATCTTTTTTTCAGTGTTTTCCTCACTTTTCCTGCTGGCCATTAACACCTCCTTTTTCCTTCTTTGGTCATCATGGACTAGGCAGCTATTGCAGGTCATCTATTATACCATGATCCCCCCAAAACGTGCACGCTGATTGGCCAGCGTGCCCGTTGTAAATCGAGTTATACTAATGGAAAAAGGTCCGGTCGCCCGGACTTTTTTCCATTAGTATAACTCGTTTTTTTTAAACACTGTCTCGCTATGTTAAATGGGTTTAACATAGCGAGACAGCTTTAAAATAAGCAACGGAGATCTCCGTTGCTTATTTTAAAGCTGTCTCGCTATGTTAAACCCATTTAACATAGCGAGACAGTGTTTAAAACGGAGAAAGCAAGATCTCCGTTGCTTTTTTTAGTGTCTCACTATGTTAAATGAGTTTAACATAGCGAGACAGTTTTAAAATAAGCAACGGAGATGTCCGTTGCTTATTTTAAAACTGTCTCGCTATGTTAAACTCATTTAACATAGCAAGACACTAAAAAAAAGCAACGGAGATCTTGCTTTCTCCGTTGCTTTTGCCCACAGGCGCGCAGTACATCAGAACTGCCGCGGATGCCAGACATCTGCGGAAGGGCAGTAAACAGGCATTATACTATGCCATTATTTAAGAAAAGTAACAGTTTCTTTTCTTAAATAATGTCATGGTATAATAGCAATAACCCACTTCTGGGTGTGGGTAATGCTAAATTTACCCACGGTTGGCTTTTGGTCCTCGGCCGCCTCGGGACCAAACCACGCCAACCGTGGGTAAATTTAGCATTACCCACACCCAGGCGTGGGTTATTGCTATAATAGCTCATCTCCACCACTGGAAGCAGCTTGATGTGCTCAACTGCTGACGTGTATAACTGTTCACAGTTCTAGGCCCACTGACACATTCATTTCAGTGCAATGAGCACAATCCATGGTTAAAGTGCACATTGTTATGTGCACACATCTATCTCAGCTCTTCATGCTATTTTTGTCTTGACACACAGCCTCTGCTGGGTGTCAGGATGGAGCATACAGGGATGGCCCCACTGGATAATGAAGCAGGTGTCATCTGCTCATTTCTAGCCTTCCTGTCTGACCTGTCAAGCACATGGGTTTCTTATCAGTGACGATCCATCTGGGTCACATTCAGGACTTCGTCCTTGGCAGTGCAAACACAACTATTCACATGTACATGTTAATACAAAGACAAGACAGCCATATAATGCAGTTGTAAGAGGAATTGTGGCTGGAAAATATCTGATTTTAGCATACTTAGGAGCATTTTTTTTCCCTCAGAGGGTGTTGGGTTCTAATACCTGATTGCTTTATATTATTCCAGTGCACTGCTTATGTCTCGATCAGTGTGGAGGGCTTGGGAGAAAAAAATGTTATGGCTATCATATGACTTGATAAAATTATATCACCTTGGGAAGGATTCATTCATTTGTTCACTTTCTAACCCACTTATACTGGTGAAGGTTGAGATGATACCAAGCTGTGAAGTGTAGACCAGACTTCCTTAGTCCTAACAACAGTTTCCATTTCATCCCTGCAAAAACTCCAGACATTCCCAAGTAAGTTAAGAAGTATATTTCCTACACTATGTCCCATATCTACCAAGGAGACTCACCCCAGTGCCATGCCTGGCATACCACCTATGCGAGATATCCAACAGTCATTTTTACAAGATGCCCAAACCACCTCACCTGGCTCTTCTCAACACATTGGAGCTGTTCCTGCACTCAGAGATCATCCTGGATTAACAAGCCCCTCACTCTTTCACACAAAATGAGCTCAGATACCTTGCAAAGAGACCTTAATGCTGCAGTTTGTATTCATTATAAAATCTGTTCCATCATCATCCAAAGCTGTAAGGCCAATAGGTGAGGATGGAGGCATAGATTTACCAGTAAATTGAGGGCTTTATGTTAGGACGCAGTTCTTGTTTCACAACCATGGACATGAATAATTCCAGCAGTACTGCTACCAGTGGACACATCTATCTGCTACTCATCTGCCCCCTGCTTTCTACCTTTATTTGTGAAGAAGACCCCCCCCCCCCAAGATCCTTAAACTTTATCTACTGAGGTATATACTTCCTGTAGTCTTGCAGAAAGCAATTCACTCTTTTCCAGTAGAAAACCATGACTTCTAATTTGGAGTTGCTGATTTTTATCCCATCTCCTTAAAAATTAGCAGTGAATTGCTTCAGTGTATATTGTAGATCACATCCACTTGAAGGTATGAGGACATCATCATCCACAAAAAACACAGATCTGGCCATCACATGCCCAGTCTGAATGCTGTCTAGGCCTTGGTTGTGTTATCTGATGTCCATGAAAATCACAAATAAGAGAGCAGACAAAATACTACCTTAATAGTGTTCTGCACCCAGCTTGAATGTGTTCATCAGAACACCAATAGCACAAATAGAGCTGTCACTAATCAAATACAAGGACAAATGGCATGCAACTATGGCCCTGGAGCATTAGACTGCTGCAATACTTCCCTCAAGACATTTCAGGGCACTTAGTCATATGTCTTCTCCAAATCCACAAAACACATGTAGAGAGCAATGGCAAAGCTCCATGATCCTTCCATATCTATGCAAAGGCAAATAACTGATCTACTCTTCTACTTTCCTGACTCGATAGAATCCACATTGCTCCTTCTGAATCAAAAAAACTGAACTATTGCTTGAAATCACCTCTGCAATACCTTGCCAAGTAGGCTGTGGAGTTTGATAAATCTGCAGTTTGACAACACTCTCCAGATCCCATTTCTGAAAACAGGTACTGCTACCCAGTTTGTAACATGAGATACTGTCCTAGCCTTCCACCCAACTTTGCAAAGGCATATTAACCACAACATGCAAAAAAAATGTCCAGTGCCTTCAGTTGTTCCAGACAATTCTCTTCCAGTCTTACAACCTTGCCACAATGGATCAGGTGAATTACTGCAGTAACCTCATTTACCAAAGTGTGTCTACTTCTACTGTTTGTTACTGGCATTACTACTTGGGCAAAGAACATATCCCCAGTATTTAGAAGTTCTTCAGTGTGTTCGTCCCACCTCTTGACAATGTCACCAATTAAGGTTAACATTTATTCACCTTTGCAGAAAACTGCCTAGGTGGTATCTCACTCCCTTCATCTGAGTCACCAAGTAGTTTACTGGAAGCTGTTTGAAGCCACTGAAAAGTCATTCTGTATTTCTTCTCCAGACTCCAACCATATCCCTACCTGCAAATTGGAGACTACCATAGCTGCTGTTTTCCTTGCTTGTTGCTACCCATTACTCAAATTCAGAAATCCCGTCTCCCACAACTGACACTGCCTGATAGTCTTCTTGCTTTAACCTGACAGCTTTATTCGCCATTGATATCACAACTTTGTCAAGCACTGACCACCTTTTGGTCACTACTGTTAATGCTGCCTCAACATTTTATCTCTTGAACAGGGTCCCATCAGACTACATCTCTCTAGATATAGGGATAACACTTTTAAAGGTAGAAGTTGAACTCATCAAGTGCAGAAGCATTGGCTATGCATTCATAAGACACTGTCTGTATGTGTTTAGATTTCCTGACTTTATTCAGCCAGTGCCCCACCCATCAGACACAACTCATCACCAAACAGGGATTAGGTGGCAGCTCACAAATTATGCTGACCTGAGTATCCAGAATGTATGAGCTCACATCTGATGGCATAATGCAAAACCAATCATTGACCTTTGGCCCAAGGTGCTCTGATACCAGCTACACTTGTAAATGTCTTTGTCTCCAAACATGGAGTTTGTTATGAAAGACCAAAAAACAGTTCACACTTAGGTACCCCTACTTATGCCCCTCCTGGGAACACCATAATTTCCTTCATGAGTGTTGATGTCTCCCAGAAGTACTATAGAATCCAATTGAAAAATATAACCATAATTTATATGAAGGTGAAATACTCGAAATATGTCAGGTATACACATACAAGCTGCAGACAAAGTTTAACTTTCTACAGCTCATATTCATATTGAGGTCACCCTCTCATTTATGAGTACAAACTCCAACTGAACAGCACCAAATGGAGGTTTATAACTATCCTAAGAGAGTAACAACTTACATACTGTTTTTTGTGTGTGTGTGTGTGTGTGTGTGTGTGTGTGTGTGTGTGTGTGTGTGTGTGTGTGTGTGTGCGTGTGTGTTTGTCGTGTGTGTGTGTGTGTGTGTGATTTCCACGTGTGTGTGTGTGTGTGTGTGTGTGTGTGTGTGTGTGTGTGTGTGTGTGGTGTCTGTGTGTGTGAGATTTCCACTTGAAGCTATGACATGAGAGCACTTGAGCAGATTCCAAAAACTGGAGCTATAGTATTTTTTTCAAAAGTGTACTTATATTCTATAGTTTTATATTATAGTAATAAATACATGTTCAAAGTATGGGTTAATCAGGATTTACTCATAACTGCCGGGGTTTGATCATGAAGGCAAATTCTGAGAGACCAAACATCACAGGTATGAGTAAATCACAGCATAAGCCATACCTTAAGTTTATATTATTGGCATTATACAATGTCAGAGGAGGCAGGTGAGAGATGAAAGGAATAGGCAGCCAGCTAGTACAGGCTGACCCTTCCTGGTGGATCAAGATGGCCCAGCCCCCACTGCATTGCTAGCACGTACTGGAGAGAAAGGTGCACGGCATGCTTGTTGCCGAGCCAAGCCATATTCATGTTGTAAACGTCTTGAGGCATGTTCAGGAATGTGCATACCTGGAGAGGAAGGTTTTGGTGGCCCTCACTTCTGACGACAAGCAGATTAGCCATTAGGGGAAGGGGTTATAGGCATAAAAATAATAAAAAAAAAACTTCTCTCAGCTGCATGGATGATGGCTTCTCTGATCTGCTGTCACTTCAACAAGGGTTAATAAGTCTATAGACTGCAGAGCATTGCTTAATGGCAGGCAAGCTGTGGTAGAGAAAACTACCTATGGAAAAAAGAATGAAATTATTTGTCAGCGTAAAAGGTAAGCAGGTTAAACATTTTCATTGGCTGTTATAGTTTCACATAGTATGACATGAAGATGCAACTTTTTGGTACATAGGTTTCTTCTTTGTAAAATAAAAACAGGCCAATTTGAACAACATTACGTAATCATAATTTTTGGTAAAAACATCTTGAGACCATGCTATAAGGAGGAAAGGAAGCAATTTATAGAGCAGATTGTGTCACACTTACCCATTGAACAACAGAATTCTTTTGTATGAACATTATTCCATCTGTCAGGCAGATGTTTATCTACATTTTTTTTTATTCTTGGCCTGGAAAGTCTCTAGTGCTGAGACTGGCTGTGACTGAAGCAATCTTCTGGGTGGTGGCTAGACTAAGCTGTTCATCCTGCCTGGTCCCATAGAATATTCTTTAAGTCAAGGAATGTAAACTTTCTGCCTGGTACTCTGTCTCTAAGCTTGCCTTCATCAGGTTCAGTGTGGTCCTATTGCACTCACTGGGGTTCTTAGTGATTCATCTGAGAGCTCCGCATCCCTCTCTCAGTATGCGTCCAATATTCCCAATTACAGTGAATTTATTGCTGTAGTTGCCGAGATTCATTTGACCTCTGGTGAACTGGACCCTTGTAGCACCAAGCTTTGAGCAACTTGCTTGGAAATGTTAGATCTGGTCCTTTACCAATTCTAAAGTGTTCTCTTAGGAAGGGGGCCTTTCCTTCTTTATTAAAAGAAGCCTGAGTCACTTCATTTCTAAAATGGGTAGATTTGATGCTGCTGATTATCTGGATAAGTACAGACCAGTTTTAAAACTGTTTGTTTGTAAAGTTCTTGAGAGGGTTATTTATGCATAACTGGGTTCTTAGCTGAGCATTAACCATCTCTAAGTTCCTGTCTAATTTGCTTTTTGGTCCAGGCATATTAAGAGACTGTCCTTGTTGTGGTTTAATGGACTTTCCTTTGGCTAGAGAGAATCATTGCTATTAGATCCTGTTACATTTTTCTTCAACATTTGATATGGCTGACAGTGAGATCCTGTGGGACCACTTTACTCATTACTGTGGTATATAAGGCATAGTCTAACAATGGCTTGCCTCCTACTTTTCCAGTCCTACTTACAGGGTTCTGTCTGGAGTTAATACTTCCTTGTTCCATTAATCTGAGGGGTACCACAGGATTTAATTTTGGCTATACTGCTGTTTGCTGTGTATATGCTGCCACCTGGAGATGTTATCAGAATGAGAGATTTAAATCCTCACTGTTACACTGATGGCACACAGCTGTACCATTCCTTTTTCCAGAATTCTGTGTCTGCCTTTTGTAGACTTGCTTTAGACTTGGTATACATCCACAACTAATGGATGATAATCCGGTCAAACTCAATGCCTCCAAAACAGTGGTCATAGACATTCATTGCAACATTCAAACTTCATCTGCTTTACCTTTGTCCCTGAATATTATCTGCAGTGGTGATAAACTGGAATCCATGTTAAAAAGGTGTATAATATAGGTGTGATTCTTGATAACTGGCTCACTTTCAGGGACCAAGTATCTGGCATTTTCTAGTCCTCATATTTTCATCTGAAGAATATCTTCCTAATTAAGCACCTTGTTCCTTCAGCAGACTTTCCTTTAGTGGTGCATGATTCGGCCTCCTCTTGGCTGGTCTACTATAATAGCCTTTCCCTAGAGGGACCAGAGTCAGAGTTTGACTATCTTCGGTGGGAGTAGTGTTCCATAGCCTGACTACTTACTGGGTATTTCATTACCACCATATTGTGCCAGTACTGTGAAGTCTACATTAGCTACCAATTTATTAGCACATCACCTCTGAGGTTGTGGTTCTTGTCTATCTTTCTCTACACAACTTGGGTGCTCCTTAACTTGGAAAACTTCTTGTGTGCTACCACCCTGCTTATGCCGTGCACATTTCCACATTTAGGCTGTTGGATGTCCCAAAGATCCACCTGAATTCATCCTGTGAAGGTTCTTTTCCTTTCCAAGGGATATGCCTTTGGAAATGTATACCTGGTTGGTTGAGGCTGGTCTTGGTCCACAGAAGTTGTTGCAAAGGATCTCTTTAAACATATATTTGACCCAGCATTTCTGTATTAAGATTAATATACTGTTTGAGTCCTACAATTCTTTAATATCGGTGTTTATATGGAGCTAGTCTACATTTATTATTTAAAGTTATTTACTTTATTCTTCAGTGGTGCTTAGCTGATATACACAAATACATTTTAATTTGAATCTGAAAAGTACATAAAGGTAGTGTATTAATAAAATAAAGGCATGGGAAATCATAACTAGTTTTTCCTAAACATATACAGTTCTCCCTTCCTTAAATGCCATATCCTAGTGCAATACTCCTGCAGGTGATTTAGGACCCTGCTGGAAATATCTGATATGAGGTATACAGTACAACCTATCAAAAAGTCAAACAGCACCACCACCACCACCCCACACACACACACACACACACACACACACATACACACATACACACACACACACACACGTCAACTACAACCTTTTCAGCTCTAGCATCTTCCTGAACTTGAAACAAAAACATATTCTTAAAAACATATCTTGTTTAATCATAATTAAGAATTCTGTAGTTACATGTTGTTGATAATTTATGTCCCCTACAATTTATTGAATCACATTTTTGTGAAAGTTCTGTGTCAGTCACTTCAGACTCCATGACTTTCCATGTGCCGCCCCCCCCACACACACACTCACTCACACCCTCACTCACACACACACACACACACACACACACACACACACACACACACACACACTCACTCACACACACACACACACACACACACACACACACACACACACACACACACACACGCATCTCCAAGTAAATCTAACCTACTCTAGGTGTCATTTCAGAATCCACAGTGTTCAGCAAATCTTTTTTGGAAAATAGTTTAACTGAGCTGAGTGGGCATATTTCCCTTCTTGCAGATATTTCTCTTTATTTGCTATGCTCATTTACAGCCCCTCGACAATTAAAAGACAGATGTATAAGACTATGAATTTACCTGGCCTAGGAAAAAAAATGGCATGACATAATGCTGTCTGCCACTGATCACACCATAAATACTATACTTGTGGCTGTACTTCAAAGTACAAGCAGTATATCTTCTCTTCTGTCCATAAACCTCTCTCTTTTCAACTGCCCTCATTAACTGCCAGAATTTTGTCCTCATCTAATTTTATTAATGCCTTGATCTGTTCAGTAAAACTTCTGACAACAAACAATGTCCATTCCAGCAACTGTTATTAGCACAGCCACAATTTGCAAAAAGACCACTGCTTGATTATTTCCAATCCTTGAAAATCTCTTAACATTTTTGTGTCTTGCAATTGTCCATTAATAAAATATGAGCACTGGGCTTTCATTATATCATCTTCTCTGACTTTTTTATAACCTCTTCTGATCAGCCAATCGAATGTCACTTTTTTTGGTGTGTTTATATATGGCATTATTTCTTCTGTCTTTCATTCAAACACTTCCATCTGTGTCATATTTAAAGATACAGCCTTGGCAATACATGAGATGTGTTCCTTTTCCCCAAACCAAGTTTAACAAAAGCTTACACAAGATCACTAAAACATTTAACTGCAAAACTTTAGTCAAAATTATTCACCTAATAATAAACAAGCCACTATGGTATTATTCTCCATTCATTGTGCTTAGGTGATGGTATTTCCTTATATCCTGCCTATTACTATACTTTGTTGTAAACATGTATCTTTCATTAACTCAGTTGTTATCATCTTGTTTGACCAAGCATTTACAAGTTTTAACTAAAAAAAAAGAAGAAAACAGAAACATTACTTTTCATAACTGATTTAGTAATCCATTTGGACTTACTGAGTTCTTCATTTTACAGATACCTCATTTAATCTTGCCATTATAATTCACAAATATACATTTTACCCCGGTACCCATCCTCTTCATTGCTAACTGTTTCTTTTATTTACCTTTACTTTTGTTGATCCTATAAGTGCACTGGTCACAGGGCACTTTTTTTGGAATGATCTGGGTCATCTTTACTATGCAATGCATAATGTTTCATGACTTCTGTGATGATAAAGAGAAGTAGAGCTGTCATGTGCCTGTACATATTGTGAGTATGTTTAGTATAATTACCACTTTAAGGTAAATTTTAAACATTGCCATTTTAAGAAGTACAGTATCCCATAATGCATTGAGTCTAGAGGTACTTGAGAGAGTGTGTTTGTGATGAGTCAACTGTTTACGTTGTTCTTTCTGTACTGCCATCTTGTACTAGATTAAAGTTGCTATTTTATTTCAAATGCTGGTGTATCCAGACTTTATCACACTACCTTCCAACAGCATTGTGACACCATCCTTATTGTCAAAGCCAAAGTCAACTTTGAAAAACTAGTTCAGCTATTTATTTGTTTTCTGCTACAGCTGAATAAAATTTGGAAATTGGGACTGCATAAGAAAACAGTGGGAAGAGAAAATGAATGATTTGTTTGAAGTTAAAATTTGGAAGTTGCATGGTTTAGCATTTGGGAAGAAAGTCTGTCTAATTTATTACATTTTGCTAGGCAATTTGAATTACTGGGTACAGTTTATATGCTTTCTAGCCATTTAGACAAAAGATTACTGGAACTGTACTTTATATTCTGTTAATAAAGGGGCTATGTCCAATAAACCAACATTTTAACATCCTTATGCGCACATTTTGTCATATAATACATATTAGATACAAGAGAAGGCATATGTAAAGACATTTTTTTCTCTATATGATACAGGAATATTTTTTCAGGAAGGTGAAAAATAGAGAAGAAAACTTTGAAGGTTAAATGGAAATCTTTGTAATACATTAACAAAAATAGTGAAAGATAAATGAAATGGAGAAAATGAAAACAGAAGAGAGTTGTATAAGAAAATAATAAATAAATGTTCTAAACTATGTCATTGGGAGGGTGGAAATAATGAGGTAAAAGATAGTATTAACAGGAGATGGAAAAGTTTAAAGATTTATATGAGTTAAAACAAACATTATAGGAGATAAACAAACTGCCAGTAAAGGGTATGATGAAATACAAAAATTATAATGAAATAAAATGTATGGTTTGTAATGAGGAGTGAAGGAATTGTATTTTCCTAGAATGTTAGAGAACAAAAAAAATAGAATTATATAAGGGAAATATGGCAGGGAAATGGTTTAAAAAAGAGTTGTTATGAAGATGATTTAATATGGATACTATGGGGAGATGGAAAATTAACATATTAATAGTAATATTTCTTATAAGTATATTTTCTTCTTAACAGTACATTTGCAAATTTAGATGTGATAAGGTATTGTGCAATAAAAATATGACATAGTTAAGATTAGAAAGGAAATAACATTTTGGTTGTGGGTGAAAGTATGGGGAAGATGAAGGGGATGTATGTTGTTGATATATGCTACTGTTTTTTATTTCTTCTCTTCAATGAGGAAATATCTGGTGTAAGCAGACTGTAACTATGTGGAATAAAGACTGCTAGTCTTTTTGATATATGCCATGGGATATTTTACCACCACCTGAGCAACCAGCAGCTTGGGCAGATGGGACCTCCATTTAACATTTCATCTGAAGGATACCCTCTACGCTACACTGAAGTTTCAGAAATGGAAAATGATTCCCAGCACCTGGGTTGGGAATACAACCCACACTCTTCTGATCTTCTCACATCAAAAGTGCGTGTTACCTGTTGAGCCACTAAAACTGACAATTTAACAAATTCTTTTGTATTGCCAGGAACTGTCTCAACATTAGCAATATTAAATTCATTATATCTTAAAAGAGATAACGTGAATTCCATAATCTAACCTGAACTGTGAAAAAGTAAACTGAATAATTTGTTAAATATCAAGGACAAATTGTTTTTAACATTCAGTAGCTCAGTGAATAGAATTTCAGTCCCCGATGTATAGCCTTGTAACATGTATCAAATATTTTGGCTATTAGAGGCTTCCACTTTGATTCATTAAGTTACAGCTTGAGAAGGACCCCATCCATCAAAATCAACTCATTGGAAGCTCTACCATACAGATAAAATAAAACTAGACTAGGATTCTTAGTTACATAGCACGTAATTAGAGGCTGTGTGAAAGGTGCAGGGATTCAAAGACAATATATGATGCATTTCCTTTTAGCCCCCCCCCCCCTTTGAACTTCTGAATAAACCTATGCAATGCTTATATGGGCATCCCAGCCCAAGTGTGTCCCATGGGAACAATCCCTCCACACCCTCTGATCTTACACATATATACCAACTCCACTGTTTTAAAGACATGAATGAAGGGGAACTCCCTAAAAACCAAAGAATCACTTCTAAGGCACACAATTAGAGGCCCAATTAGAGAAACACATGCAGTGATTTCCTACGGAAAGTAGATATTGTGGAGCTGGACTTAATGGGATAAGTCCTCCTCATCTAGGAGTTTGATGATGAGTAGGAATGTCCTTTTAGAACATGGACATATTTGATGATTGGCCATTTGCTGAGACTTCATGTATTAGCATCACCTCATTATTATTTTTTTCTCCACAATTGCCTCTTCCTGTAGGTGTGCATACTCACAAGGACATGAAGGATACTCTTCCACATCCACCACTGGCTTAGCCTACTGTCAGTCCAAACAGGGTCCCACAGTTCAAAATCACATTCCATTGTTGTCCTACCATGAACAACTGTTTGGGGTTACAGGTGCCAGAGAGTTTTTCCTCAGGTATGCAGCAAATGTTGGAGGAATGTTATGGGGAAGAAATAGGTAATTGGGAACATATTTTTGGGAGTGTAATGAGCTGGCAGACTTTAAAGATTATCCAAGGATATCCTTGGATTATCTTTGGACTAACTATTTTGTGATACTTGTGGTCTGTGGCAGTCTCCGGATCCGTTTGGATTTTTAATTTCTGTTTTGGTTTTGAGCGGAGGTTGGCCGTTGCTTTTTTCTGGTGTTGAGACTTTAAAGATTCCTTGCAGACTACGCTATCAGAGATACTGGATGAGCAAATTGGTATAACTAGGGAAATGTTTTTTCTGAGCTATGATACAGAATCAGAATTGTCTAGAGTCTAATGAGTCTAATTATGGTGGCTGCCAAAAAAGGAATTACTAAAAAATGGAAATCCAAGTCTAAACCAACTGTATTAGAAGTAGTAAATATAGTAATAGAGATAAAACAACTGGAACTGGAATCTTTAGAAAAGGGTAGTAGCAAATTACACAGAAAAAGGGGAATTTTGGGAACAATATGTACAAGGGAAGGATGAGGTTTAAAAGAAGACTAGGATTTGAATGAGCTATGTAATGTTTGACTAACAATGATTGGGTAGATTATACTTTATGTATAATGTTTGCAACTAAAATTATTTCAGTATATGGTCTGTGATGTATTATGCTTGTAACTAAGAGTATGTCTATATAGTTTGTTTTCTTTTATATAAATATATGATCGCCTATGTCATAAGTGATAATTTAATAAACATGTTTCTTGTTTAAAAACCTGTGCCAGAATCCAACTGTAACACCATACTAGGGATCATGGCAGGGTTCCTGTACATACCCCAAGCTACTCATCCGTGTCTATATTACATAATCGAACTTTTAAAAGTTTGAACGCCATTTGGTCGACACCATATGATCGAACATTTAAAAGTTCAAAAATGTAATAAAAAAATAAACCAAAGAAAAAACCTACCTGTTCCTCGCACACCCCCTGCTCTTTAAATATACAAACTCCAAGATCGCACTACAGTGCAGAAAAGGGAAATCTTCCCATTCCGCACTGTACAGATATCTCCATTGAAACATTCAAACTTTTAAAAGTTCGATCATATGGTGTCGACCATATAATGTTCAAACTTTTAAAAGTTCGACAATGTGATATAGACCCACTCATCCATCCTTTGGAGATTATACCACCATTCCTAACACTGTGCAGCCACATGGAATATCCAGTCAGCATTCTATCCCCATGGAGGCTTAACCCCATCAGAAGAAGATTTGACCTCAGACTCCCCGTATCTCCTACGTTTCTACTTAAATAATGCATCCACCACCCTTGACCCTTCCTCCTATGCTAACTTTGCTGTCAGTTGTCACTGTGCCACACCACATCTGGCCTGTGTAGATATGATAATGTTTAATGCACTTTGTAAAGAATTAATGCACTGTAATGTATAGCCTTGTCAGGTTATTGAATGCATGTTTTATTCTGTGTTTGTCTTGCTATAGCCCATAGCTGTGGACCAGATATTACCTATTTTCCAGTGCCTTGATGTATTTCACCTGTCACTGCTTTGCATAAGGTCCTGCCATAGCTAGTTTCTCTGATGACTCTGCATCAGTTCCTCTACTGCTACCACAGGTAAGCAAAGCAGTGCCATGGTGCCCATTGTGGTAACGGCTTTCATAGCACCATGTTATGCAGCCTGATGCAGACAACAGATGTCTTGCAGCAGGTATCTAGGCCATACTTCAGTATGCCACCAGATATATTCTAGAAGTGGAATCAGGCCTTCTACACTATGAATATCTGTTCACTGCTGTTCCACATCTGTGAGAATGTAATGTTATCTGCCATCTCTGCCATGGTCTCTGGGCTGTGGATGATGGCTGGCATCAGTCATGATTCCAAAGCATGTCCAGCATCACCTGCATAACAAGGCCATGGCAAATGGGGGAAATTGCCCCAAATTCAAAAAGTCCAGAAGTGTACTTCCTTCATTAGCTTTTACTGTGATGCTTCCTTTTTATTTTCTCCTTGCTGCATAGGTCAGCCATAGCAAGCTGACTGGCATACTACACAGGAAGCTGAAGTCTTTTCTTTTCTTTTTTTTTTTTTTTTTTTAATTTTATTTTTGCTCTTCAATTGAAAAGCTGAGGTGGATGGGTATAATAACTGGAATGGGCACCAGGTACAGCCAGCTACATTTCTGATCACCTGCAACACACAATAATGGAAACCATTATAAGTAGCCTAATACTTACATACATGAGACTGGAATATCAGAGTTTCTGTGGGTGACACTGTGTGCATCTATCAAATAGATGACCCTGTGGAAAATCATCCTGCATGAAATACTGATGTAGGTTGCACATGTGTAGGACTTGTGGGAACTGCTTGGATTGTGTTCAGACACATTGTGCACTGCATACCATCTGGTAATTGAAGAAGTGGAAGCTCCTCTGGTCCCTAAAGGAAATGGGCAACCATGATAAAAAACCGCAACAGCATGTAGAACCTCTACGACAAGTAACCACAAACAGAACATGTAAGAGTTGCGCCACAGTAAGTATATTTACTTAAACAAATGCAAATCAAAAACCGTAGACAGGTTAAGTTCTTTCCTTCCAACCATAAGGAACCTCATCAAAACCAGTGTCATTGAAAGAAATACTTTGCTGCTGAACGTCAATACATATTGTGAGGGATGGCCATCTTGCCCAATAAGAAAGGCAACGTGGGAAAACGTCTGACTGCGAGATCCCCAGTGGAAGGGAAAACAATGGGATATGGCACCATGTCTGATTTATTCATTTGCTTTTACAATGGATCTCATTAGACTCTTATTTGCATGTCATTATGCCATAATTTGCATAAATACATACTATGCTGTTTCTCTACATATTGCTGTTTCTCTGGTAGTGAGGTTGTACCACGTATGCCTCTGTATCACATCCCTCTTCCTTTGAGCATTCGTTTTCACTGCTCTATTTTCCATAATGCACTTAGAAGATTGTTTCTGAACCCCCCCCCCCTCATAAAGTTCAGATTAGCAGCTTTTTATAGCAACCCTTAGCTACTCCTCATTTTGGTAGGTCCATCTGAGTACACTCAGAAAAACATAATGCTGATAAACCATGTAATATGAATGCCAGAAATACAAACTGCAATTAAGAATGGAGCAGGAAATAAAATTTATTTTGTAACAATATTCTATTTTGTAGTTACTTCTTGCATAACTTAAACTAAGTAATTATGACTATGCATTGTCTACTCACTATAATAAATTGTTAATGTATTCAAAATCCTTAGAGAATACACATACCAAAATAATTATATGTGACACAGTCAAAGAGCTATGAATCTACAATAGTCCTTCTGGTTTGTGGGAGGCACATTGTAATACACATTGTGATGAAGGTTTCTCATTGAAATGTTTTTGTGATGTGAGACATATTTTATAGCATTGTCTGTGGCCAAAGGAACATATCGAAGCATGGTATGAGAGGCACACTTGTAGCATTCCTTGTGGTGAAAGCTCATTCTCATTACTGTTCCTTAGATAATTGTCCCAACAATTTAAGATGAATAGTGATGCAAGCACTGCGTATAAATGTGTTAAGACCGGATGTTATCTGCATAACTCTATATGCATATGTAATACCACTGATCAAAAGCAACATCTTAGAGCAGACTTCCAGGAAAATTCAGCTGTTATTCTTATTTGTGCTTTAGTGATTTATTTGCTTATTTATAGATTTCCTTTATTATTTAAAAGACTGGTTAGTTGCCTGGCCCAAGAGTCTTCTCAGTCACAGTCCATGTTAAAATACATAACAGCCACTAGTCTTTTACAGTCAAATACCAGCAAACAATCAAAACAAGCTGTATGGCACACAGTGATGGGGTACTCACTGTGACCCAGGTGATGTGAATTTGAGTTGGGAGGGGAAATCACATGATGGATGCAAAGTACCCTTCCTCTTGGAGAAGGCCTGGGTTTTTGCTTAGTCTTGGACTCCATCAGGCTGATACTCATAGGTGAGACTCCTGTGGATGTGTGTGCCAAAACCAGAAGTAACAGTGGACAGATACTCAGTGGTCTCATTCATGAGAACATATTAGATATGCACAGTCACTTCCTGGGAATAGGATTGTTTTCCCATGTCCATGTTCAGGTTTGTTTGCACAGAAAAGTGGAAATATAAACTTTGAGGAAGAAACTTTACTTTTGGGTTGTACGTTTTTCACTTATCTCTTGAAATATCTTGAATCTGTTTGAGAATTGTAAAGAGAAATGTAAAGAGTGAGCAAAACCCAAATGTTGAAGGTAGTATATAGCAAAGATCCATCAGTATTTGGCATTGCGACTGCTTCTGCAACAGGCAGTTGTCTATATTCATGTAACCCTGGACCTCTTTTAATCTAAGGAAAACCTCAGCTGAGACCTGGAACTTCATGAATACCCTAGGTGCATTAGAGATCCCAAAAGGCAAGGAAGTAATTTAGTAATGGTGGGGCCTGACTAAACCTTTGACATTTCCTGTGGTCCTTATGTGCAGTAAGCTTTATTCAGTTCCACAGTGATCAGGAAGGTCTGAGAAAGGAGCAGCAGGAGCAGCAACTGCAGGGCAATCATCTGGACGTTTGATACCCACAGGAAGCAGTTAAGCCTAGAGGAGTATGTAACTGCTCTCTATGGTTTGTCTCTTTTGGTGACCATAAAAATTCAGGAGTAGAAGGCTAACCCTTCCTCCCACTTTGACACCTGTTCTATTGAGCTGTCATCTAACAAATGATAAATGAGGGCCAAGGCCAGATGCAGATGATGTACTAGTATCATAGACATTCAAATGAAAGGTGGGACAGACTCAAACTGTAGCCTGGCATGGCTGAAGTATAAACTCTTTCATAAAATCTATTGAGAACCCTGCTTTCTTGATCATTTGATAATGTCTACAAACCTAGTACAAGCTTACCACCCTTGCAGGCTTCTAGCAAAATAATGGCATCTGTTACCAGTTTTGTATAGAGGTGTTGATGAGTCTGCTGCATGCTATAAAACCCATTTTGTGCTTTGGGCATGGGAGATTATGAATCTGCCTGTACAGATGCCACTAGGATGCCACTAGGCACATCCAGACCTAGAAATCAGAGTGTTTCTTTTTGTTATCAAACATTTCTGTCATTTCCTATTTAACATGCTCTTCTGTTCTCATGAGTGTGCTCCAGAAGGATATTTTGTCTTGTGAGGAACCTCATGGGGATGAGTTCCTTTCATTTAAGTCACACAATGGGTGGACACCATGTGAGACATATGGGGTAAAGTCATCCTATTCATCCTCTTACTCTGAGGATGAACTTGACTGTACCCACCTGCAAGGTTTTCCTTATTGTCTTACCATGGACAGTGGGAATGGAGATCTATTAGCCACTGCAAGAGCTGCTTGACTAGGAATTTCAGATCATAAATAAACATTGTGTGGCAACCCACCTCCTGCTGGAGGCCGGGGGTACCTGGCCCACCTTGCTTAGGCAGCATGCTTTACATGATATTAAGAAAGTGTTGATGTTCATCATGCTATGCTGCTGCAGTCATCACACTTGGGTTATCCTGCCGTCAGGCAGTCCCTGCAGTCGGCCTGAATTCCAAAGCCTTGGTCCAGCATCGGTTGTCATCGCTTCTTCCCTGACGTCAGTGCAGCAGGGGTATAAAAAAGGCAGCCAACGCCATTTTCTTCAGTCTTTCTTGCCACGCAGTGCCCGAAGCAGAAGCAGTTCGCAAGTGCCGGTCGGCCAGCTCCTGAGATTTTCGAACAGAATTTCAGCCGAAGTCTTCTATAAAGCTAAGTACCCCATTGGGGAAACTTTTCTTGACTCAGACCGATGTCAGACAAAGTTAATAATTGTATTTCTTGTGGGAAGCAAATACCTCATAAGGATTTCCATTCTTATTGTATTCCTTGCCTAGGCCCAGACCACGATGTTTCTGGTTGTCGGTTTTGCGCTAGGTTCAATAAATGCACTATTAAGCGTCGGGCTGATACCGCCCGACATTATTTTGGCAGAAAATTCAACTACATCATGTCATCGGATCCTCCGACAACTGCTATTTTTAAAAAACGCAAGGACAAAGACAGGCAGCCTAGACCTAGACCAGATACCGAGGTCTTGGTTAGGCCTGCCGCCGGATCTTCGGTATTTAGTGAGGCACCTATGCAGCCCCTGACTACTGCAGGCTTAGAAAATGCGACTACCTCTCAGACAGAATCTACTGGGCCACTGAAGCCGGTTCCTCCTCAACTTGCGAACGCCAGCCATGGCGGCGATCCGGAGACTATGGACAGGCCTTCGGTTTCAGAAGGCGTCTTTAAACCGACGACTCTCTCCATTAAGTCATACGCTAGGCTTCCAAAGGTTAAGAAACCGGGTCCACAGACTCCCACACAGGCACCTATGCCTAAAAAACAAATGCTTAAAATGGCGGAGGACCTGATTACCCTTATCAGAGGTTCCCAACCCCCTCCTGACAAAAGGCCTAGACTGGAGGAAGATTTACCTCCTTCTGACCAGGAATCTATTTCCTCAGCAGACTCTGAGGAACAGGATGACCCCTTCCCTCTCTATGAAGACTCAGATGCTGAGGAGTCTATTCCCTCTGTTTCCCCCCCTGAAGACTTCTCTTTTGGGGAAACCCTGCACACCATGAGAGAGCATTTCCACTGGGAAGGAGAAGATTACTCTGACTCCAAGAAAAGACTCCGTGAGTTGCTTCTTCTACCTCAGCATAGACCCCTAGCCATTCCTCCTGTTTTAGACATTCTGGATGATGTCTACACTGAATCCAGTCTAAATCCAGATTCCTTACCTCCAGCACCACCTAAACCAGACAGATACTATCGAGTCCCTGACTCTCACAAATTTTTATATAAAAGCCCTGCTGCAGACCCAGAAACCATTTCCCAGGGTCCCAAAGGGGTTAAGGCCTCTACTGCTAAGAATTCACTACCTGTGGAAAGAGATTCCAGGGCATTAGAAAGATGGGGGAAAAAAGTGTATACCTCTGCCACTTTGGCCATGAGGGCATTAAACTGCCAATTCCACATGATTAAATACCAGCAGTAGTTGCTTACTCAGTTAAAACAGAAAATGATCCCTCAAACAGATCAACTAGATTTCAAAGGGATGCAGGATTTGTTGCATGCAGCAGAACAAGTGGGAAAACATACCTTGCAGTGTGGTTTTGATTCTTTGGAGGCCTCATGTAGAGCAGCGGTCACAGGGTCTGTAATACGTAGACATGCTTGGCTAAAAGAGCAAACCCTACCAGAATATGTCAAAGCAAAGTTACTGGATGCTCCACTGCAAAAGGATGCGTTATTTGGTGTCAAAGCAGAGGAAGTTTTAAAGAAAATGGAAGAAAAGGCAAAATCAATGCAAACAGTTAAAGATTTTTTACAGGTGCAACCTCCTCGCTTCAGCAGAAACTGGCCATCAAAAAACTGGTCCTTTCCTGCTTCAGACAGACCCCAAAGGGGCAGGTACAGATGCCCTAGGGGCAGAGGCCAGGCACAAGGTACCTTCAGGCCTAGACAATGGCAAACAACAACTCAAAGAGGGGGAGACGACAGATCTCAACCCTTCAGAAAACAAATTCAATGACTTTCCTCTTCGCATGCCAAGCAAAATTGCCCAGGCAGCACCTCTACGAGGAAAACTGGCTCTTTTCCCACAAAATTGGCACATCATAACAAAGGACAAATGGGTTCTGGATATTATTACCCGAGGCTACAGATTTCATTTTCACACTTTACCACGGATGAGAGGCATGCCAAATCTGCCAACAAACCAATGGGCAGAGGCACAAAAGCAAATTTCAGCTCTCATGAACATGAAAGCAATTCAAAAGGTACCTGCAAATGAGCAAGGTCAAGGATTTTACTCAAGACTGTTTCTAGTACCAAGAAAGGACAAAGCCTGGAGACCCATCTTAGACCTTTCAATTCTAAACACGTACCTAGACATTCCCAAATTCAAAATGCTCACACTACAGCAGCTTCTTCCCATGCTGGGCAAGGAGTCTTGGCTGGTAACGTTGTACCTCCAAGAGGCATACCTGCATGTCCCTATCAGACAAGATTGCAGAAGATACCTCAGATTTTTGGCAGGCACAACGCATTATCAAGTCTCTGCATTGCCCTTTGGCTTATCTACTGTGCCCAGAGTATTCACGAAATGCCTGGCATCAGTAATTGCATACTGCAGACAACGAGCAATACAAATTTATCCATATCTGGACGACTGCCTGATCCAAGCGGACAGCAAAGACATCCTACTACAGCATCTGGCATTTGTAACAAAGTTGCTAATTGCCTAGGGAACACAGTAAACAAAAATAAATCAAAACTAATACCCTCACAAGAAAGAATTTTCCTGGGTGCCAGCTTGAATACAATGGCCCAGATGGCTTACCTCACACCAGACAAGCAAAAACAACTGGCTAAGTACTTCAAAAAGATGGCAACTTCTACCCAGCTCACTGCAAGGAAATTCCTGCAGGCATTGGGTTACATGGCATCCTGCATTCAACTAATTGCATATGCAAGACTGCATATGAGAAAACTACAATGGTACCTAAAAAGTGTATGGTCCCAACACAGACACAGCCTCGAAGCAAGTATAACTCTCATTCCCTGCCTTCAGAAAGAGTTTCTATGGTGGGCTCAAGCATGCCAAGCAAACAAGGGCCTTCCTTTTGTCTCACCTCCAGAAAACCAAACCTTGACAACAGATTCATCAGACTACGCCTGGGGTGCACACATGGCAGGACAATGCATACAGGGCAAATGGTCTGCAAACCAAAGGCAACTACACATCAATCAAAAGGAGATGCTAGCTGTAAAAAATGCACTAACAGCCTTCAAGGACCTCTTGCATCCAGGACAACTTCTAATAAGGACGGACAACACCACAGTTCTGTGGTACATAAACAAACAAGGAGGAACGCACTCCTACCCACTTTGCAGACAGGCAATGGACTTGTGGAACACAGCATTAACTTACCAAGTACAACTGCAAGCACAATTCCTGCCAGGAAAGGAGAACAAATTGGAAGACGAATTAAGCAGAAATTTGACAGGCACTCACGACTGGAGACTACAGCCGCAAGTATTCTCAATGATAACTCAAAGGTGGGGACCACCAGACATAGATCTGTTTGCCTCAACCAACAATTGCCAGCTACAAAAATTTTGCACAAGGACTTATCATCCCCTGGCCTGGAAAGTGGATGCCCTATCATTCAGTTGGACAGCATTGTCAGTCTATGCCTTCCCACCTCTGCCTCTACTGACCCAGGTGTTACTGAAAGCCAGATCAGAGAGACCACAGATGATCCTCATTGCTCCGGACTGTCCACATCAACACTGGTACCCACCACTACGAAACTTGACTCCAGCCCTCCATGGATCTTACCTCAATTCCCTCTGCTGTTAACCCAACAAAACTCTCAGATCCTTCACAGTCAACTAAGGACCTTAAATCTAGCTGCATGGAAAATACCTTAAATTATCAAACTACACTTCTCTCAAAGGACATCCAAAATGTCATTTTGGAGGCCAGGAGGCCCAGCACCAGAAAAACTTACTCATACAAATGGAAAAGATTTTGTGTATGGAGCCAGGCCAGAAGCCTAAATCCTGGCATCCCAAATATTCCGCACATACTCCAATATCTAGCTGAGATGCTACACAAAGGTCTTTCCTTCTCATCCATAAAGATCCATGCTTCAGCCATTTCAGCTCATTATGATACAGTTCCTCCCATTTTCTCTCATCCTTTGCTAAGACAGTTTCTCAGAGGGGCAAAAAATATAAGACCCCCCCAGAAAACCACCAACTCCAACTTGGGATCTAAATTTTGTGCTGGAAAAATTAACACTTCCTCCTTTCGAACCAGCCTTTTCAGCCTTTGTCATGGAAAACAGCCCTGCTGCTGGCTATCACCTCAGCACGCAGAGTCTCAGAACTGCAGGCTCTTATGGCAGTGGAACCCTTCATCATTTTCCATCAGGACAGAGTATCTTTACGCACCAACCCTTCCTTCCTGCCAAAGGTAGTATCCAGTGTGGCTCTCAATCAGACCATACACTTGCCCACCTTTTATCCAAACCCACAGAATAAAGGAGAAAGACTCCTTCACTCTTTGTACATTCACAGACAGTTACGTTACTATTTGGACAGGGCAAAGGCCTTCAGAAAATCTGACCAACTCCTTGTATCCTATGCACCAGGCTCAGAAGGGAAGGCTATTTCAAAACAGACCATCTCCAAATGGATAGCACATTGCATCCGCTTTTGCTACTCACACCATGGGAAAGCAGTGCCTGTTAGTATTAGGTCTCACTCTACCAGGGCTACAGCAACCTCAGCAGCCTTCCTCCGAGGAGTCCCAACAAAGGACATTCTGGAGGCAGCTACCTGGAGTTCAGTGCACACCTTCACCAAGCATTACCACATTCCTCTGTACTCAAAAACCAGAGCTGGGTTTGCCACTGCAGTTCTGCAGGGCATCTTAGCTGCACCTAACCTAGTTTGGTTCCTACCACCCAACCATAGCTTTGGGACTCTACCCAAGTGTGATGATTGCAGCAGCATAGCATGATGAACATAGTACAGTTTTGTACCTACCATAAATGTAGTTGTTCGAGTGGTTATGCTGCTGCAGTCCAGGTTACCCTCCCTCCATCCCCTCTACCTGACAAGGCTTTTCTTATACCTCCATGTACATCAACCTTTGCGATGCATGTCTATATGGTGTATTTGCTTACAACTAGTACTATTGTTTTTCACTAAGGTATGTTTTGCAAGTTTCTTATTTTGCCTTCTTAGTTTGGGGCACCTGACATCTAGGGCAAGAAAAACTGAAGAAAATGGCGTCGGCTGCCTCTTTTATACCCCTGCCACACTGATGTCAGGGAAGAAGCGACGACAACCGACGCCGGACCAAGGCTTTGGAATTCAGGCCGACTGCAGGGACTGCCTGACGGCAGGATAACCCAAGTGTGATGACTGCAGCAGCATAACCACTCGAACATCTACATTTATGGTAGGTACAAAACTGTACTTTTGTGTACCTAAAGTCCACCACCTTCTATTTCTCCTGTCCATCACTCTCCCAGTGCTGTGGAGTCAGTGACACAGAGATAGATTCTTTCTGTTGAGAAAACATAGAAGACTGAGGCTGGAGTCCCACTATTCTCATGAAAACGCTTATTCTTGGAGGATGCACTTGCAGCTATCTGCGTATCTACCTTCAAATAGGGTCAGGCTAGTAAGGATAGACATTTCACATGACACTACCAGGGACTGAAAAAATGGCTTGATGGATGAGGCATCCTTGCAAAGTTCTTGACACAGTAAGGATAATCCTCTTTTCCAACACATTTTTTGCAGGTCCTCTCTTCTCTTTATATACATCAACCTCCTTATGTGAGAACTCCATTTGGACTTTGCCAGGGGGAAGGATTTCCCAAAAGAGGTAGACCACTGCTTGGATACATACAGCAAGGTGCCTAATTTCTTCTGTGCCAGCCATATTGTAAGTACTGTTTCTCTACTTCTACCTGTTGTTTTCCAGCAAACCCCATTCAGATATGGAAAAATGTAGACATTTAAAATGAAAATCTTTATACAAGATATGAACTGCAGAAGACATACCATGGGAAGTGCAGTACTTTTTGTACAGACCTTACAGGCAAAATACTACTTACTTCTAGAACAGTAACCAAGAACAACAGGAGAAAAATGCAAATGAGGCACTTATTTATGTAGATTCTCAGCAGGAGCTCCAGTGTCATAGTCCAAAATGAGTAACTGTGGACCCATAGGCTGATCTGTGTACCCATCTGCAGCAAGAAAAAAGGAATTAAAAATGGCTTAGACTGACATCTCTTTTATCCTGGATGCAGGAGGGCATTTCTGCATGTGGGGAACATCAGTCTGCACCATGAACAGAACTCTGGGAACTGGACCACTAAGTTAGATGTCAGACTGTGGCCGATTTCCATATGTTACAGGTACTATCACAAAGCAATTGAATGATGAATGCCTTTTAACTATTATTGTTATATATAAGCATAAGACTGTTGTAGCTCCTAAAGGACAGCTACTTGAAAAGTGATGTTGTGACTCCCAGGGAGCTGGCAGTGTCACTGCTGAGTATTGCCATTTGTAGCAATAGCTGTACTGTAAGGAAACAAATTGGATGGCTTTATTTCCAGAATGATTATCTCTGATTACTTTTGATCATATCTTTTATTCAGAACTAGACAAAATAAGGGCATTAAAAATTGGCAGTAGTATGTAATCAATGAGTGAAAACATTGCAAAAAAATGAAAGAAAAGTTAGTAGCATGAATTTCTCTTTCTTAATGAAAAGAGGAACATACTAGGCACAAAAACATTACAGCATCTGTTAATACTATCAGGTTTAGAAAAGGGAAGCTGACAAACTGCAGGTGCAAAGGAAAACACACTGGAACGGCTCTGCAAACAGTTGACTTTGTATGACAGTATGTTTGCCCTGGCCAAAGTGCAGTTTATATTAAGCTGTCTTTGAAATATGAATGCAAATAATTCAAAGATTTACAGAAAAAAATGTTCATGCAAATATCTTATATATGACGTTATAACTTTGGCATCTACTGTAGCAACGAGTACAACTGCATTTTATAAAGTGTGGCTGTTTTATAAAACAAGGTATCAAGGCAGGAACCTGAAACTATGAACTTTAAAAGTAATTAAAATGAAAGAATTATTGGTGCAATTTGGTGGGCTGTAGTATACACTCAAGAGAAATTGTATATTCCAACCTTAACTCAAACTCTCCTTAGAATCCAGTAAAGATGTAGCACCCAGCTCTGAAAATATGTTAAATCTGAGAACATTAGCAGCTTGATGAATGGCTTATGACATTTTGGGAATATCTCCATAGCTGGGAATGGTGAGAGAAATCGAATTCCCAGCACAATGATGTGTGGCAAACCAGACTTTTATTGACATTATAGCAATAATGCATTTTGTTTTCTTATGTACTGTGACTAGGAATTTTCACTTTAGATATTGAAAGTAGCTATAATGATCTCTGGGAGAGAGAGAGAGAGAGAGAGCAGAATTTTATTGATGCTTGGCATTGAAACAATGCATTGGTGAGAGCTGATATCACTGGGAAAATGGTATATCATTCTAAATCTACTGCTCTGTGTTGTGGTATGTTCTGAATCTAGGATCATGGTGGAAGCAAAGATTGCTCCAGATCTTTAGAATCACTGGACCAAAATCTCTCTTGCGTTTACATCTCGTGTGAGCATTACTAACTGGAAAATCTTGTGATGTAATGGTGGTGACTTTGCTGATAAAGTCACAACTTGCAGGAATATAAGAATGAACTGTAAATGATTTGAACTCAAACTGAGCCTAGTCAGGGCTGCAGAGATGAGATTTATTGGACAATCAGCAAAAAACAAATCGGAATATTTGGAAAACTTGCCAGATGAGTCCCTATAATATTTCAGTTAATTAATTGTATCTGTTAACCAGGTAAAGTGAATTGGTCCATTGACCCTTTACAAACAAACAAACAATCATAACAAAGAATACAAATGCAACTTGAATTTGCAACAAAACATGAGCATTTTGCCAATATATACTACATATATTTCAGGTGTATACACACAAAACAGCTAAAGCACCATGGGCATTATTTACAAAATATACATGCAAAGTATATATTTGCCAAAAGTTCTGAAGGAGAAGAAACAATATCAGCTGCAGACTATCCTTAGCAGGATTATCTATTATTCCTGTTTGCAGGTGCACACAGACCTGAAGCATAAGGATGTATGTTATACTTAGAGGGAATCTGTAAAACATGTACAGATATTCTCCTTGAATATATTGTCTCTTCTGCCTGAACTAAACTACATTATCTGGGGTATTATTCCAGTGGGCCTATACAAGTTTACTAAAAGCTCTTTCAGTAAAGAAAAGTTGAAAGCCAGCCTAATTAATGAAATTCCATCAGAACCTTAAAAGAGTGTAGAATTGTTCCATCAGAGCCAGCTTTTTTTGTAGATCCAGGCAGTATCTCTTATATAGTAATTTAAATGTGTGTTTAAGAATAGTGATTATCTTGGTGTGATGGGAAGCCACTTGTATACTTAGTATAAGAAAGTGATGTGTAGTTTTACTAACCAGATGAATGAATCTCCTTATTTTGCTTTATGTTGTCTGTACTACTGCAGTTTTCAGAAAAGAGAGACATGCAGTGAAGGGGAAGCCACAGTGGAGTTTGGACATTAATACATTAAGAGCAATCACTCTTCTGCCATCTGGGGTAAGAAGTTTAAAAATTCTGTAGGCAGTTTTAAGCCGTGTCAGTATTTTGCTTACAGCTAGTCTTCTATTTGTGCTGGGTAGTGGAAACTGGCAGAGGCATATTTTTGGGGTTGGGATAATGGTATCAGAGGCATTTTAATTCATGTTGAAGGTTGCAAACAGCATTGTTTATGTGATAACTAGACCGCTAGTAGTTAACCAATTCCAGAAGTGCATGAAGTTCTGTTCTATGCCTGTGGTGATAATATTAGCATATGGGCCAATAACAGTATCATTTGCATAAAGGATGCAATTAAGCTGCGGAAGATCTCATGGTAGATCATTCAAAAATACTGAGAACAAATGAGGGTCCAGCACAAAATCCAGTGGGACCACTGAGCTTAGCATGGCAGTTTCAGTTTGAAGTTTCAAACCTTTTATGCTGAAAGTTCTTCCAGTAAGACAGTTTTTTAAACTAAGTGTTATCCTCAAAAATCCACAGATTATTAGCTTCTTGCAAAAGGAGAGCATGGTCCACTGCCTCAGATGTATGTGTCAAGGACAGCAGCACCAGTTAGTGTTCCATTGTCCATATCCCTGCATATATGATTAGTAAGACAGTAAAATGCAGTTATTGCACTGCATCTAGGGAAGACCCCATGCTGTGTACCAACCAAAATATATTTACTGACATACTCCAAAATGTTGTTTCTGTTGGGCAAATGTTGACAATTGGTCTAAAGTCTGAAACAGATGACGGTGATGAACTTTGGACAGTGGGACAGTGAGGGTATGTTTGGAGGTATTAAGGATTGCACAAGTAATGAGAGAGAGAGAGATTGTAAATAAAGGCAAGAGGCTAACCTAGAATTTGACTACATTGTCTCAGCAGTTTTGGGTGTATAATGTTAAAGACATACGTACATGAAATTGCAATCCAGTTTATCTAATGCTTCAGAGGCATCCTGTTTGGTGAGCATTTTAAAGAAGAAAGGGGGATAGTGAAGGTATTTATGCAGTAGTGAATAGGATAAGTGTGGCAAATTAGGAAACAGAGGCTGGATAGCTTGCAGAGGAGAGCAACCAATTTACTGATGTTGTTTAGAAGTTCTTTGGTAAGACATTTACTGACTAGCTTATTTGAAAATAATTTGTTTTAGCAATGGTTTTCACTACTTGTCAAAATGCCTTTGCTGTATTAGTGTACATTCTGGCCAGGAATAGGTCATATTGATCATGAATGCATGGGTCAGCTTTCCAAGATATCTATGTATTACCTCTTACTTTGATCTTATTTTTGAGCTCACTGTTTAGCCACGCTACAAAGTCACCTTTAGTTCTTACTTTTTTAAATGGGTAGACTTTCCTGTACAGGACTGAGCAGGGCATATAAAGTAAATGGGGCAGATGTGAGGTCTGCCCAACTATGCAGAGTAGCCCAAGCAGCAACAGCTTATTCAGAGTTTTCTGCAATTTGTCTCAAAACTAATTCAGTAGGCAATTTTACAAGTTTCATCTGCCACTGAGCAATGACTGGACAGTGATCAGTAAGTGTGTTGAGCAGGATTTAAGTAAACTGTGTCAGTCAGTGCAGAGAACTGTTTTGTTATGCTGTCCAGTATGTATGTATGTATGTATGTATGCTAATTTGGTAATGTTATCCAGCATGGTGATGGATGCAGGAGGAGGAGGAGGACTATAAATGACTGCAATAAATAGTTTTGTATGATACCTTAATACATCATTAAGATCCAGTTTGTTTCAGTATCTGTGGTGTGGTCTGTTTTAGCTACAATCAGTGGATGCCCCTAGAAATATTCTACTACCGTGAAGCAACTGAGAGGTTACACATTAGTAAGTAGATTTGTTAAAGAAACTCCAGCTCTACTCAGTGGCATACCACCTGCTCAGAGGCAATCTGTGCCTGACATATAAAGCCATGTCCAACCCAGAATTAATGGACATGCTGCACCTCAGAAAATCCAAATCCCATCGAGCTACGTGCTCGAGAGACTTGAACCTCAGCATTGAAATAAATAGGACATGCTGGAGGGACAGATTTATAACCCAGAGGCTCTCTTCACTCTGGAATAAAATCCCAGTCCAGGTTAGGCAGACTCCCTCATTGACTCTCTTCAAGAGGAATCTTGATGAGTGGATGGGAGATCGTAGGTTTACCCCGGGTATCACTTCTGTGTCACTGTTAGACAGAGGCACAGTATACTAACCTCGAAAAAGGGCATAGCAAAATTAATTTAAAATGGGTGGCGAAAGCCAAACACACTCTGGCTAGGCTTATAAATGCCCTAGGGCAGATAGCCTAGTATGAACCTATGAACCTATGAACAATGGCTGTTGTACTCTGTAGTTTGAGGTCACAGATTATAGGCTCTTCAGTGGGTCTAGTGCATGGAGACTAGACAGTCAGGGGGTGAATAGAAAGTATGGTCAGGTTGAGGGAAGAGAGGAATCTGTATTGAGGAACAGCACGCAGCTCCACGGGTTAGTTAAGACTTCATTTCAGTAAAAATTGGTTTCCAGGAGACTTTTACAACAAGTACATAGTTCTTTTCTTTTCTTTTTTATTTTTGTCAAGCTGTTTTACTGATACTAGATAACTCACAACACTCTGTGCAGTCTGCATGCATGGTGTACTAATATCTTTCCATGAATGACACATATGCTTACTGTTTATTATTTGTTTATAATTATCATTGTTTTATAAGTCAGGTTTAACCCAAAATTGCAAGTTATATTACATTTAGCACCTTTTTTATTACTTTATATAATTTTAAATACTGCAAAATTCTACACCACCTTTCTTTCATTTGTTTTAACAGCCTCATGTACATATTTTCCCCTCTTCAGTCTCCCCCACATGACCCAATTTAGATTTTGCATGCCTTGCTGTGCATTGGTCAAATTCTTATCAAGGAAATCCCATTTTTTTATGAAAAATACTAGGGTTGGTTTTCATTATTTCCCTCTTAATTCTCATCCCTTGACTTACTCCATTAACTGCTTTACTCCTCTAATATTTGGCTGTTGATTTGTTTTTTTTTTTTTTTTGTGTTATAGACTTCTTAGTTGTTTTTAATAACAGCAATATCAATGCTGTAATACATCCTTAACCTGTACTGAACTCAAATAAAAATGTATCTCATTCATATGCCATCCCCTCTCTACTCGACCTTGAATTAGATTTATTCAATGCACTTTATAGTTTTCCTAATTTTTCATATTCAAAAATATGCCTCCAATCTCCTTTAAGGTTCTTCTGGCACCTTTAATCTGTCTCACGTATGTCTCAACATATTCAGTGCAGCCTATCTGGGATATAAAAATATTTATGTAAACACCTTCATACAAATATTCTACATTTCCTTGATTTAGTTGCCTTTATAGGGGCTGCAAAAATATTCACCAAATTTTGCTTGGTAATTTTCTTATCCCCGCTTTCTTGCCAGTCCTGAAGTTGTCTACCTACTCTTTTCAATTTATCCTTAATTATTACTCTATATATTCTATTGCCAGACTATTGTTCATTGCTTCCTTTGTTCTTGATTCTTAGTGTCCTTATTAATTTCAGTTTCTCTAGATTACAATTTTTACTTCTCTGTCGCAGTTCATTAGAATTTCATATACCTCCTATATTCCATAAACACCCTTATTTGAATCTAAATTCTGTCACAAAATTCCTTTCATTCTAGCCCTCCACACACACACACACACACACACACACACACACACACACACACACACACACATTTTTCCCCAGTAGTAAATATTCCTTTCTGTATGCCACCAGCTCTTGGCTGTCCCAATATGGATTGCACCTTGTTGCTTAAGTAATCCCAGAGGCCACACATCAAATTTCCAAGTCTGCTAAAACCACATTTTCACTCTCTCTACCAATGGTTTACCTGTGCTTTGTCCACATTTTCACTCTCTCTACCAGTGGTTTACCTGTGTTTTGTCTTAACAAGCCTTTTACCATGTTTACAAGTACTCTGGGTTTTACATGTAATAGGTTAATTGTAACTGCACTGCTCTAAAGCATTCCAGAGTGGGCATCACTGCTAAGCCCCCTTCTTCTACTGCTGCAATCATTTCCTGCCACTTCACTCTTGGTCTTTTCTCTCATCATACATACTTCATTAACTCCCTTCTAACACAATTCTAAAATCTTTTACCAGAATCATAGATAAATGCTTGTCAGACTGCAAACTGCTTGTAGTCTTGGTCACCCACCATGAGTTTCCACTTTTTTGTCACATTTTGCAGTTTTAATTCTTACTGCTTTGATGATTCTTCTACTGAATACTTAGCATCTTTGAATATCCATACTCCTTGATAACTAGATAACAGATAACTAGATAACATCCTAGACTCTGGAACAGACTGCCCCTACATGTCCAGCAGAGCACCTCTTTGGCCCTCTTCAAAAGGAACCTTGACGATTGGATGGGAGAAAGGAAATTCTCTCCAGGGATCATGTCAGTCGCCCTGCTAAACAGGGGTCCAGGGAAGTAAATAGTGTGGGAAGAAACAGCCAGGGAATTGTTATGGCTAGGCTTGTATAGGCCCTAGGGCTGATAGCCTAGTACCAACCTATGAACCTATGAACTTAATAGAGCCAAGAGCTGGGGAAAATCCTGTACTAAATTTCATGTCAGAACATTTTTTACACATATAGCCTTCATCTTTTCTTCATTTATTTTGTAACCCAACTCTCATGTCAACAGCCTCACAATAGGAATATGCTTGATATATCCTTAGCTGGATCAGTAATATATAGGGTTATATCATCAGTGATCAGGGCTAGTTTTTCCTCCATACCTTTTCAGTCCCATCCCCTTACTTTTGTCTGCCTTCTTTTTGTGCCAATGGTTCTAAGTATATGGCAAACAACAGAGGCAACACTGGGCACACTTGTCTTATATCCTCCACTTCAAACTCAGGTCACATTACGGCATTCGTCTTTACTGTTGTCGTTCTTTTCCTGGTATAAATTAAATAATTAAAAAAATAATAATTTATATTAATTGATAAATGCCATGGAGAATCCCATGCTGTACATTATCTCCTAGAGGAAAGACCAGTGAATAAGAATGAATGCTTTCTCAGCATCCACCCTCATTAAAACTAACTTTTCTTTTTCTTTTTCCTTCTCATTAAGAATCATATGCATTTTTATTATATTATCAAATGTTTGGCTGTTTTTCATAAACTCACACCCATCTTCCTGCATTAGTCTTGGGAGGAGTTTAGCTAATCTAGTTAATATAGATATAACAATTTTATAATCATAGTTCTCTAGCACATAAACTTAAGATTTTTCTTCTGTCTGCTAGGGTGTTATAGGTCACATCAATTCATTGCCCTCTTTTTCTTCCTCTTCAGTCATAGGTAATAGCAATCCTTCCATAAAATGTATTAACAATCCTTCGATAAAATTCCCAACTTTCTTTAACCAGACTTCCTCATCCTTCTGCTGCTTATATAGTTCCTGTAATACTCTTTGAATATGTTTCCAATTTTCCCTGGATCCCTTACTTTTTCTTGTCTTAACATCTCTTACGTTTAATACACCTCTTAATGTTTTTGGCTGCTTTAACTTTCTTTCTCCCAGATTTTGCTGTTTCAGGGTACAATTGCTCTCTACTTTTTACTAAAGCGTTTCTTCCAGATACTGTCACCAAGCCTTCTCTGTCTCTTGCACTGCTGCTTTCTCACTTCTAGCTTACCCTTCATTCCTTTCTTGCAGTTCTTTTAGTTTGTCTAGTCTAATTCTTTCTGATTTTCTTCTGTCTCACTATATTTTCTACTCCTGTTCTTGTATTATCACTCTTAATTATTTTTAGTTGATTTCCACTACTCTGCCTCATCTTTTTGGTCTCCCATTTCCTTTCCTAATATACGTCCTAGTTGGCCCCAAAGGTTCTATAATTTATGGGCATTACTTATGCAGCCTTCTCAAAATCTCCAGTGCATTATGATCCTCTTCAGCTCTGGGATTTTTAATTCAGTTTTGACTAAATCATGATCTTTCAATAGTAGTGGGTGCGTTTGCAGCCCCACCAGCAGATATCCATGCACCCTACCCATGTAAAACTGAGCAAGTAGTGACTGTGTACCATATTGTCTAGATCTATATTTATATCTCTTAAACCTTACATGACTCCTCTACACCAGCCAAGCCATATAGGTTCATGACATCATGGCATTATGTAGTATTTTCCCCTTCAAGACATAATTTTCCTTAGTCTATTATCTTTACTCACATCATACCTGGAAGTTAGTAGATTCTAGTCACCCCACCACCACCACTCCCAGATATATATTTTCTGAGTGAATTGTATCATTTCCAGTATTAATTGCTCTGATTCTGTTTTTTTTTTTTTTGGCTAGAATATAACAATTATCTGATGTCACTAAGAAATCCCCAATTTCCCCTAATGGGTCATATCCCCCTTTCTCATCTATACACTCCTTCTCAATATGTAATGGCACCCCCTTTCTTTGAAAGTTACTGCCCTATTTTTCTTCATCCTTTCACATTGGTAAAGTATCCTTCCTTAAAACCTCTCTTAATTAAATCCTCATGTCCACTTTTACTTAAATGTGTTCCCTGGAGCATTAATATTTCTGCCCATCCTATTCTAATCTGTTCTAATGCTCCCCTCAATTTCTCTTATCAGTAAGGCTGTTCTCCTTCCAAATTTTTACCCTTAAAGTCATTCTACCTAATCAGTTCTTTGGATTCTCTCCCTACTGCTTGAGCCTTGTTTATTGATGATAGAGTATTACATTGATAAACATTGGACCATGCCTTTTGTGCTGACTGCAGATTCCAATTTCTTATTTCTTTTCTTAGCAGCAGTTTCAAACTATAACTAATAATTAGCAAACTATCCTGTAAGTGATGAACTTTGTAAGGACTTAAGCTCCCTCTCCCCATCCCCCTTGTACATCTTCTTTTGTATTAAAAAAGAAAAAGCAGATGCTCTTTGCTAACACCTTAGTAGTGTGATGTTCATAGTCCACCCCCCACTCTAATCCCAACAAAAGATCCGAGTAGCTCTCTTCCATTGGCTATGCATGATAAATATATTTCTAATTAAATTCAATATGTTATCCATTGTTACATACAACCTCTTATCTTTCCCCCTGAACACTTCATGACTGTTCTTTGCTTGGCCTATTCTTGTTTGAATTTGAATAACTCTTAGCTTCCCTCAGCATTTTCTTTAAACTATAACCTCCTTTCAGCTTGACCAAACTACTTCCTGGTCTGCCCTTCTCCTTGTTTTTTATCATTGTTTCCTGTTATCTCTTGTTGACAACCTGATACTTACTATTTTAAATAAAGCTATGGATTTACTTTCATTTTGTCCACCCAGACCAATGATTCAGATTTATCCATTCTAATTATGATTAATAAAGGTCATATGTAATAATAGTTGCATCAGTATACATTCCCCAATACAGGAATTGTATGGCACACTTCATTTTCAGTTGCCATATTACTCTGCCATCAACATAACAATTTAACTTGTAAGATTTATCCCTTAGATTGTATTTTTTTTCTAGTCAGATGTGGTTAACACACCATCATTAAACAAACATACCAGACTTACATTTACATATCACTTGCCCTTAAAACAACAAAAATGGCATGTTATCCTATATGTAAAAAAAATATATTTTACAGAGCAACAACTATTCATTACAGCCAAAATCCTTTGCTTTGCCAGCAGAATTACTTATGTCATTTCATTTCATCGTGCAGCATGTTGTCTCCCTACTGACCTTGTTTCTCATCACATTCACTCACCAGACCGTCCTTTACTCTTTCCATGACTTAGCCAGACATCTTTCTCTCTCGCCTCCATTCACACGTTCTGCTTTTCTAGCTCCTTTTCACCCGCAATCGAGTGGCTACCTTGTTGGAGATACTGCCTACACCTCTTGATCATGACTGTGCAACGTTTGGCTCCAAAATGATTTTAGTCCAGTTAAGAAGAACTTAAAAAAATGACTGGATAGACCAACCTAAATTTTAAGTTTAACCCCCCCCCCTACATTCCTTGGAAAGCAGGAAAATGTATTCATTCTCTGTCTGGTTCCCAGTGAATAGTTCTGTTCTGCAAAGCTCTCTTCACTGCAATCTGCCAGTCTTTCCCCTTCTTCCATAATTCACCTGATAATTGTACTATTAATTGGTATATTTACATTTTTATTAATACTGATCTCCTGAACCTATTGCACCCTGTCAAGCAATAGTTTTTCTTGAGGTATTTCTGTCCATTTACTTAGTTGTGCTGCCATATGACCTCTGCAGTCTTTGCTTCGACTCCTTCAGGCACATTGGTGAACCTCAAATTCTCATGGCTTTTTCGATTTTCAGTTTCTGTCATTTTCCCTCATTTCATCTTGCACAGCCTTCAGCTTCCCTAGTGACAGAGTGCGTTCACACCTTTTCTCATCTTTTCTATATTATAGGGCTGCGTTAACATGTCGTTTTCTATCTCCTCGGTCTCTCATTTTCATTTTCATAATTTCCTTACACTTTTTTGCAGTTTTTCATTAATATCTGACATTTTCTTGCTTGCTTCATCCAACTCCAATTTATTTCCTCTTTCCTGTGTAACCCTTTCTCTTCTGTTGCTTACAGGTAAATCAGGAGTGACTGCTTCCCCTTATTTGGGCTTATTTCTTTCCTCTTTTTTCATTCCTTTAGACTTCCAGCTAGCTAGCTCGTGCAGTAATTATTGTGATTCTTTACCATTTTTACAGCAGCAGAGTGAGATTTCATGCCTCTTTACTCTTCTTTGGGATGAGGGGTATGAGGTCATATCCTTTCAGTTCAGGGCCCTATTGGAAGCCCATGCATATCTCAAAATTAGCAGCAACCTGTAGCCTTTACTTAGTTGAGAAATGTGCTGTAGTTATTTTAACATTCTCCCTGACTGTGATTGCTTCTGGAGTCCCCCAAGTTTTGGGAATCTCAAACACAGAGCATGCGTAGTGGGTCGGGGGCTGTAATTTTTATGCAAAGCCAACTACCTAAGGAACTATGGTTGCAGTAACATAGTGGATCTGCCTGGAGCACATACAGAGGGACCATTATGCTAAGCTGGATTTAGCTTTAAGAAAGGGAAGATATGTGAGTGAAACTGTAGTATTTTTCCCAAGTAGGCATGGAGGAATCCATGGAAACCAGGGTGAATCTACCTGAATTCAGAGTATAACATGATTTGTGCTGTTAGAAAATAGCAGATTCCTGACAGAGAATGTTAGAAAAGGTTTGCAGGGACTGAGGAGTAACATCATTAAGTAGAAGTTATTTTACATGCTGTGTTTGAGAAGCTATTCTGTGGGATGAATGTAATTACCTGTCTGATAAATTCTGCTAAAAGGTATTAAAATGAACAGTGCTTTTTGCAAGTACTGAACTTTTTTTTTTTTTTTGAAAAGCAGACGGTATATCAAGAAAGCAATATCCTTAACTGTGTTTATGTATTCACAGTGGCAGGGCTAGCCACCCAGTGGTGTGAACCTTGGTTCTATATGATTGTCACCGTTGAAGTGACACCCTGACTGTATGTGAAAAAAATGGGAAAAGGGCTTACGGATGGCTCAATGGATGAAAGTTTGCGCATTCAGTCCTTGACTATTTGCTTCTGGGAAAATTGTTCACAAGATATGTATTTCCTGATTTATGTTGTTCCACCAACTGAAAAGTAGCATATTTTATTTTGCCTTTGTACATGCACACAAGTTTTGAATCAAGACTGGCTTTTAAACTGATTTTCTACTGCATGCTGAATAAAGTTACCACATACATTGTTGGTTTTCAGTGAACAACAAACAAGAGTTTTTTGTGAAGCTCTGTATTGTGAGTCTTTGCTACCTGCATACTGTTTGAGTAATTTTCCTGTATTAGTTTCCCCACCTGTTTTTAACTCACTAAATATGTAACTCCTGTAACCCTTTGCAAGAAAATAAGTCACTTTTATTTTGTGCTACCATTGTGCTAGTATGGGAATCTGTGCTGAAGTGTATTCTCATGGTAGTCAAGAGGAACTGAGTCATGAGGAAGAGAGTTAAGACTGGTACAAACACTATGGGCCAGATTCCAAAACAGTTCTTATCAGTGTATGTCAGCCCTGACTGTGAAAGACTTGCGCTCAGTGTAAGTGACTTGCATCAATGTAAGCCCTATCTATAAACAGGTTTATCACAGGGACCAGCTTCCAAAATGCCTTCTCACAGCCTGCTCTCAGGATAAGTGGTCACTTACGCTGAGAGCAAGTTTTTTTGAATTGGAGCTAATGCCTAACCAGGGACCCATGCTGGGAAGAGGATTTTAAAGTCTAAGGAAGGGTTTACGTTAGACAGTGGCCTCTATCTATATGCATACTCCACTTGCCTGCAAAGGTTTTGTGAATGTTACCACAGCTCTACAATAGCAACATATAATAAACCTGCAACAACAACTCAATATCCTAGTAAACTGAATTCCAAGATAGTATCAGCAATGTAAGCAGTTAAAAACATAACTTCAGGCGGTGAACAGTTTAAATTTACTAACGCCTGCAAACTACTGTAAATCATTAACAGAAATTACTAGCTGAAGAGCCTATGATGTCCAGAAGGTCAATAAGGAAAAGAAAAAGTGACACAAAAGGGGGAGAAATTGTGAAAACTCAGAGGAAGACTGAAACCAACATAGTAGATCAGAGCTGGGAAAACAGATGCTAATGACAACAGAAGGAAAAAACTCTTCAGTCACCCTACAGAGAAAGATTTACCAAACGGGTTCTGAGATTTTTAAGACAAGTTAGTTCCTGTTGGAATACACAGAGACAGATCACAGAATGCTGTTGGAAATAGATGCTTTAACCAAAATGATGAAAAGGAGATGAAAGAAAAAGTAGTAGAAACATTTAAACTGTGAACAAAATGCACCTAAACTGGATAAATTCAATGATAGGTTACACACAGACAACATGAGGTTTACATGAGTAGTAGAACAAACTGAAGGGAAGGAATGCAAAGACTATCTCCTGGATTGTCTTTTCCTTGCACAGTGTGCAAGATCAGTGCAGGAGCTCTAGCAGGCAATATGTCTGCCATGTGATCCAGGAACAGCTTGCAGGGGTGTGCACGAGCACTCCTGCACTAGTCCTGCATGGACTAAGCCCCTGTATGCAAATCACCCCATTTCCAGGAGAAATCCATGTAAATGAGGTGATTTTACGATCCAGGAAGCTTGCAAGCGGCTGTACAGGACTAGTGCAATCTGCAGAAATGTACTCGGTTAGTAACCGAGTACATTTCTGCAAACTTCAAAACGGAGCTGTGACAAGTCCAAATAAAGGCTGTATATCAGTTATAACTATAACTATAAGGCCACTGGCATTGCAAAGAGGGAAAAAAAATCAACTTTAATTTTTTTTAGCCAATCTCGGCTGTTTAATCGTAGGGCAGTGGCGCGCAAATGGGATCGGGGGGAAAATAACAAAAGAAACCTAAATTAAGCATTCTAACTAAAATCAGTATTCTGCCATGCAAGTCAATGGCAGGCAGAACACAACATGGCCAGTGAGTAGTGGTTGCTAAGTGGGGAGGCTCAGTGTGAGACATGTAACTATGCATTAGCAGGCAATCCTATGCAAATGAGGGGAATGATAGTGAATCCCAGTTTTCCCCAGCATGCAAGTCAAGTCCCAACAGTATAAGAGTAGGAATAGCTTGGTGCAAGCCTAGGAGTTAAGTGATATCATGAGGGTGTGTGTCAGGCATACTGTAAGTGGATTGGAGCCCTGTGGCTTGGGTTTGCTCCTAGCTTAGCACAGCTAAGCTAGGGGGTGTGTCTGAATCTGCCCAGCACTCTTTACATTGCCTAAGCAGGTTTGCACGCCATGCACTGGGTTTTAAAAGAAAAAAGAAGAAGGAAATAACAGCACTGTGCAAATTTGAGTACTCTGTTTGTGTGGCGCACCCCGGGCTTAAACAGGAAGGCAATGGGAAGGGAAAACAGCAGTAGGAAGGTAATCAAGGAGAACTAGCATAGCTGGCAGGTGAAATGTATCAGAATCAGCCAATTACACAGGCAGTAGACCAGCCCAGCCCAGAACACTACTATAAACTATACAGACACCTTCCCTCTGGTTTTTCCCACACTCTAAACCACCAGTGTATACAAGCAGGGAAATTTTAACAAACAAACCTACAAAATGAGAGAGGCTGCAGCAGGCAACATAGAACAACATGTGCAAGAGGCTGAGGGTGGTGAGGATGCGAATGATGCCGAACAACCCACAGTGAGGAGATGGAGAAGAGTGCACAGACCCAGGGTAAACTACCAGCGGCTACATGAGCTGGAGACAGTGGAGTGCTATAGGGTGGACAGAGACCTCCTACAGCAAATTGATGAGTGGTGCAGCCACACCTGACACACCAAACTGACCGAGGGGAACCCATCCCTGTGGATACCAAGGTATGACCTAGGAATACTAGCCACAGGTACCTCCCAAAGCTCAACTGGGGATATCATGGGGATCTTACAGGCATCAGCATCCAAAGTATTTCACCAATTCCTGGTTGCCATATCAGCACATGCCAGTGAGTACGTATATTTCCCCAACACCCGTGAGGTGTTGGCCAGCAATATGCGCCTCTTCCACCAAATAGAAGAATACCCTGAGGTACTGGGTGCTATAGACTGCATGCAAATATGCATCAAAGCACCACCTGGTGATCAGCATAGGGTCTACATCAACCGCAGGGGCATCCCCTCCATCAACTGTCAGGTCATCTGTGATGCCCAGGGCATTATAATGAATGTGTGTTATGACTGCCCTGGAAGTTATCACGATTCCCACATTTTGCATCTAATGCAGCTGTACCAGATATTTGCCAATGGGGAAATTCCTATGGTCACCTAGTGGGGAATGCTGGTTACACACTGGAACCGTGACTGATGACACCCATCAGAAATACACACACCAGAACAAGAACGCCATAATGAAGAACACGCACAGACCAGACTTATAGAGCATGTGTTTGGGATGATCAGGTCACGATTCCGGTGTCTGGACACATCCAGTGGAGCCTTGCAGTACTTACCAGCTACATGTACCCAAAGTGTTACAGTATGTGCCATGCTACACATTATGATCCTGCAAGAAACAGCTGCAGCAGGAACAGCATGGGGCAGGGCCACACAGCCCTGCACCAATGCCAAGGCCTGCACAGGCACAGAGTGACTCGGAGGAGGAACAACCTGTGCCTGCCCCAGTAGGCAGATGGAGGTGTGCCCAGTATGCCGAGGCCACGGCAAAGAGACAATACATAGCACATACACTGACACAGTAGGGACCCAGGGAATGAGACCTCTCTCTGACTCACACATACAGTAAAAGGGATGCCAAAAATGACATTACCTGTGCTCAACCATGTATAGGGAGTGTACTATGTGCATCTGACATAGGCAGCCCTCCAGCACCATCCGCAATTCTGGCACACCCTCAAAGTCAGTCACTCAACCTACCAATTGCCAAATGGAGTAGAATGTGTCATTACTTGCATCTATGGTATGGATGTGAGCATGCAAGGGAACTGGGTTGCTGAATGTTATGGCAGCAGAAAGTAGACAACCATAGTGGCACCATGACATCTGTAACACATACTGGAGTCACCATACTAGCCAGTACTACACAGGGTGACAAATCCCACTGCAGGAAATGTGCTGGGTGACGTGTGTCCATATGACTCACACATGCCAGTCAATGCGGTTCACATACCCAACAACAGTCTCAGCCAGCAGGACAGGTGTAGACAAGCCCAAACAGAGCCTGTGCTATGGCCTCTGAATGATGGCTATGGGTAACCCCCCCCCAGCCTATACAGACAGACTACAGCAGGTCAGGCAGTGGGATGTTAGTTCTCAAGGGTAGGAAGTCAGACACTGATATGTAGGGCAACCAAAGCTAAGATCTGTAGTACACTGCTATGCCTCTAGTCAGCATAATAGGTAAGAATATTGAATGAAATGGAGTACCTGACATAGCAGTACAATCATAGGAAATGTGTACAAATGTCAGGTGTGCCCCCCCATCCTACATAGTAATGTAATAACAGTCAGGTATGCCCCCCCAATCCTGTGTAGAAATGTAGAAATAGACAGGTGTGCTCCCCATCCTACGTAGTAATGTAATAACAGTCAGGTGTGTCCCCCCAATCCTGTGAAGAAATACAGAAATAGACAGGTGTGCCCCCCTCATCCTACGTAGTAATGTAATAGCAGTAGGTGTACCCCCCAATCCTGTGTAGAAATAGTCAGGTGAGCCCCCCCCCATCCCATGCAGAAATGTAGCAACAGTCAATGCCAAATGCTCGACGGATACCCTGCAGGAACTGCATGCTACCTGTAGGAGTACTACACAAAGGTCAGCACTGCAGTACAAACTACCTGGTCTTGATCCATACATTAAATACAGATGGGCATACTGGGCCTGCTCACACACTTAAACACATGAAGGCCATGTCTGCAAACAACAGTGGACCAGACATATCTGGCAGTTGCAGATGTTAGTGCAGACACTTCTCAGTATGCACCACTCAAGCCTTGCACACACAGTGGATAGGAATACAGACATATATGTAAGGACAACACACTATAATAAGCCAAAGGTAGACATACATAGATGTGTGGAAGAGGGGGACTGTAACAAGGAGTCATCCAGGCCTGTCCCACCCAGCACACAGCCAAAGGGCCCCAACCACATGAGGTTCAGATGTCACTCACTGCAGATACTAGCCACCAATATCTGTCAGCACTACAGACTATGTGGTGCACATGCTAGCTGTGCACCATGACTGTACAAGGAAGTAGTCATCTAGCAGCTGTATACACATACCCATGAAATATGCCCCTGTGTGTGCCCGCATGTGGCGTGTCAACCTCTAGATGAATGGGTTATGGCCCATGCACACACACTGCCCTCCTCATAGCCCTACTATGACAAGCCTGCTGAGGTCATCCACTGTGAAATACACCTTTGGGAGTGTTGTAGCCTTGTAATCTCCATGGCCTGTCCCATAACTGTGTACTGCTGTAGTGTGATAAACTAGTTAGGTAGGAGTTCCAATCCCAAACATGGCAACTGTGTGTGTGTGTGTGTGTGTGTGTGTGTGTGTGTGTGTGTGTGTGTGTGTGTGTGTGTGAGTGTGTGTGTGTGTGTGTGTGTGTGTGTGTGTGTGTGTGTGTGTGTGTGTGTGTGTGTGTGTGTGTGTGTGTGTGTGTGTGTGTGGGGGGGTGTCTGTCTCTGTCTGTGTAGGGAGCAATGCGTTTTAGAGTAGTCACACTCCTTACCACTGAAGTGCTCTACTTTGGTAAGGCTGCTGATGTCATTCACCATAAATACATCTCTGGGAAGGTTGTAGCCCTGTAATCTCCGTGGCATGTCCCATAACTGTGTACTGCTGTAGTGTGCTAAACCCGTTAGGTAGGAGATCCAGTCCCAGACATGGCAACTGTGTGTGTGTGTGTGTGTGTGTGTGTGTGTGTGTGTGTGTGTGTGTGTGTGTGTGTGTGTATGTGTGTGAGTCTGTGTGTGTGTGTGTGTGTGTGTGTGTGTGTGTGTGTGTGTGTGTGTGTGTGTGTGTGTGTGTGTGTGTGTGTCTGTGTGTGTCTGTCTGAATCTGACTGTGTAGAGAGCAATGCTTTTTAGGGTAGTCACACTACACACAATTCAAATGCTCTACATGGTAAGGCTGCTGATATCATCTACCTAGAAATACACCTCTGGGAAGGATGTAGCCCAGTAATCTCCATGCCATAACTATGTATTGCTATAGTGTGATATAGAACTCTGGTAGGGTTCTATTCCCACCCATTGGAGTTCTGGATGTTATGTATGTGTTTCAATGTCTGTGTAGGGAGCAATGCATTTTGGCTAGTCACACTCAGTACATTTCAAATGCCCTACTTTGGCAATCCTGCTAATAGGTTCATAGGATCATAGGTAGGCACTAGGCTATCTGCCTGAAGGCATTTATAAGCCTAGACAGAATGTGTTGGCTTTTGCCACCCCCTTAGATTAGCTCCCCATGCCTCTGTCCAGCAGAGCCACTGAAGTGATCCCAGAGGTAAACTTTCTTTTTCCCATGCACTCATCAAGGTTTCTTTTGAAGAGTGTTAGCAAGGAGTTCTACCTAATGTAGACTGGGATCTTGTTCCAAAGCATGGGAAGTCTCTGGGACAGGAATCTATCCCTCCAGCATGTCCTATTTATTGTTGTGGTGAGGTTTAGATCCCTACAGCATGTGGCTCGAGGGGATAAGGTTTTTTTTAGGTGGAGCATGTCCATCAATTCTGGGTTGGACATGGCCTTGTATGTCAGGCAGAGATCACCGCTGAGTAGGCGGTATGCAACCAAATACAGCTGTAGATTCTTCAGTTGAGCTGCATAGGGCATCTGTTTGAGGCCAGTGATCCTCTTGGTGAAGTAGTTCTGTAGTCTTTCCAGCTGTTGCAGGTGTCTTGTAAGGTACATCCCAAATTGGGTTTTGTACTCTATGATGGGTCTGATGAGTGATGAGTAGAGGGGCACAATAACCTCTTTTGATCTTGATGTGAACCCTTTTGTGATTAGGTAGGCCATGTAGAAGGATTTTCTAACCACTTTGGCATTGTGATTATCAATGGTGAGATTACTATCTACTTGGGTCCTCAGATCCCTTATTACATCTTCCATATTTAGGGGACTACCACCTATGTGGTAGTTTGTGGGTACTTTGTTTTTTCCAAAGGGGATGACTATGCACTTTTTGGCATTTAGCTTGAGGCCATTATTTTGACACCAGGTATCCGTTTCAGTGAGACCCTTTTGGAGGATGTCTGTGTCAGCCAGAGAGTCAATTATAGTCCCTAGTTTACAGTCATCTGCGAACTTGGTCAACCATAGCAATTCTGTGCTTACCTGTACCTCTGAGATGTATATGCCAAACAGGAGGGGTCCTAGGACTGAGCCCTGGGGAATGCCACTTGTAACCAGTTTAGAGTCGGACCTAGCTCCCGCAACTCTCACCAAGTGGGTTCTGTCCGTGAGCCAGTTGGCAACCCATCTTGTGACGTAGGGATTTATGTTCAGGCTGGTGAGCTTGTCTATAATACCAGAATGGGGAATGGTGTTGAAGGCCTTAGCGAGGTCTAGATAGGCTGTGTGTACCACCTTTCCCTCATCTATAGCCTTGGTAACTGTCTCAAAGAAGTCCATCAGGTTTAGGAGGCATGATCTGCCCTTAACAAAGCCGAACTGGGTAGGGTCCAGTGTTTGAAAGTTCTCAATGCCTCTGTTAATGAGTTCCATGATGATGTGCTCCATAGCCTTGCAGACCAAGCTAGTCAGGCTTATATGGCGATAGTTCCCTGGGTCTGCTGTGGCTCCACCTTTGTGGAGCGGAATAACCATTGCTGTGCACCACTCTATGAGTACATAGCCTGTGGAGAGGCTGAGGTTGAACAGTATGCTTAGGTGAGGGGATAGTTTGTCTTTGAGCTCATGTAGGATGCAGCCTGGGACACCATCCGGTCCCATTGATGCTGTGCTATTGGCTTTGGAGAGGGCTGTTTTAACCTGAGTGTCTGTGATTTCAGGGACTCTACATTCTTCTGGTATGGTTATGGGCCCTTATGGGGTGTCTGCCAGGATGTCGGTGATATTGATCAGTTCAGTGTATTTTGTGCCAATCTGCACTAACTCTGAGCAGATCTGAGCATTGCCACTTAGATTCTTGACATAGCTAAAGAATACCTTGTGGTTATCTTTGGAGTCCCTGGCAATTTTTCTTTCAAAGCTCGCCTTGGATGATTTTATGAGGGATTGTAGTTTCTTACTGATACTGATCAGGGATGTCTTCCCTTCTTGGGATTTTACTCTTTTCTATACTAGTTTCCTCCTTCTATTGTATAGCTTGTTTATGGCAGGAGTCCACCAGTCTGGTTTCCTTTTCTTGGAGGAGTGAGTCTTGGTTTTGCTTGGGATGGCATGATCCATGCATTCTTGTAGGTGCCCGTAGAATGCATTAGTAAAGGATTTTGCAGCTTGGACATGGTTATCCTTCAGCATGGAGGCTTTAAAACTTTCCACCTCGGTCTTAAGTAACATGAAGTTTGCTTTTGAAATGTTTTTCATGGTGATTTTCTTGTCTGGGGGTGGGGGTGGAATGTGGATATCCAAAGTGATTTGTTTATGGTCAGATCTAACCAGCGAGGGGTTGACCTCCGGTGTGGAACACCAGTCGCCCATGTTGGTGATGACCAGGTCCAATATGTTGTCACCTCTAGTGGGAGTGTTGACCCAGTTGAACCAGGGCATTTGAGTTTATAAATTCTAGGAAATGTTGGGCAGGGGAGTTAGTACTTGAGTAGTTCTCCCAGTTAATGTTTGGGTAATTGAAATCACCCAATATTAGGGTATTTGGTAGGACCTTTATGTTTCCCAGTGTTTCCAGAAACACATAATGGGGGTCCTGGGACATGGTGGGTGATCTGTAGCAAGCTGCAATTTGAATTGCAGTTTTGCCCGTTGTTAGTTGCACATGGATGATCTCTGAAGCATAGTGCTGTGCCACTAACCTGGAGGTGTGGGTATCCTTGATGAATATGGATACGCCCCAGCCTTTTGTATTTTGGTTTGGGTTCTGTGGCTGAAATGTATGGTATGAGTTGTAGCCTGGTAGTGCTGGGGTGCTCTCTGGAGCCTTAAACCAGGTTTCTGTTACTGCACATATATCGATTTTCTCCATACTGAGGAGTGCCACGAGTGCGTGCATGTGAAATACACCTTTGGGGAAGGAGTTCTCCAGTATTCCCCCTGGTGCATCCTATAACAGCTTCATGCTGTAGTGGGATATAGACCTCTGTTAGGGGTTCTATACCTAAATATGTTGGTTGTGGATGTTTTGTGTGTGTTTCAATGTCTGTGTAGGGAGCAATGCTTTTAGCCTAGCCACGCTCAGTACAATTCGAATGCCCTACTTTGGCAATCCTGCTGTTGTCATCCAATGTGAAATACACCTTTGGGGAAGGAGTTCTCCAGTAATCACTGTGGCATGTACTATAACTGCATACTGCTGTAGTGTAATAAACTAGTTAGGTAGGAGTTCCAATCCCAGACATGGCAACTGTGTGTGTGTGTGTGTGTGTGTGTGTGTGTGTGTGTGTGTGTGTGTGTGTGTGTGTGTGTGTGTGTGTGTGTGTGTGTGTGAGTGTGTGTGTCTGTGTTTGTAACAAAGTTAGCAACCCTAGTATTAGCCAGAGAACACTCTCAACCCATGTCTCATACACACACACACACACTTGCATAGGCAACAGCCGCTATGTTGGTAGTACAGCCGCTATGTTGATAGTACACTGCATATTGCCCACTGATAGTAACTATGGAGTGATTGCAGTTGCCTACAGAAGGCATAACACCCTGTCCATCTGCCCAATAGGTACGTACATGCAGACAGTGCACCTTCCCCATGTTCCACACTGGACACCTGCAACACCTGTGGTGCCTTCAAATGTGACCCACAAAGGACATACCATGCCTGAAAACATGTCCTGTATGGATAGATGCCACTGACACCAGGGAATGCCGTTAGCATGCTATCAATGTAGATGCAGCGTAAACCTGCTGTCCATTACCAGTTCCTGCCACATGAGGCCAGGACTGGCATATCTGATGATAATCGGTGTACACAACATGGGCCAGACACAACAGGTACATTTACACATGTCACTGTACATGCATGAGAGAGGTGTGCACATCACAGACACTGTCCATGTCATGAACTAAAGAACACATACATGGCAAGCAATGCACAACATTGGCCACATGCAATAGTCACCCAGGTGACTGCATGGTGAAGACAATACCCATCTGTGTGGGCAAATCCAGAAACTACACCCCTGAGCCACAATGCAGACCACTGTCATGTGGCCTGATGCCAAGGTGTACCCATCACCTAGCCTTGTATAGCCATCTGGCACAGTTGACCACTACACACCCATGAATCAATGCACCCATGCATGTCAGTACTGGCACCCTGTGTGTGTGTGTGATGTATGATGCATATGTTCACATTCACACTCACTACAACCCCCATTGGCATACTAAAGCATGCTGTCTGATGTCAGACACCTCGCCATACCCTTTGCCCATATAACCTCCGTATGACCCCTGTGGTGCATGTGATACCTGCACAGTAATGTGTTTTGGCAATCTCTCTAGTAATGGATTGTATCCCTTGCCCTGCCAAGTGTGTCAATGTGTGTACATCCCTGTGAGAGTGTGGCTGTGTTGACACTGGCACCTGTTCATGCGAACAGGCATGTGTACTGCACCTACCGTATAGCTACCATATCCCTGTTGCAGATGTCACTCACCATCACAAATATGTTCTGAGGGCTCCACAACAGGTAACCTATGTGGCACATCCAATAACTGCATATAACTGTGATAGCACTACATAGTTATCAGGGGTTTGATACCCTGTGCTGGCAGGTGTGTGACACAAACATGATTAAGTTTTACTCTCCCACCGGTCCCTGAGTTGTCTTTGCCTCTGTCTGCCTCTCTCACTCCCTCACTGGTGGATGTGGAGACCTACACCTGCTTTGCTTAGGCAGGAGCATGTGTATTTTAAGTGATGCTCATGATCAGCTGATGGCCTCTGCACGAATTGCAGCCCTCCCCTAGCTGATTGCATGTGGAACAGCTGTGGTAACATTCCCATAGCCAATTGCATGGAAACACACTCCAATATCTAGGAACATCATATTGGTGTTAGGCCTTTTCATTCACTGTGAGCAGGAACACGATCTGTTGTTTGGCAAACAGCATCTCAGATGGATTGGGGATTTACCTCTAACACCATACACTGTGGAAACAGGCGAACGCACGGGAGGGGATGTGCCTGACCTGACTACAGACTGTAACTGCTGCTAGACTGCTTTCGGAGTAATGTTGGTTTAACAGGGTGTGTGCGGATATGGCTGTCCTACACATTTTAATACCTGTCATGTCACTTCTATGTTTATGAGGACTCCCCTTCTGTAGGATCATCTGCAGACTGTGCAGTGTGTGGTGCCTTTAGTTTCATGTTTTACCCACAGAACATATATCTGTGAACTGCAGAAGGTAGTGTGAGGATTGCAATCTGTAGATGATGAAAGCTGTGACAGTTACTGACTTCATATCCCTCATAGGACATATGTTGAGACAAACCCTGTTACAATAGTTAATGTATGAGGTTATCACAGCAACATGTCAATATTGGCTCTGTGTATGTGCTTCCAGCCACAACTCTGTCAACCTTTGTACATATGTCATGTATTAAAAGATGCATATGTGCTGTACACCATAATTAGTGTCATCATATCTGATAACAAGCCAGTGAGATATCAGACTGCTACACATGTTATGTACAGTAAAGGTTATATTTGATAACATAACCTGGACATTCTGTGATTGTTTGTACAGTACAGAGGTTTGTGTACTTATGGTAAATGTTGACAGTGTGTGTATTGTTAATATGTACTTTGGCCTGTGTACAGACTGTGGTAGATGTCATCGTTCTAGGTCCCATCCTATCTGATGTTACATGCTGCTCCATTGTATTTTACTGTATTGGCTTACATGTTTGTAGGACCATACACACACATGTCCCATACCACAGACAGGCATCAGACCACACTGTGTAGCAGCCCAGTATATGTAGGGTTAGTGTGTCAGTGGCACATATGAGGATGGTGTTGAACAGATAGTCCATATACAGTAATATTATGCTAGCTTACCATATGTGGCTGTGTTCACATTGGTTGTGGTTATGCACTTTCACACAGGTGTATCTTACCCTGTGCTGTGACATGCCTGTAGAGCCTGCTATATATGCAGGTACATGTGCATTCCCCCATAGGAGATGTAGGCCAGTGTTGAGCCAGTCTGCCTGTAGCCTGCACAGTGCTTTGTTACATGCCTAGCAGCTTAGTGTACTTACCCAGTGAGATGTCATGTCCAGATACTTGTAAAGAAAAAACAAAAACAGCTTGCGGGAAACAAATTGGAATTCAAGGTTTACTTGTAGTGAACACGATTATGTGTTCACTACAAGTAAACCTTGAATTCGAATTTGTTTCCCGCAAGCTGTTTTTGTTTTTTCTTTACTAGTTTCTGTTTGCGTTTGAGTTTTTAGTCATGTCCAGATACTTGCCAGATGTGCTTCTGTCGGGCCTCCAGTAACAATCATGTATGTCAGACAGAGCAGTGGGATGCTGTACAAATGTATGTCAATATCTATGGGGTAATATGTGGCCATGGCACCTCTGTACCAGCAGTTATTATGTGTCAGGACAGACAGGAGTGTGTGAATGCATAACCTATGGGGGCTAATGTATACCAGTCGTTATGTGTTATATCCATCTACATGGTCCACATGTTCTGCACTAAGGGGTTCTGTGTATACCTCTGGACTGTACAGAGTATGTCAGAATGTCCACATATATTGGCCAATATCTCTGCTGTAGTCCACAGGAGCATTACGTGCTTGCAGCAGTACTGTACTAGGATGTCCTTAGGATGACTGTCAGTAGCCAATGGTGCACATGTGAAAAGCAAATGTGACCTCCCATACACACCATGTCTGTGAAGACAATCCCTATTACAGTATCAATAGTCTACTAATATACCTGCTATACATACCTGACATCCCCTTGCACTACGAAGGTGGGACTATAGGGGCTGAGGTAGGGCTACATTCCATGTTCAGGACATATGGTGAAAATATATGTACATATGATTATCCAGATATCTATATAGATAATTACACAAGTACATATCAACATATACAGATGGGTATGTATATGTACATAGATATGCATATACACACCCAGATATATACATATGCAGAGCATTATATGTCTACACATATACATATAGTGATACATATGCACATATACATATACCACGCTGCCATTCCTGCCAGCAGTCCACTGCTGTTGTATCCCCCACACATACATTGGGGCTGGGGCCATATATGTGTGGGCGTCATCTACACAATACATGTGTTCCCATATGCACTCCAGAGGCCAGTGTATGTAACAGTGGTATATGGACCTGTATTATTGAGTCTAGGGGGGATGCACCATACATAACCTAGGCTGTTACAAAATGTGGAGGTATCAGGAGTGAGCTGCCTTAAAGTATCTGGATGTACAGTACCATACATTTCACCTATCTTGATATTACTTACATAAAGTGGGTTACTCCAGGCCTACTGCCTCCTGCCATAGAGACTGTTTTGTTTGTCAGTGTGCCTGTGATGGTGTCAGTTATGCCTTGTTATGTAACAGTTACATCCCATTTGGTCAACTGAAGTCTACCACCTAGTGATTGTGTACAGAGAATAGATAGAGGCTGCTGAACTATACACCTGCATTACTTACTGTTGATTGTGTGGTATCCTGTGGCCCAGTCTGCCTTTACTACTGTACGATTTGAAGGGCTTAGCCTGGACAGCAACAGTTGTGGACCTTTCCAGACTACTGTAATAGTATAACTGTTTCACAGTTGCATTACTCTGTTTATATGGATGTCAGTTTCTGAACAGCTATATGACATGGCATATAAATCTGAAATAGTACACAAATAATGGTTTTCCATTTCTGCAAACCTGTGTGTGGTGTTTTATCCTATGACCTCTCTGTGGGTATTTGTTGCAGGCAACGAATATCATTTGTATGGGTGGATCATCCAGGGTCCAACTATTAGGGTGTTAACTGTAGGCATAGTGGCTGCTCCATATTGTGTGCACCTACTACATAAGTATCTTACTGTACATATCTCTGCATCTGTATGTTTAGTCACACATATATATATATATATATATATATATATATATATATATATATATATATATATATGTGTGTGAGTGTGTATATATCTGTATCTGCATGTGTATATGTATCCTGGGGTTGTTGATAGCTTCCACATTTTACATTTCCTATGGGAGCCAGACTGTACTGCATGATATGTTACCAATACCAGCCTGACATAATACAGGTGGGATGTAGTACTGTTAACATTTTGTGCCCATGTCGTAGCAGAACCTGGTTATGGGATCTGCAACACTTGGCAGTGTATTGCAGGATGGACGTGTTTGGCTGTTAGGGGAGTGGGTATACCTATTCATACAAGACGTATATTGTTTGGGGCCTCTCAACCCCATTAAAGGTGCATGTGGACATATATGATTTAGTTAATCTCCCATTGATATCTACACATGTATGTCCATATATACCTATACGGATATATATATATATATCTGCTTACATGTATATAACTATGTCCGTATATACCTACATAGATATATATCTGCTAACATATATGTAACTTGCTGTGTATATGTAGACATATAGGTGTAGACATATATATGTGTTGATGTAGACATTTGCATGTATATATGTTCATATATATTTATATATGTGTGTGTGTGTGTGTGTGTGTGTGTATATATATATATATATATATATATATATATATATATATATATATATATATATACATACATATATATATATATATATATATATATATACATATATAGATATGTTGCTTCTGTTTAGATATTAATATATTTACATACACACATACATCTAAATGTTGGAATACATTCTCTGTATGGTTTAATGGCTGGGCTGGATGATATGTTTTTGAAAACATCAGGGTTACATGTATATATATATATATATATATATATATATATATATATATATATATATATAGGGTAAATCAATTTGTCTATGATGTGTAGGGTCCTGGGTTTGAGCCTTGCAGAGGCTGTTTATTTTGTTGCTGGGCAGAACACTTGCCGTTGGATACAGAGTGATTAAGCACTTTAAAGCAGTTGTAAGTGGGTTTGCATATGTTTGCATAGAGGTAAGCACTGCTAACGTCCGGTTACAGTTTCTTATACTCAGTTAGCTTCTAAACTGCTTAACCAGTGTAGGAATTGCTTACCCCCGCACACACAGGCTTAGATCTGCTTACTGTTGCTTAAAAGTGCTTACTTCTGCTTAGCCCCACGCTAATTTCATTAAAAGAAAAGAAAAAGGGTTGACAGGAAAGTGGGGAACAAGGGGCACAAAGAGGGAAAGACAGTAGGGAAAATAGCTAGGGATGTGCAGAAAGGGTGTAGGGAAGGTCCATAGCTGCCCATTTCTTCTACAGCAACAGCTGTGCATATACACTAAAATTGGAGGTAGATTTGGACACTCAAACCCCTGGGAGAGGGGTGAGGACAACAATAATAAGTTGTGATGCCAATTAGACTGGATTACACGTGTCCTGGGGACACGTATGCAAAATGGACAGCTATGTATGGGGTGAAAGTTTCTTTGTGGGAACAGATTGCCTTTTTTTTTGTCAGGTGAGAGTGGGATGTTGGGGAGGGATAGTAGATATATTTGGGGAGGTAGGTTGAGGAGGTTAACAGAAAAGACAAACAAGACACATACAGGGGTAGTATATGACACGTGAGGGGTAAACACCTTAATGAGGAGGGTTGTTTGGATATCGGAAGCCCACAAACCCCCTAGGGGTAACAGTGGGGCTGAGGTCCCCACCCATGGGCAGTCACCACAGCACCTTCACAGCCCCAAAAGTGGCTGTGCTGAGGGCTGAGTGACAGAGCCAGGCAGACTCTGTAATCATGACACGCGGCCCTCGAGTTGGTGTAGAAGATCATCAAACTGCTCCCCCGCTCTATGCACCATGACCCCGACCTGGCGATGGGTGACAGGTGACTGTCCGGGCCCACTCCAGGGGAGTCCCATCCCCTGAGGCAGTTTCACCTGAATGTGGTGCAGGACCAACGGACATGAAGGTCCGGGGTTGGGCCCCAGACATGCTGGTGCCCCGTGCCACAGCCAGCTGAGGTGGGATAGGTGGGTCCGCTAGGACCGGCCTTCCCAAGCGTGCTATAGTGTTTAGATTTCATCATCATATATGGGTTAATAATAGTCAACACATTCCAGGGTTAGGTATAACAGCATGCATAGATATTCCCATTAACCCAAACACCAGATACAAAACAGTTGCATAGCAAACACAACACATGCATATATGGGACCAGAGTAGTAATAAGAACAGCATGCAGGTACATTGATGGCACCATGTCACCAATGTTGGAATAATTCGATATAGCACATGCATGGGAACCATTAACATATTTATCAAACAATTAGACATTATCGGAGTCAATACATACCAGTATGTTGATTATTGTTGGAGATATGGTGGGGGGAGAGAAAGATGTCAGTTAACAACTAGTATACTTCTGTAGTCCACATTACTTTCCTAGTCAGTGCTGTTATCTGTACCTTACAAGTCTTACTACACTACTTACCATTACTTTGGACAGTGATATGGCTGTCATCATCATTACACATGACCCAGTTTTACCTGCAGTATACACCTCTTACCTGGTATACCTGTGGAAGGAATGTTTGTTAACACTAACTAACTGTTTCTACACATACTCCCAGATTCTGGGTTGCAGTTTTGCACATAGCTATAGGTTCATAGGTTCATAGGTAGGTACTAGGCTATCGGCCCTAGAGCCTATACAAGCCCAGCCAAAAAGGTACCCTGGCTTTTGCCACCCAAGAAAATTATTTTCCTGTGCCACTGTCAAGCAGAGCCACAGAAGTGATCACAGAGGTGAATTTCCTATTTCCCATCCAATTATCAATATTTTTCTTGAAGAGTACTAATGAGGAGCTTTGTTTAATATAGATAGGTAGTTTATTCCAGAGTATGGGAAGTCTCTGGGACAGGAATCTATACCTCCGGCATGTTTAGTTTATTGTGGTGACAAGGTTTAGGTCCCTAGAGCATGTAGATTGGAGGGATTGGGACTTCTTTAAGTGGAACATGTCCAACAGCTCTGAGTTTGACATAGCTTTGTATGTTAGGCAGAGATCACCTCTGAGTAGGCGATATGCGACTGAGTAAAGCTGGAGTTTTTTGAGAAGGTCTGCGTCAGGCATCTGTTTGAGGCCGGTAATCCTCTTTGTGATGTATTTCTGTGGCCTTTCCAGTTGTTGTAGATGTCTTGTGAGGTACATACCAAAAGGGGCATTGTACTCTATAATGGGACTAATGAGTGATGAGTAGAGGGGAAGAATGACCTCTTTTTTTCTGGATGAGAAACCTTTTGTAATGAGGTGTGCCACGTAGAAGGATTTCCTGACTACTGTGGTGATGTGATTATCAAAGGAGAGACTACTGTCCACCTGTGTCCCAAGTTCTCTTATCACACTTTCGGTGTTAAGTATACTACTGCCTATATTGTAGTTCATGGGTACAGTTTTTACCAAAGGGGATGACAATGCACTTTTTGGCATTGAGCTTGAGGCCATGGCTTTGACACCAGGCATCTGTCTCAGTGAGGCCCTTTTGTAGGATGTCCACACCGTTAGGAGTTTCGATTATGGCTCTTAGTTTGCAGTCATCTGCGAATTTCATTAGCCAAAGACCTTCTGTGTTAGCCTGTACTTCAAAGAAGTAGATACCAAACAGGAGAGGATCCAGGACTAAACCCTGTAGAACTCCACTTGTCACTGGTCTGAAGTCGGATTTGAAGTCTGCTACTTTCACAGTGTGGGTTCTGTCAGTGAGCTAGTTGGTAACCCATCTTGTGACATAGGGATTTATACCTAGTTTAGTGAGTTTATCTATAATTCCAGAGTGGGGGATGGCGTTGAAAGCCTTGGCAAGATCTAGATAGGCTGTGTGAACCACCTTACCCTCATCTATGGCTTTGGTGACTGCTTCAAAGAAGTCTATCAGGTTTAGGAGACATGATCTGCATTTTACAAACCCAAACTGGGTGGGGTCCAGAGTTTGGAGATTACCAATGTCTTTGTTTATAAGTTCCATGATGATACGTTCCATGGCCTTGCAGACCAGGCTCATCAGGCTAATGGGGTGGTAGTTCCCAGGGTCCATGGTGGCTCCCCCCTTGTGGAGTGGGATAACCGTCACTGTGCGCCATTCAGCGGGCACAAAGCCTGAGGCGAGGCTATAATTGAACATGGTACTTAGGTGAGGTGCCAGTTCATTCTGTGGTTCGTGTAGAATGCAGCCTGGGATGTTGTCTGGTCCCATGGATGCTGTGTTCTTGGCTTTGGAGAGTGTGGTTTTTACCTGTGCAGCCGTGATTACAGGAACTTTGCATTCTTCCGGTATAGAGATGGGCTCTTTAGGGGGTGAGAGAGGGGTAAAGTTAGCACTGAACCTATCTGCCAGGATGTTGGCAATATCAGTTGGGTCTGTATATTTAATGCCATTGCGCTGTAACTCAGAGCAGATCTGAGCGTTGCCATTGAGATTCTTGACATAGCTATAGAATGCTTTGTGGTTGTCTTTAGAATCAGTGGCAATTTTGTTTTCGTAACTAGCTTTGGAGGATTTTATCAGGGATTGCAGCTTCTTACTGAGGCTGTCCAGGGAGCTCCTCCACTCATGGGATTTTACTCTCTTTTGCAACAGTTTCTTCCTTCTGTTGTACAGTTTGTTTATGGCAGGGGACCACCAGATTGGCTTCCTTTTTTGGAGGATTGCATCTTGGTTCTGTTTGGGATAGCACGATCCATGCACTCATGTAAGTGCTTATAAAGTGCAGCTGTGTAGGATTCAGTAGTCATAACTGTATTGTCCATCTGCATGGGTGTCATGAAGTTCACCACTTCTATCTTAAGAAGCATGAAGTTGGCTTTGGAGAAAAGTTTTACCGTGGTTTCCTTAATGGGGGAATCCAGCTCTTTCTGCACAGACTCTGGCCATGTGTTGACCACATGCTCTTCTGCCTGGACATCTCTAGAATGTTGCCCTCTTCCAACTTTAGTGACTTGACACACACATATACATGTTTTCCTACACAGTTATATTATGTAGCACAGTGTGGGTGACAGTGACCAGTGATACTTTATTATTCAGAGAAACTGCAACACTCACAATTCCCTATAATACCAAAGTGAACAGTACTAGTACAGGTTATAATGGCCTGTATTTCTCAGCACAGTGTTCATATCCAACGTACCTGTGGAAGCAATGTTTGTTAGCACTACCTGACTGTTGCCACACAAAGTTCCAGATTACACATTAGTATTATACACATACATCTCACTCTGTTACTGTACACACTCTGCTCACAGCTTGACGGCATGGGAGTGTAGGTAGGACATACTTGAAATATTACTCTCCTAACAGATTTGGGGGTTGCTACAGTGGCAGGTGTGTTCTCATGATGTTTGACAATCAATTGTATTCCCTGTTTGCTGGCTACACATCTGGGATAATCCCACAGACTTACCAGGGGGACAGGCAGCAGATATGGGCACATATACTGGACATTCTGGCCTCATCTGTACAGTTGTGGGGTATGCATCTGTATGCAGCTTAATTCCACTCCCAGGATTCATACCAAGGCTGTGTCTGCTACAGCTTAAACACTGTCCATCACAGTTATGTCTGTTATATAGTATGTGTAATCATGGGTGGCACAGTGGTGCAGCGGTTAACATTGTCGCCTCACAGCAAGAGGTTCTCTGGTTCGATTCTCGGCTGGGGTGCCTTCTGTGTGGAGTTTGCATGTTCTCCCTGTGTTCACGTGGGTTTCCTCCGGGTACTCCGGTTTCTTCCCACATTCCAAAGACATGCATCTGGAGCATTTCTCCCCGGGCCTCTGCTGAAAACAGGTTCTGTAGAACCTAGTTGGACTTTCCCAGTCAACAAATGATAAATAAATATAGCTATTGCTGTATATCTCCTATCTACTTTCTGTCTTCTTAATCCCCTGTGCTTTTGCATTCTGACCTTGTATTACAACACTCATATACAGATTTCCTAGGCAGTTATATGTTGTTGGACAGTGTGGGTGACAGTGATGTGTAATACCTCATTATTCATTATGCCTGTATATGACAGATGTAATCCGCAGAGGCCAATTAGTACAACTGAGAGACTCATAGACAGTAAACAGGGAAAATGCAGACAACGAAAACTGAATAGCACATGCAACTGAGATGTGAACTGTAGTTATTTAGCACACACAGCCACGGTTCGAATCGTGCCAGTGGTAGTAGTCTGCATACAGAATCATACCCCACAATTGTACAGATATGTCCAGAATGTCTAATACAGTGGCCCACATCTGTTGCCTATCAACCTGTCCCCCTGGGAAATCAGTGGGATGATACCAGACGTATAGGCAGCAAACAGGAAATACAACTGATTGACACACAGCTATGAGAACAAAGCTGGCACACTAGCAATACCTTTTGTGACTAAGAACGTCCCATTTACACCCCAACTTGTCAAGCTGTGGTCAGAGTGTGTACAGTAACAAAAGGAGATGTATGTGCATAATAGTAATGTGGAATCTGGTACTGTGTGTGGGAACATTCAGGTAGTGCTAATAAACATTCCTCCCACAGGTCTGTCAGATAGCAACACTGTGCCCAGAAATACAAGAATGATATGCAGTTGCTCTGAATAATGAAGTATTACACATCACTGTCACCCACACTGTCCAACAACATATAACTGTCTAGGAAACTGTATACGAGTGTTGTAATACAAGGTCAGAATGAAAAAAATTATTTATTTATTTTTATTTTTAGTTTACATTTGTTGACCGGGCTAGTCTGGCTGGATACATGTCCATTTTCAGCAGAGGCCCGAGGAGAAAAGCTCCACTATATACTAGTAAATAACATAAAAAAACAGCACAGTAAGATACAAATTATATGCACCTAGAGAACAATTCCTATGTAGCATAGTAACAGTACAGAAGCACTTTAACAAAAATATAAAATAAAGTGAGGATTCCTGTTCTCATATTCTATGCAAAAGCAGGAGTAGAAACATTGAAAGAAAGTGAAAACAGTAAGTCACACAAGAGTTTGTACAATATTTACAGTGTTAACAATTATGATAAATATTTTGTGCCAGGGCACAAGATTTAAGAAATAGATTTGCACAGCAGGGAGCATCATGTAGGTTTAAATAAGAGGAGAGATGACAGGTTGCAGTAGTGCAACAAGTAAAAGAGAAAATGACGTTATAGGAAAAGTAGTATCCAAGTGGATACTAGGTGAGCTACAGAGGAAGGGTAGTACTAGTGATAGAGACGAGTAGAAGAGTAGTGGAGAGAACAGTAAAAAGAGTTGGATGCTGAGGTCAGTCAGGATTAGAGCAAGGGCATAGCCAGTTAGATTTGAAATAGTTCCTTAGTTGTTTCTTGAAAAGTTGTGATGAGCCTAAAGTAGTCAGTTCTATAGGAAGTTTATTCCAGTATGAGCCAACAACATTTGTGAACAAGGAGTCACCAGATTTGTTGTGTGATTTGAGAGTAGCTACTAGTAGTTTGTTAGCTGAGCGAAGGGAAGTAAGATTCCTGTAAGGGGCCACAAGGTTATTAAGTATTGGTGTATTAGTAGGGTAGTGGAGAATTTTATAGGTGATAACTAATTGATGTAGGAGAACAAGATTTTGAAGTTCAAGCCAGTCAAGCTTTTTGAGATTAACACAGTGATGGGTACGAAATGGGGAACCTGTGGCAAACCTGGCTATGCTATGGTAGGTTATGGCAAGTTTCTGAAGGTTAGATTTTGAAAGGTTGATAAAAGATGGAGAGGCATACAATAATGTAGAGATGAGTTTGGGCTAGAGACACCCTGCTGGTTGCTGTTAGAAAGGGCTTAAGTCTATAGAGGGCACCTATCTTTTTATTAACAGGGGAAAAACACAGGGGATTAATAAGACAGAAAACAGAAAGGAGATATACAGCAATAGCTATATAGCAGACACAACTGTAATGGACAGTGTTTAAGTTGTAGCAGACACAGCCATGTTCTGAATCCTGGGAGTGGAATTAGGCTGCATACAGATGCATACCCCACAACTGTACAGATGAGACCAGAATGTCCAGTATATGTGCCCATATCTGCTGCCTGTCCCCCTGTCCCCCTGGTAAGTCTGTAGGATGATCCCAGATGTGCAGCCAGCAAACAGAGACTACAAGTAATTGTCAAACATCATGAGAACACACATGTCTCTGTAGCAACCCCCAAAACTGTTAGGAGAGTAATATTTCAAGCATGTCCTATCTACACTGCCATGCCGTCAAGCTGTGACTAGAGTGTGTACAGTAACAGAGTGAGATAAATGTGCATAATACTAATGTGTAATCTGGAACTTTGTGTGGCAATAGTCAGGTAGTGCTAACAAACATTGCTCCCACAGGTACGTTGGATACGAACACTGTGCTGAGAAATACAGGCCATTATAACTGTACTGGTACTGTTCACTTCTGTATTGTAGGGAATTGTGAGTGTTGCAGTTTCTCTGAATAGAGTATCACTGGTCACTGTCACCCACACTGTGCTACATAATATAGTTGTGTAGGAAAGCATGTATATGTGTGTGTCAGGTCACTAAAGGTGGAAGACGGCAATATTCTAGATATTTCCAGGTCCACCAGCATGTGGTCACCACATGGCCAGAGTCTGTGCAGAAAGTGTTGGATAGCTAGGTGCACAACAGCAACCCAGAATCTGGGAGTATGTGTAGAAACAGTGTTAACAAACATTCCCTCCACAGGTATACCAGGTAAGAGGTGTATACTGCTGGTAAAACCAGGTCATGTGTAATGATTATGACAGCCATATCACTGTCCAAAGTAAGGCTATAGGGTAGTGCAGTAAAACTTGTAAGGTACAGATAACAGCACTGACTAGGAAAGTAATGTGGACTACAGAAATATATTAGTTGTTATTTGACATCTTTCTCTCCCCCCCCACCACATCTCCAACAATAATCAACATAACCACCCCATCTGGTATGTATTGACTCTGATAATGTCAAATTGTTTGATAAATATATTAATGGGTCCCATGCATGCGCTATCTTGAATTATTCCAACATTGGTACTGTGGTCCCATATATGCATGTGTTCTGTTTGCTATGCAGCTGTTTCATATCTGGTGTCTGGGTTAATGGGAATATTTATGCTTGCTGTTATACCTAACCCTGGAATGTGTTGACTATTACTAACCCATATATGATGATGAAATCTAAACACTATAGCATGCTTGGGAAGGCTGGTCCCAGCAGACCCACCTGTCCCTCCTCAGCTGGTCGTGGCACCAGGTACCAGCATGTCTGGGGCCCAACCTCGGACCTCCCTGTCTATTGGTCCTGCACCATCTTTGGGTGGAACCACCTCAAAGGGATGGGGCTTGCCCCCCTGGGAGAAGGTGAGGGCAATCACCTGTCACCCATCACCAGATCGGGGTCGTGGTGCATAGAGTGATCAACAAGCAGTTTGGTAATCTTCTATGCCAGCTCAAGGGCCACGTGTCATGATTAGAGAGTCAGCCTGGCTCTGCAACTCAGCCACCAGCACAGCCACATTTGGGGGTGTGAAGGTGCAGTGGTGACTGCCCATGGGTGGGGACCTCAGTCCCACTGTTACCACCTGGGGGCTTGTGGGCTTCTGATATCCCAACACCCCTCCCCATCAAGGTGTTTACCCCCCACATGTGTCATATACTGCCCCTGTATGCATCTTGTTTGTCTTGTCTGTGAACCTACCCAACCTACCTCCCCAATATAAGTACTACCCCTCCCCAACATCCCACTCTCACCTGAAAAAAAGGACAATCTGTTCCCACAAAAAAAATCTTGCCCCATACATAGCTGTCTATTTTGCACATGTCCACTGGACATATGTAATCCGGACTAATTGACATCACAACTTATTATTGTTGTCCTCACCCCTCTCCGAGGGGTTTGAGTGTCCATATCTACCTACAAATTCAGACATTGAAACACAAACAAAACATCCATAACTGACATGTGTGGGTATAAAACCCCTAACAGAGGTCTATAAAACACTACAGCATGAAGCTGTTTTAGGATGCACCATGGGGATTACTGGAGAACTCCTTCCCCAAAGGTGAATTTCACATTGGATGACATCAGCAGAATTGCCAAAGTAGGGCATTTGAAATGTACTAAGTGTGACTAGCCAAAAATACATTGCTCCCTACACAGACATTTAAACACACACATAACATCCAGAACTGCCATGGGTGGGAATAGAACCCTACCAGAGTTCTATATCACACTACAGCAGTACACAGTTATGGCATGCGCTACGGTGATTACTGGGCTACATTTTTCCCAGGGGTGTATTTCTAGGTGGATGACATCAGCAGCCTTTCCAAAGTAAAGCATTCAAATTGTATGTAGTGTGACTACCCTAAAAAACACTGTTCTCTACAATGACAGAGTCACACAAACACACACACCTGCCATGTCGGGGATTAGACCTCCTACCTAACTAATCATACTACAAAAGTACATAGTTATAGGATGTGTTACAGAAATTACTGGGCTACAATCTTCCTAGAGGTGTATTTCTAGGTGGATGACATCAGCAGCCTCACCAAAGTAGGGCATTTCAATTGCAGGAAGTGTGATTACCCTAAAAATCATTGCTCTCTACACACACACACACACACACACACACACACACACACAGTTGCCAAGTCTGGGATTATTTTATTACACTATAGCAGTACACAATTATGGCATGTGCTACAGAGATTACTGGGCTACAACCTTCCCAAAGATGTATGTCTATGAGGATGACATCAGCAGCCTTACCAAAGTAGAGCATTTCAATTGTAGGGAGTGTGACTACACTAAAAAGCATTGTTCTCTACCCAGACACACACACACACACACACACACACACACACACACACACACACACACACACACACACACACATTTGCCAAGTCTGGGATTAGAAGCCCTACCTAACTATTTTATCACACTACAGCTGTATGCAGTTATGGCATGCATTATGGAGATTACTAGGCTACAACCTTCCCAGAGATGTATTTCTAGGTGGTTGACATAAGCAGCCTTACCAAAGTAGAGCATTTCAATTGTAGGGAATGGGAATACCCTAAAGAAGCATTGCTCTCTACACAGAGACAGACAGACAGACACACACACACACACACACACACACACACACACACACACACACACACACACACACACACACACACACACACACACACACACACACACACACACACACACACACACACTTGCCAAGTCTGGGATTAGAACTCCTCCTTAACTATTTTATCACATTGCAGCAGTATGCAGTTATGGCATGTGCTACAGAGATTACTTGGGTATAGCCTTCCCAGAGATGTATTTCTAGGTGGATGACATCAGCAGCCTTACCAAAGTAGAGCATTTCAATTGTAGGGAGCGTGACTGCCCTAAATAGCATTGCTCTCTACACAGACAGACACACACACATTTGCCAAGTCTGGGATTAGATCTCCTACTTAACAATTTTATCACACTACAACATCAGACAGTTATGGCACAAACTACAGAGATTACTGGGCTACAACCTTCCCAGAGATGTATTTCTAGGTGGATGATATCAGCAGCCTTACCAAAGTAGAGCATTTCAATTGTAGGAAGTGTGACAACCCTAAAAAGCATTGCTCTCTACACAGACAGACACATACGCAAACACAGTTTCCATGCCTGGGATTGGAACTTCTAGCTAGCTAGTTTATCACACTACAGCAGTACGCAGTAATGGGATGTGCCATAGAGATTATTAGGCTACAGCTCTCCCAAAGGTGTATTTCACAGGGGATGACCTCAGCAGGCTTGTCATAGTAGGGCTATGGGGAGGGCAGTGTCTGTGCATGGGCCATAACCCATTTATCTAGAGGTTGACACACCACATACAGGCACACACTGGGGCATATTTCACAGGTATGTGTATACAGCTGCTAGATGACTACTTCCTTGTACAGTCATGTTGCACAGCTGGGACATGTACTACATAGTCTGTAATGCTGACAGATACTGTTGGCTAGTATCTGCAGTGAGTGACATCTGAACCTCATGTGGTTGGAGCCCTTTGGCTGTGTGCTGGGTGGGACAGGCCTGGATGGCCCCTTGTCACAGTCACCCTCTTCCACACATCTATGTACATCTACCTTTGGCTTATTATAGTGTGTTGTCCTTATATATATGTCTATATTCCTATCCACTGTGTGTGCAAGGCATGAATGGTGCATACTGAGGAGTGTCTGCACTAACATCTGCAACTGCCAGATATGTCTGTTCCACTGTTGTTTGCAGACATGGCCTTCATGTGTTTAAGTGTGTGAGCATGCCCACTATGCCCATCTGTATTTAATGTATGGATCAAGTCCAGTTAGTTTGTACTGCAGTGGTGACATTTGTGTAGTACACCTACTGATCACATGCTGTTTCTACAGGGTATCCATTGAGCATTTGGCATTGACTGTTACTACATTTCTGCATAGGATGGGGGGGCTCACCTGACTATTTCTACATTTCTACACAGGATTGGGGTGGGCACACCTGCTGTTATTACATTACTACGTAGGATGGAGGGCACACCTGTCTATTTCTACATTTCTACACAGGATTTGGGGGGCACACCTGACTGTTATTACATTACTACGTAGGATGGGTGGCACACCTGACACTTGTACACATTTTCTATGACTGCACTGGTATGTCAGGTACTCCATTTCATTCAGTATTTTTACCTATCATGCTGACCAGAGGCATACCAGTGTACTACAGATCTTAGCTTTGGTTGCCCTACATATTACTGTCTGACTTCCTACCATTCAGAACTAACATCCCACTGCCTGACCTGCTGTAGTCTGTCTGTGTAGGTCTGGGGGGGAGGTTACCCATAGTCATCATTCAGAGGCCATAGCACAGGATCTGTTTGGGTTTGTCTACACCTGTCCTGCTGGCCGAGGCTGGTTTTGGGTATGTGAACCACCCTGACTGGCATGTGTGAGTCATATGGACACACATAGGTTCATAGGTTCATTGGTAGGTACTAAGCTAGCTGCCAGAGGGCATTTATAAGCCTAGCCAGAGTGTGTCGGCTTTCGCCGCCCCATTGATTAAGAGCCAATGAAGTAATCCCAGGGGTGTATTTTCTGTTACCCACCTACTCATCAAGGCTTCTCTTAAAGAGTGTTTGTGAGGGGCTCTGCCTAACGTAGTTTGGAATTTTTTTCCAAAGCATGGCGAATCTCTGTGACAGGAGCACATTTCCTGCAGTGGGTTTTGTCACCTTGTGTAGTACTGGCTACTATGGTGACTCCAGTATGTGTTACAGATGTCATAGTGCCATTATGGGTGTCTATTTTCTGCTGCCATAACATTCAGCCACCCAATTCCCTTGAATGCTCACATCCATACCATAGATACAGGTAATGACACATTCTACTCCATTTGGCAATTGGTAGGTTGATTGACTTACCTTGAGGGTGTGCCAGAATTGCGGATGGTGCTGGAGGGCTGCCTATGTCAGATGCACATAGTACACTCCCTATACATGGCTGAGCACAGGTAGTGTCATGTTTGGCATCCCTTTTACTGTATGTGTGAGTCAGAGAGAGGTGTCATTCCCTGGGTCCCTACTGTGTCAGTATATGTGCTATGCATTGTCTCTTTGCCGCGGCCTCGGCATAATGGGCATGCCTCCATCTGCCTACTGGGCAGGCACAGGTTGTTCCTCCTCTGAGCCACTCTGTGCCTGTGCAGGCCTTGGCATTGGTGGGGTGCTATGTGGCCCTGCCCCATACTGTTGCTGCTGCAGCTGGTTCTGCAGGATCATATTGTGTAGCAATGCACATACCATAACAATTTGGGTACAAGAAGCTGGTCAGTACTGCAAGGCTCTACCGGATCTGTCCAGACACCGGAACCGTGACCTGAGCATCCCAAATACATGCTCTATTATAAGTCTGGTCTGTGCGTGTCCCTCATTATGGCATTCTTGTTCAGATGTGTGTGCATTTCTGATGGGTGTCATCAGCCACGGCTCCAGTGTGTAACCAGCATCTCCTACTAGGTGACCATAGGGGATGTCCCCATTGGTAAATTTCTGGTACAGCTGCATCAGATGCCAAATGTGGGAATCGTGATAGCTTCCAGGGCAGCCAGCACACATATTCATTATAATGCCCTGGGCATCACAGATGACCTAGCAGTTGACGGAGGGGATGCCCCTGTGGTTGATGTAGGCCCTACCCTGATCACTGGGTGGTGCTTTGATGCATATATGCATGCAGTCTATAGCACCCACTACCTCAGGGTATTCTGCTATTTGGTGGAAGAGACGCATATTGCTGGTCAACACCTCATGGGTGTTGGGGAAATATAAGTGCTTACTGGCATGTGCTGACATGGCATCCAGGAACTGGTGGAATACTCTGGATGCTGATGCCTGTGAGATCCCCAAGATATCCCCAGTTGAGCTTTGGGAGGTACCTGTGGCTAGTATTCCTAGGTCTACACATACCTTGGTATCCACTGGGATGGGTTCCCCCTCGGTCAGTTTGGTGTGTCAGGTGTGGTCGGCACAGCTCAACAATTTGCTGTAGGAAGCCTCTGTCCACCCTGTAGTGCTCCACTATCTACAGCTCATGTAGCCCCTGGTAGGTTACCCTGGGTCTGTACACTCTTCTCCATCTCCTCACTGTGGGTTGATCATCAGCATTCACATCCTCACCACTCTCAGCCTCTTGCACATGTTGTTCTATGTTGCCTGCTGCAGCCCCTCGCATTTTATAGGTTTGTTTGTTAAAATTACCACTGTATATGTGTATACACTGGTGGTGTAGAGTGTGGGAAAAACCAGAGGGGAAGGTGTTTGCATAGTTTATAGTAGTGTTTTTGGGCTGGGCTGGTCTGCTGCCTGTGTAATTGGCTGATTCTGATACATTTCACCTGACAGCTATGCTAGTTCTCCTTGATTACCTTCCTACTGCTGTTTTCCCTTCCCATTGCCTTCCTGTTTAAGCCCGGGGGCTTGCTGCGCAAACAGAGTGCTCAAACATGCACAGTGCTGCTATTTCCTGATTTAACTTCTTTTTTCTTCCTTTAAAACCTGGTGCGTGGTGTGCACACCCGCTTAGGCAATGTAAAGAGTGCTAGGCAGATTCAGACACCCCCCCAGCTTAGTTGTGCTAAGCTAGGAGCAAACCCGAGCCACAGGGCTCCGATCAACTTACAGTATGCCTGACCCCCCCCCCATGATGTCAGCTAACTCCTAGGCTTGCACCAAACTATTCCTACTCTTACACTGTTGGGACCTGACTAGCATGCTGGGGAAAACTGGGATTCACTATCATTCCCCTCATTTGCATAGGATTGCCTGGTAATGCATAGTAACATCTCTCACACTGAGCCTTCTCCCTTAGCAACCACTACTCACTGGCCATGTTGTCTTCTGCCTGCCATTGACTTGCATGGCAGAATAATGATTTTAGTTAGAATGCTTAATTTAGGTTTCTTTTGTTATTTTCCCCCTGATCCCGTTTGCGCGCTGCTGCCCTACCCTTAAACAGCCGAGATCGACTAAAAAAAAAAATTAAAGTTGATTTATTTTTTCCCTGTTTGCAATGCCAATGGCCTTATAGTTGGCCACTGGCATGCTTACTAATTGATATGTAGCCTTTATTTGGAGCTGTCACAGCTCCGTTTTGGAGTTTACAGAAATGTGCTTGGTTACTAACCGAGTACATTTCTGCAGATTGCACTAGAGTTGCACGGCCGGTTGCAAGCTTCCTGGATTGCAAAATCACCTCATTTGCATAGATTTCTCCTGCAAATGGGATGAATTGCATACAGGGGCTTAGTCCATGCAGGACTAGTGCAGGAGCACTCGTGCATGCCCCTGTAGGCTGTTCCTGGATCACACGGCAGACATATTGCCTGCTATAGCTCCTGCACCGATCTTGCACGCCGTGCAAGGTACAGAAAATCTGGGGGAGAGAGCATATAGATTAAATATTCCCAATGTGAGACTGAGAAAACAGTAAAATCCTATATTGATTAAACTGCAGACATATCACCTAAAGTGGAAAATTCTTTATATTTTTTTGAGGAAGAGAACACTCTTAAAAGGTCTATGATATAAGAAATTATGTGGATAATGATTTTTCATTACAAGCACAGGTTAACAAAATGCCATCCATAATACTCTGCAGAGAAATTAAACTTCATTTTAAGTTATTGTATCCTGCTTTATTTAATGCTTTCTATCCACTTGAGTTAAAAATGTACACAGACCATCTACAAGCACAAGATGAATGGGAAACCAAAAGCAACAGCTGGGGCAGGAGAGGGTAAAGAGGACACAAGCAACCAGTAAACAGGTGCAGAGCTCTTTCCTATTTTTCAAAGGAAAATGATGGATAGAACAAAATAAATTAAATAGTTTTCAAAAAGTGGAAGACGCCATAAAAAAAATCCACTGGGAACATTGAATGAGGACAGTATTTAAAAAAGATTTAATGTTTACATAGCAAAGGATGTGAAGTGCATTCCGAAGGACACCTTAAAAAAATTGAAAGTGAGTATTACACAGAAAATAATTAATATAAATGTAATAACATAAGTATTATATGTCAAAATTCCATATTTCATTGAATTGGGGGGGGGGGGTCTATATCACATGCTGTCTAATAAAAGTCCAGGTTTCCAGACTACAAACTGTCTATGTTGATTTTGCTTTTAATAGATATACTATGACAGTGTGGAAAGGAGGAGAGAGAGAAATAAATGGCTGATGAACGAAAAAGGAAAATAATACATTATGTCATTGAAGCCAATAGACAGTATCAGTTGAATAAAGGTGGCAGTTTTGTAAAATTTAAGCATGCACACGGGAAAGTAATCTAGAATCATCAATCTCTTTAACTATCAATGAGAAAAAAACTACTGCATTTCTTTTTATTGTCAACGTTTTACAGACTGGCATTTCTCTGGTGCTCTTGGAAGGTTATTTACCTTCCTCGATAAGCTCAGCTAGTCTGTAAGAGACTAGTTCCTGTGTCTAGGTAGTAAAGTTTGAAGTTTTAAAAACAGCTACACATCTGAAATCTAGCAACATAAAGGGTAGACGAGCAGTTTTAGAAACAAAATTCTGCAGGCAAGAAATACACAAATTGGTAATTTATACTAACTGTTAATCAGTCCAACAGAATTTGAATGATTGAAACAAGCTTTACACAGTTGTTTGTGGAGAGTAACAGCCCAATACCTTCACAGAAATAACTATATGGTTATTATGTTGTTTATTTCTTGGAGAAGAGGGAATTATGTCTTTTAAAAAGCAATTGGATTTATTTTTGACAGTACTGCAGAAAAATATATAACGGCACAAAAATGTATAAATATACTCGAAGTAGCAGACTTACAAATAACTTAAGTAGAATAAAATATAATCTTTACTACAATATGCTTTCATTTACTGGTTTGAAATATAAATGTGCTTCTTGATAAGGAAAAAAACAAGAGAAGGTACAGACCTATATTTACAATAGTAGTACATACATTTTATTTATTTAATGCTTGTTTATTGGAAAAGTGCCCATTTTCGGAGGAGGCATGGGGAGAAACATTCCTGAACGTATGTCTTTAGAATGTGTGAGGAAACTGGAGCACTTGGAGGAAACCCATGCAAATACAGGAGGTCATGCAGACTCTGCACAGAAGGCACCCCAACCGAAAATCGAACCAGAGAACCTCTTCCTGTGAGGTGACAATGCTAACCGTTGCACCACTGCATCGCTCATCATTTATTTATTTATTTGTTTATTTATGTGTCTATCTATCATTTGCTGATTACGTTAGTCCCATTAAGATAGTGTCCTCTTTTCAGGGAAGACCCAATGTGGTAGTTAAAATTGCTATGGGAAATTTGACAGGGCATCGGGGAACTTTCCCTACTCTAACAATAATGTGACACCAGAAATTCCTGAATCATAGAGAACATGCGAGCCTGGCAAAGAAAATTGGTAAGGAGGGTTTCTTTGTTGGAATGGAAGTAGAGTAAAAGAGGCCTTAATATTATTTAAAAGGGTACAGGAACAATGACTGAAGAAAGGTGAAAGTTCGGTAGGGAAGATTTATAGTCACATTAGGTAGTTGGCAGGGTATAAGACTTACTTTAGCTGCACTATACATCACACCAAACATAGTGAGATAAGATATAAAGAATATTATGGGAAAATGTATACCCTTTCATTAGTGTCAACAATAAAAGCAATAAAAAAGTTGCCTCTGGAGGGCCAAGATACCATAGAATATCAGCTGAGGGTATATATATATATATATATATATATATATATATATATACATGTATTTGGGCTTACTGATGTAATGAAAGTAAGGCGGAAAGAACATTCTCAGCAAAACATGGTTCTTAGGCAAGAAAAGATACTGAACAAATTCTGTAATGATGTCTGAACCATGAAAACACATCCAATATAATGTTAGACTGCCCACTTATACAACATACGTTTTGTAAGCAAGTGTGTTGTGATAAACATTGACATTTTCTAGTATTCCTTCTGAAAAAGCTGACTAGATCAAACTTTAACTGAAATGTTATTAGATTTGAACCTAAGCAGTAAAGAGATCTTGCAAAAAATTGGGACAACTGTAAACTGAAAGTAAAGGAGTAAGGAATTTAGAGAAGCAGTGCAGAATAAGTGGAATACAACAGGTTAAAAAGCAACTGAAAAAAGCAAGAGTATTTAGGAATCCAATTATGAATGAACACAGGGCAATGGCTTAAGTGTGTGTGTGTGTGTGTGTGTGTGTGTGTGTGTGTGTGTGTGTGTGTGTGTGTGTGTGTGTGTGTGTGTCTGCATGTGCATGTGCATCTGTCATTGTGTGTATGTGTGTGTTTTTGTGTGTGTGTGTGTGTGTGTGTGCGTGTGTGTGTGTGTGTGTGTGTGTGTGTGTGTGTGTGTGTGTGTGTGTGTGTGTGTGTGTGTGTGTGTATGTGTGTGTGTGTGTGTGTGTGTGTGTGTGTGTGTGTGTGTGTGTGTGTGTGTGTGTGTGTGTGTGCGTGTGTGTGTGTGTGTGTGTGTGTGTGTGTGTGTGTGTGTGTGTGTGTGTGTGTGTGTGTTTGTGTGTTTAGAGATATAGTGATAATATCCTTAGAGCATCTAAATTGTTGGTTCAATTTTTGAGGCAACAAAAGGTTGGAAGGAATTATAAGAATGTAAGGGTAAAAATGGACTGAGGAAAAATTATGACTGTAATGGTGAATTATTACAGTATTCTATATAAAGGTTGAAAGTAACACATAGGAAATGGTAACATATTTCAGACAATTACAGCTTCCTCAGTGAACAGAAGTAGAAAGAGGAGTAGGTTCATAGGTTCATAGGTTTATACTAGGCTATCTGCCCTAAGGCATTTATAAGCCTAGCCCAAATTATTGTGGCTTACGCCACCCCTTATATGAAAAAATACTGTGCCCATTAGTTTGTTGTGCCTCTGTCCAGCAGTGACACAGAGATGATTCCTGGGGTAAACCTACGATCTCCCATCCACAGGTCTAGATTTCTCTTGAACAGAGTCAGCGAGGTGCTCTGCCTCACATGGACCGGGATTTTATTCCACAGCATAGGGAGTCTCTGAGTGATAAATCTATCCCTCCAGCATGTCCTATTTATATCCGTGCTAAGGTTTAAGTCGCTTGCTCTAGTGGTTTTGGTGGATTTGGATTTTTGAGGTGGAGCATGTCCATTAATTCCGGGTTGGACATGGCCTTGTATGTCAGGCACATGTCACCTCTGAGCAGACGGTATGCGACTGAATAGAGCTAGAGTTTCTTCAATCTGGCAGCATATGACAGATTTTGGAGTCCCTTTATCCTTTTGGTGAGGAACTTTTGGGGTCTCTCCAATTGCTGCAGATGTCGGGTGAGATACATCCCGAATGGGGCATTGTACTCGATCATTGGTCTGATAAGTGAAGAGTACAGGGGAACAATGACCTCACTAGATCTGGATGTGAATCCCTTCATGATCAGGTGGGCAATGTAGAAGGTCTTTCTAACCACTTTAGCAATGTGAGTGTCAAAAGAAAGGCCACTGTCAACCTGGGTCCCCAGGTCCCTGATAACCTCTTCTGTGCTTAGTGGATTGCCACCTATATGGTAGCTTGGGGTTACCTTGTTTTTCCCGAAGGGTATGACTATACATTTTTGGCGTTTAACTTCAGGCCATGGCTCTGGCACCAGCTATCTGTTTCCATGAGTCCCTTCTGAAGGATATCCGTGTCCAATGCACTTTCCACTATGGCGCCCAGTTTGCAGTCGTCTGCAAACTTTGTCAGCCAAAGTCCTCCCATGTTGGCCTGTACTTCTGAGAAGTAGATGCCAAACAATAGGGGGCCAAGGACCGAGCCCTGTGGGACACCACTTGTGACCGGCTTGGAGTCTGACACAGCGCCAGCAACTCTAACCCTGTGGGTTCTGTCCTTAAGCCAGTTTGCAACCCATCTTGTGACATATGGGTTTACATTTAAGCTGGTAAGTTTTTCTACAATACCCGAGTGGGGTATTGTGTCGAAAGCCTTTGCAAGGTCAAGGTAGGCTGTATGGACTGCCTTTCCCAATGGCCTTGGTGACTGTTTCAAGAAGTCAACCAAGTTCAAAAGGCATGATCTTCCCTTGACAAAGCCAAACTGGGTCGGGTCCAATGTCTGCAAGTCCCCTATATCTTTGTTTATGAGCTCCATTATGATCCTCTCCATAGCTTTGCAGACTAGACTTGTTAAGCTTATGGGGCAGTAATTACCAGGGTCCGTGAGGCACCGCCTTTGTGGAGTGGGACCACAGTTGCCGTACGCCACTCCTTGGGCACGTATCCTGTGGTAAGGCTGAGATTAAACAGCTGCCTTATGTGCGGGTTTAATTCCTCATTTAGCTCTGGTAGCACACAGCCGGGGACACCATCCGGACCCATTGATGCTGTGTTTTTAGCTTTAGAGAGAGCAGCTTTCACCTGCGCATTTGAGATGTCCGGGAGGCTACACTCGGCTGGGATAGTTATCTCTCCTTTAGGGGAGAGGGGTGAAGTTTGCACTGAACCTGTCTGCCAGTATGTTGGCAATGTCTGTGGGTTCAGTGATTTTTGTATCATTTTGGACTAATTCTGAGCATATCTGGGAGTTTCCACCCAGGTTCCTAACATAGCTGAAAAAGGCCTTATGATTGTCCTTTGAATCCATGGCAATTTTTCTCTTAAAATTGGCCTTAGTTGATTTTATGAGTGCTCGTATTTTTTTACTAATAATGATCAGGGGTGACTTCCCTTTTATGGATTTTGTTCTATCATGTAATAGCTTTCTCCTCTTATTGTAAAGTTTGTTAATGGCTGGGGTCCACCAGACTGGATGTTTGCCCTTTGTGGAAAGAGTCTTGGTTTTATTTGGGATTGCCTGATCCATGCAGTCCCGGAGGTGTTCATAGAAGGCATTTGTAAGGGCTTCCGCAGCTTGGGTTGTGGGTTCCTCTGGCTCAGGGGCCTTGAAGGATACCACACCAGTCTTGAGTAGTGTGAAGTTTGCTTTAGAGAAGTTCTTCACTATGGTCTTTTTTGCTTGGGGTGGGGGCGGGATGTGGATTTCCAGTGAGATTAGTTTATGATCAGATCTCACCAATGAGGGATATACTTCCGGTGTGGAGCATTTTGTCCCCATGTTTGTGACAATGAGATCTAGTATATTTTCTCCTCTCATGGGAACAGTGACTAGCTGTTCCATGGCATTTGAATTTATGAACTCCAGGAACCGTTGGGCTAGAAAGTTAGGGCTTGAGTAATGTTCCCAGTCTATATTCGGGTAGTTGAAGTCACCCAATATGATGGTGTTTGGAGATACATTTATACCCTCCAGTGTCTTCAGGAAGGCTGTGTGGGGTTCCTGAGTTTGAGAGGGTGGCCTGTAGCATGCTACAATTTGTAGAGCAGTTTTGCCTATTGTTAGTTGCACCTGGATGGTTTCCAAAGCTTCGTGCGTTGCCACCAACCTGGAGGTGTGAGTATCCTTTATGAATATGGATACACCCCCTCCTTTTGTTGTGTGGTCCGGGTTTTGGGGCCGGAACGCATGATATGAGGTAAAACCTAATAGTGCCGGGGTGCTCTCAGGAGCCTTGAACCAGGTTTCAGTTACAGCACAGACATCGATGTTCTCCATACTGAGAAGGGCCTCGAAAGGCGTGCATTTTGAGATTTAGACTTCTGGCATTGAGCAGCATTACCCTCAGTTTCTTCCCATTTTTGTTTTCTAGGGTGGTAGGTTTAGAATTTGAGCCTTGCCTGAAAAAGGCACTATGGGGTGGCAAGAGCCTTAGCCAATATCCGGAATCCCAGGGGTGACAGGTGCAAGCCGTCCCTTCATGAAGCAGCGTGGCTTGTCAAGCATGTCATCCCAGGCAGACAGACACTGGATCCCCTTTGAATGACACCAGACATTAAGCCAATTGTTAAAGCTGATCATCTTGTCTCTATATTGTGGCATCATTCTTGGTGAAGGAAGGATACTGTTCAGGGTTAGGGTCATACCTGCCTGGGCTACATAATCAGAGAGCTCCTCTATGTCTCTTTTCATGTAGTCCAGGGAGGTACGTCTCAGGTCACTCACACCAGCATGGACAATGACTGTGTCATATTTGTACTTGCCATGGAGTGACCAGTGCTTGTGTTATGTGGCGGATTCTAGCGCCCGATAGGCAGCTTACTGTGACCCTCTCCTTGTTCAGCCTGGTGAGTGGGACGTCAGTGTGTCTGACTATGGAGTCACCTATGACAAGTATGTTTGGTGTTGTATTTGGCCTTAAGGGCTGTGACTGCTTTGCACACTGCTTTTGTGGTTTATGTGTTGCTTGTGGGGTGTCTTGAGGTAGCAGTTGTTTGGGTGTCTGCTTTGGAGGCCTCTGCTGTTTAGGTAAATTTTACTCAGAGCCTCCGAGTATGTCTTTGTGTGTTTATGTGTTTGATTCAGTGGAGTGGTAGCATTATGTGAGGCTGGTTTTGTGGTGTGTGTAGTTGCCTTCTCCTCCTGTCTGGTCTTGCCAGTCCTGAGTTGAGAGAGCTCAGCCTCCAGTTTGGCTAAATAGCTGCATCTCTCGCAAGTATTTGTGTTATGTGGGAGGAGGAGAGGGTTGTCTGTGTACATGAGGCAGTTATAACATTGCCTCAAGATTCCCAGATTCACCAGCTGGACCGGAGAGGAGATTGACAACTGACCTTTGGACATGCTAGAATAATATTGGGAAATCCTTAATTGAAAACAAGGGCCAGTGGGGAGTGAGGGTGTAGTGCTTTTAATTTTTAGTGCTGACTTATATAATTGCTTTAGTGAGCAAGTGCCAGGTAACTTGAGTGCAATGTGTTACAAGTAACTAAATGCAAAAACGACAAACAGTAACTTTCTTTCAAGTGAAACAAGGAAATAAGTACAGTAAGACATGCAGATATCACTAGTGATCCACAGAAGCGCTGAGAAGTTGCGTATTAGGTGGAATTAGCTTCCAGGGAAATAACAAGCAAACAAACAACAAGCATATAAACAAAGCTAGATTCAGTAGGCCTGGATCTAGTCTATGCTAGAGCAAACAAGGAGTAGTCAAAGGAATTCAGAGGAAAACCTGTGTCAGTGCTGCAATTCCAACAGAAATGTGGAAAAAGAAGGAGCTAGAGATAAGACTTTGGATAGTACTTTTAACAATATTGTTTTGGGTGGGGATTTGCCTTTGACTTGGAAAAAATAGTAGTGGTAGTCATTCCAAAGGATGGGGAAGGACCCCTTGATCTTCTGAATCATGATAGCAAAGGTTTATGACAATTCTGGCAAAAAGGCTAGCAAATATATTGCTGAGGATAATTGGCCTGGGTTTGTGCAGATTTCTATAAGGTAGGCAAACATATGACAATATTAACATAACCCATATCATTTAAAAGGATGTACTGGACAGTAATTGTAGTAATCGTAGACAGTAGTCGCTGTGGTGACCCCTAACGGGAGCAACCGAAAGAAGAAGAAGACTGGACAGTAAAAATATATTAATGCTAATAGATTTGGATCTTGAAAACACATTTGGCAGAGTGAGTTTGAAATTTATGAAGAGATCCTGTGAGGCATTTTGGTTTCCACAAACAAGGAGAACATTTGTATTTAATATCAACAGAGGAGCTCAAGCTTGGGTAAAGTGTGGTACTGAGTTCAAGCTTGGGTGAAGTGTGGTACTGAGTTCAAGCTTGGGTGAAGTTTGGTACTGAGTTCAAGCTTGGGTGAAGTGTGGTACTGAGTTCAAGCTTGGGTGAAGTTTGGTACTGAGTTCAAGCTTGGGTGAAGTGTGGTACTGAGTTCAAGCTTGGGTGAAGTTTGGTACTGAGTTCAAGCTTGGGTGAAGTGTGGTACTGAGTTCAAGCTTGGGTGAAGTGTGGTACTGAGTTCAAGGTTGGGTAAAGTGTGGTACTGAGTTCAAGCTTGGGTGAAGTGTGGTACTGAGTTCAAGGTTGGGTGAAGTGTGGTACTGAGTTCAAGCTTGGGTGAAGTGTGGTACTGAGTTCAAGCTTGGGTGAAGTTTGGTACTGAGTTCAAGCTTGGGTGAAGTGTGGTACTGAGTTCAAGCTTGGGTGAAGTGTGGTACTGAGTTCAAGCTTGGGTAAAGTGTGGTACTGAGTTCAAGCTTGGGTGAAGTGTGGTACTGAGTTCAAGCTTGGGTGAAGTGTGGTACTGAGTTCAAGCTTGGGTAAAGTGTGGTACTGAGTTCAAGCTTGGGTGAAGTGTGGTACTGAGTTCAAGCTTGGGTGAAGTTTGGTACTGAGTTCAAGCTTGGGTAAAGTGTGGTACTGAGTTCAAGGTTGGGTAAAGTGTGGTACTGAGTTCAAGCTTGGGTAAAGTGTGGTACTGAGTTCAAGCTTGGGTGAAGTGTCGTACTGAGTTAGCCTTAGAAACTAGGCAGGTTGTCCACTTTCATCATTACTCTTTGTTTAATATTTAGAGTCATTAACCATGGACATAAGACAATCAAACATAACTGGATATAACTGGAGAAATATTAATGAGACCGTGATGTCTAAATTAGACTGACCATCATACAATACTTTGTATCTTTGTAATTCTAAGGGTAAACCTGTACCACACTGAGCTGTTAGGTTTGATTGATAAGATAAAGTGACATGCATTGTCAAGTGTACTTGGAAAGCTTCACTCTGTTGTACGTGTAACTAGATGTTTTACAGATTCATACTTCATTGTATTATCACATAAGATGGCTTGGATACACACACAGCTTTACCTCAGTTCTACTGAGTATCAGTAGCATATGGTTTATGGCCTATAGTACTAACTGCTTCTGCCTAGGATAACATGAAATGTGATCCATAGAGAGGAACTATTTGTAAAGCCTCATTAGTATGCCAAATAAAACACACCAAATTCACACTGCAGTAGCAGTGATTCTTTGCTGGTTATGTCACTGTGGCATATATGCAGAATGCTGACTGGCATGGAAGCCTGCATGTGGTACACTACTTAATAGCTATTTCTGTCTGTGGTGCCTGTTATAGTGCTGCTATGTAATGCACCGGGTTGTAATATTATTGTATGCACACACACACACACACACACACACACACACACACACACACACACACACACATATCCTCATTATCTGTACTCAGACAGCCACATGAACCACATCATAATAACTGTATGGGCAATGCCAATACTATCACACTGATGTTATAGTAAACAATGCAGAATTCCTCTGCATTTTATAAACTTATTGTATAAATATTCTCTTCTATTGCACAATAGTACTCCTCTTGTACGTTGATCATGCAAATGCACATGCATCTGTTTTCTGTCTAAAGCCCATAATGGATATTTTTTGAAAAGCAAAGTGGGAAAGTGAAGCAAATATTACTCTTTGTATTTGCCACCTTGACTTAGTTTGCAGTTAAGCATTCAGTATTGAGCTGTAATACTCATTATGAGTGTTATGTGTAGTGGTGTAAAGGCAATTTTCTCAAGCAAAATGCTTTCCTCATAGTGACCGTGCAACTGAATATTATGACAATACTTATAACACTAGAAATTAAGGCAGTGATGCATTGGCTATGAAATCTTGTCTCTATTCACATAAACTCCAATAGGAGACAAAGAAACCGTGTAAACTTGTCATTAATGACTAACAGATATGAGGAATCATGCAAGAAGGAAAGCAGGGAGATCTATAAAAATCATGCCACACACACACACACACACACACACACACACACAGCAGCCAAACGTGACATGACTGCATACCATCTGTCACTTCTCAGTTCTTAGATTTTTTTTGGCAATTAGTTTGCTTTTTATTTTAGAAAACAAAACAGTGTACTTTTTTCATGTTAACAGCTTACAGAGGCAAAATTATAAAGCGGAGCAATAAATAATGTACAGAAAACAAGTACAGATGAACAACTTACTTTATGTTTAAAACAAGAAACTGAAGAAATGCCAATCCAACTTCAATATGTTATTTTGGCATATCAGGTACTCGGCATACCACATACTGCTCTGAGGTTCCTATCCCCCATCCAGACCAGATTGGGGGGCATGGCAAAATCTTGGCAGGTATAAAGGACTTTTTTTTTTACTGTTTGAAGCTCTGAAAGTCAGTGTTACATCATTTGGCATTCAGGACGTCTGATCTAAAAACATGAATCCTCAGGTAGGTGTAAATTATGCCCAGGCTGTCTGCATATTGGTCCATGGAGCAATAGTAAAATTAACATAACATATATGTTGATCTCCATAAAGACAAAGTAAGTCCCTTATACTCCCACATCCTCTCTTAAATATTGCAATTCCACTATCAGACAATCATGGAGAAATGGCAAACACCACAGAAAGGGAAAATTAGTTGCACAACCTGTCTACAACATACCATAACTGAAAACACTCTAATAAAACTGTACCTACACACAAGAAAGGGAAAAGCTAAAGGAAAACACTGCATTGCCACAAACTCAGTCCCTAAAATCTATTACTCACAACTTGTACCAGAAACATCAAGAAGCCACACTAAAAAAGTCACATTTAAAACAGCAAACGTCACTGTCAGTAGACTTTGTTGTTTCCAGTGTGATCTTTACAGATCGGAAAACAGTGCATCAGAATAACTGACATGATCCTCAGCATATCAGATGTCTTGGCATTCATCTGTGCAATTATTTTCTACCTTTCCACATTGCATGGGTGTGGTATCTCAAGTGAAAGCTTCATCAGTGTAATTTTTTGGCAGTGTCATTGAGTAACTGTTGAAAGACTACCTATGTCATGCATCCCACCTGTTGTGTTTGTTTCAAACACTGAATGGATATATTTCCAGTGGTTTGCTAAGGAGACTGCAGTAGGTTCTGATAACAGTGTAGACACTGTGTCAGTTGTTGCTGATCACAAGGGCTGGACCCCGAAGATCTCTTATTAGCAGCAACACAGATGGATGTACAACCAGGAACTAATTGACGATGACAGCAGTATGCTGTCATCTGCATATGGTGTGAATTCTGACACATATTTTTCATGTAATGAGATAACTCCCAGCATGCTCAAAATCAGTCACTGCATTCAGCTGACATTGTCACTGTTGATTATAGGATCATAGGAGGTTACTAGCCTAATGGCCCTGGGGCCCTTACAAGCCTAGCCAAGAGTTTATACCCAAAAAAGAAACCTCACTCAGACTTGTCACCCATGTCAATGTGGGTCAAAGGTGGAACCCCTGGGACAAATTTGTGGTTTCCCATCCAGTCATCAAGGTTCTGCTTGAGGAGGGTCAGTGAGGCATTCTGTTTGATATGTATGGGAAGTCTATTCCAGAGACAGAGCAGCCTCTGAGAGACAAACCTGTCTCTCCAGCAGGTTTTGTTGATGTTGCATATTATATTTAGGCCTTGCTTGTGGGTAATGCGTGAGGCATTAGACTTAAGGATATGGAGCACTTCTAGTAGGGCAGGGTCTGATATTGCCTTATAGGCAAGACACAGATCACCTCTTTGCAATCTGTACAATACAAAGTAGAGTGATAGTGATTTGAGCCTGTCCACATAGAACAGGTGTTGAAGGCCATGGATTATCTTTATGAGATATTTATAAGGCCTTTCCAGTTGGAACAGGTGTTTGGAGAGGTACATATCAAACAGGGTGTTATACTCAATTATAGGCCTAACGAGGGAGGAGTACAGAGAGTTAATAACCTCCTTTTTGTTATATGCAATCCCTTTAGTTATGAGATGAACCAGGTAAAAGGCATTTCTGACCACTGCCGCTACATGATGGTCGAATGTGAGATTGTTGTCAACCTGAGTACCCAGGTCTCTCACCACAGGTTGCATGCTTAGGGATTTGCTGTTGATGTGGTAATCAGTAGGGGCCATATTTCTGCCAAATGGCATGATAATACATTTTTTTGCATTTAACATAAGGCCATGACTTTGACCCCAGTCATTTATTGCTGTGAGACCCTCTGAGAGTATGTTAACATTATTTGGTGACTCAATGACAGCACCCAACTTACAATCATCTGCAAACTTGGTCAGCTACAGGCCTTTTTTTCTTTGCCTGGACCTCTGAGAAGTAGATGCCAAACAGTAGGGGTCCCAGGAGAGATCCCTGGGGAACACCACTAGTGACAGGTCTGCTGTCGGAGGTGATGGTGCTTATTTTGACCTTGTGGGCCCTATTGGTGAGCCAGTTGGCCACCCACCTAACGAAATAGGGATCTGAACCAAGTTGAGTTAGCTTTTCAATGATGCCTGAGTAAGGGATTGTGTCAAAGGCCTTGGCCAAGTCAAAGTAAGCTGTATGTACTTACTTTCCCTCATCCATTGCCTTGGTGACAGTTTCAAAATGTCAACCAGGTTCAACAGGCAAGATCTGCTCCTGATGAATCCAAATTGGGTGGGGTCAAGTGCTTGGAGATTGCCTATGTCCTTGTTTATGAGATTCATAATAATATGCTTCATGGCTTTACAGATCAGACGTGTCAAGCTATGGAGCAATAGTTTCCCAGGTCAGTAGTAGCACCACCTTTGTGCAAGGGGATGACAGTGGCAGTTCTCCACTCTGCTGGAATGATTCCATGTCAGGGGATGGTATATATAATGCTAGATGAGAGATACTGAGTAGTATTGTTATCTGTGCATGCACAGACATGACAGTGGCATACATAGACATGGTATCCATGGAGATGTCCAGGCATCAGCTGTTAATGTGGCCTTGACCAGCAGTCAATGAAGGAATCCCTTAAGTATTCATTCAAGCATAAACCACCTACTCTGCCAAACATGGTGGCAGAATTATGCAAAACAGTGGCAAGAATAAAGATTTCCAGAGAAATGCTAAGCCCAGTGTTAGCAGAGAGTATTTTTCAAGGCATACAATACTCTTGTTAGAATAAAGAGGTATTCCAACACCTGTCTTGAAACACAGAAATGTATGTTTGTTCCAAGAAAGTTTAAGAATCCTATTCCGAATGAGAGTGATGTTATTTTCTGCCTTAGAATACTCGACTATGAGGAATAATGTAGTTTATAACAAGATTCTGTGGGGTTTTGTTTTGTATTCCTGAAACTTATGTGGTATTCTACTACTGTACTACAAGCTTGGTAATATGCTTGCCAAAAAAACAAGTTGGTGTTATACTTGGGCAGCAATTAGAAAATGGCACATTTAGATGTCACAGATGTGTCATTTGTTAAGCACATAAACAGTGCAAGTAGCTAAGTTATAAATGAGGACAGACATACTTTAAGATATTGTGCCATTTATGATTTCTGAAAGTTAGTTATTGCATTTATTGTAAATGCAGTTTGTTCTACATAACAAACACTACCCTATCCATTAAAGCTCATATCCATTAACATCTCCAAATTATAAACATAAACATTTTATTGATAATGTAGGCAAACATTTTTGTGAAAAAAATACACTGGCAATATTAAACCAAGCAAACATTGTGCAATGCAGCAGAATAAAATATCTGGATAACATATGTAAATATATATATATATATATATATATATATATATATATATATACACACACACACACACACACACACACACACAAACATACATACAAACACATACACACACGCATACACACACACACATATACACACATATGCTTATGGTTGTGATGTATTTGTGTTGTATTCTGTATCATACGCTATTCTGTACATTCTTTTGTAGATTGTGCATGACATGATTGTTATCTAGTCTAGGTAACAACACTTTGGAGTTTTGATCTTCTTTGCAATCTCATGTATTTTTGATATGTTTTCAAAGCGTTTCTTCCATTTATTTACATATTTTGGGGCCTTTACATTCTTCATATAGAGTAATCATTCTGACATCTCTTTGCCACATTTTGCTAAGGATTCTAAATCCAGCTCTGTATGTCTGAAGTAATGAAAAAAAAATGCTCACTACTCTGAAACGTTCATCAGCAGTAAGTTTAGTCTCTTGTGAGAGATCATGGGTTATCATCGAACTGGCATTTGTGTGAGATAATGAACTCAACATCTAACAAACATTTGTGTGAGAGCACAGGATCATCATTTGACAAATATTTGTGTGAGATCATTATCATCTGACATGCATTTGTGTGAGATTGTAAAATCACCATCTAACAGGCATTTGTGTGAGATGACCAGATCATTATGCAATGGATAGCTGTGTGTGATCACGGGATCATCATCTGACAGACTCCACTGTTTTGTGCTGCTTGCTCTGCATAGTTACTGTTTTGTTTCATGTCAACATCATTTTGTCTGAGTTTTGATGGTGCAATTCTTGCCCAAATTACTGTTCAGATATATGAGTGGATGTCTGTCCTCTACTTTTATCAAGTTATTTAACTGTGGTAATTTAGCATAATTGATAATCTGTTTTACAGTGTCAATCTTTTCTACTTTTCACCAATGTGGTTTCCATTTTTGTTTTATTAACTGTTTTTCCTAAACTGAAGAAACCTTCTGCCTTTACTTTGAACGTGCCCATGAAGTGTCTAACCGAAATCATCCTTTGAGACATTTGATTCTGTCTAACTGAAATAATCTTTTAAGACATTTGATTCTGTCAGCAAGTTGTGTTACTTATCCATGTTTCATACTGATACAGCACCATTTGAAATGAGGGGATTGTGTGTGGATCTCAACTGATTTATTGTTTTAAAGAACTACATGGTTTAAGCTGAGGATGTGTTTGAAGAGTGATTATTCTTGTGTCACCCTAATTTTGACTTTATCAAGTTTTGTTTTTAATTTTTTTATATAACAGGAAATTAAAGTTGATCCTCTGCATTACCTCATGGCTTTTTAAATTCTGATTTCAAAAGCAGACTTTATGATATAATCATTGTTCTAATGCCTGTGCCTTATTGCCTAGAGAGCAATATAGTTTTGTTTTAGTTTCATTTAGTTGTATTTAGTTAAGTTTTATTTTTTTTATAATATTTAAATGTTTTATTTATTGTCTCTACATTTTTATTTCATTAAATTGTTCAGTACTTATTTAATGTGTCTATATTACATAATCAAACTTTTAAAAGTTTGAACATCATATGGTCGACACCATATGATCAAACTTTTAAAAGTTCAAAAATGTAATAAAAAATTAACCAAAGAAAAAAACTACCTGAATGGTTTAAGCAGGGGGGGCAACCCCTCTGCACCCCCACACCCCCCACTCTTTAACTATACCAACTCTGAGATCACACTACAGTGCAGAAAAGGGAAATCTTCCCATCCCACACAGTATGAAGATCTCCGCTGAAACGTTCAAACTTTTAAAAGTTCAGTCATATGGAGTCAACTATATGACGTTCAAACTTTTAAAAGTTTGACAACATGATATAGACCTTTATTTAATATCTGTTATAACATTTTACTTGTTTAACTAATATTATAAAGTGTTTAGGCTTAAAAACTTTAGCAAATTTAATTTACTATAATTTAATATACCTGTTGCTGCTGATAATGGAGAAAGAATTATTGATGGGCCAGTAAGATTTGTTACTTATATTCAAAAGACAATTATAATATATTTAAGAGCCAGTATGTCTATTCTGACTTTGAATACCTGGTTAAAAGAATTGCAGGAATGACTAGTGAGTACCTTCCATAAGGAGTCAGATATTATCAGATAAATTATTAAACTGAATGCATTCCCATGGAATTACAAGGAAATGCAACACAAGCCCCTTAACCTAAAATTTAGTGAATAGTGTAGTTAGTGTGTTTATTAAAATGTACAGTTAGAATCAATCCGTTCACTTCATCAACCTATTTAAAAGAGTTTATTGAATATCTTTTTAAAATAAATTTGTATTAAATTGTCAGCAATTCAGTATAATAAAGAAAATCTATACACAGTTGTGCAAATCTTTGTAAACCTAGATCACAGCAAATAACTTTAAATTTCACCTGCACAGTGTGACTTTAGATGTTAAACATTGACGCTAACTACCTTATCTAAATTTCTATAATACTGAATTTAACTCTGCATAATATTTAAAATTTGGCTTAACATTTTTATATCTTAATTTTATAACTTTCACTTCCTTCTGGCAGACAAAAGTGGCTAACTCCAGAAAATCTAGAAAGGATGGAGTTACATATATTTCCTATATTTTGATTATTTTCTTTGCAACTGGTAAAAGGTCCCATAACAGTGAATAAAGTGATCTTTTAATATATACAGAAATTGAGCATTAATCAAAATCAATGTCCTTCTTATTATATAGTTATCTGATGCTGCATCTTTGAAACATATCTGCATATTCTCCAAAAATGTATTTAATTTCTCACAATCAAAGCAAATGTGCTGTCAAGCAACTTTTAATATGTTATTACGCCACCAGCATACAGTTTATATTTTACTTATTTTAATGATTATCTATGGTGTTATGAATGCTCTGTGTAGATACGTACATGTAAATTTTCACAAAAATACATCACATGTTGTTAAAATAGCTGATTTCAGAAATTAATTTCCTACTACTGTTATCATTTATATTTTGTAAATGACATTGTGTTAAAAAATTCAAAATTTATCTTTAATATTTGCATTATTGCATACTAATAAATTATATAATCAAAATATGCACTTTTTTAAAATGAGCATAATGATCAAAGAAAAATATTCTAGCAACATGGGAAATGTATTTTTCTTGTGCTTTATATAACACTTTTTGTCTCGTGTTTTGAGCCTATATCCAACTTGTATTACCCCTTTCAAAGTTGGGTATTATATTATCATTTTACAACATAATACAACCTTTTAAACAATTAAATCAATATACAACATTATTAAACTATTTTAAATTCATTATTTTTGTAACATTTGCATGCTCTATATATCCTGGTGTATATACCATAGGAAATGCAGAAAAAAAGTAAATTTTAATGAGGGATATCTATTGAAAAAAAAAATCTGATTTTTAATACCATATTTACATTGTCAAAATATTTAGCTTAACTGAATCATTATTAATATGATTTTATGGAATCCACAACAATTTCTTTGCACTAAAAATAAAATGGGTTTAAATCTACTTTTACTGAGCTTTGTATGTTCTAGCAATTCAATATATTATTTTTAAGCAAGTAAACTACTGCACATGATTCAACATTGTGGAGCACTTTCCCTTCTTCTTCTTCCCCAGTGTTAATATAATTATCATACCTGGCTGTGTGAACAATGGCTCTACATGATTGCCATAGTTAAAGTGACACCTTGACCCTATGTGCAAAATGGGAAAAGTGGTTATGGATGGATGGATGGATGGAATTCTAGGATTGTAGGATACCATAAAGAAGTCATTGACATTCTAGCTACTGTTTTAATTATACCATCTGGAATTTTTGGTAATAAAATTATTTTAATTAATGCAAATTGTTTTCAAAAGTAAAATACATATTATTCCATATTTTTAGTAACTGTGTTAAGGTATTATATTATTTTTACATAATTCTTTTGAATAGTAGAAGTTATATATTTGAAGATAAATATACTAAAATAGTTACTGTAATGCCTGACTCACCTAAATTTGTAATTACTAACCAAATATGAATGTACATATTGGTTTAATAATATTAATTTATTCTTTTGAGTATTGAATTTCATTTTGGTTATACGGTTATATTGTTTCCATCTCTGAAGAATGTTTCAACTGAAGGGTTCTATAGTGCACCCAGCCCATCATCAAAGTATCTTTTAGCAAATTAGTTGTTTCCAGTATACTGATTTGAGGTATTTAGTGTGTTGGAAGATCTAAAGTGAAAACTTGAATGTGAAAGGCAAGTTTAAGATAACTGTTTGTATGCATATAGCACACCTTCTCTAAACTAGGCCGGAGATGTCACATGACATACATGCAATCATTTGAAACATATATGTGCATAAATAGCATTGAAACACATCAAGTCAAGGAATATTATGCAATAAGAATTTGTATTGGTTAGATAGCAGCTATATAACTTCACCTTAGCATGTAACAAAGTCCTTCTATTTGGATGGTTTTTGAATCAGTCAACTAAAGCTCATTACTTTAAATCTGCTAGCAGATGATGATGTAATAGTAGGTTCAAAAGTCACATCAGGTGAAACCATAATCTGGAGTTGCAGCAATGTCTATTTCTGTAAATGAGGTTTTGCTGCTACAGTGTCAGAATCAGGACAAGTTTGCCTCTTAGGAGTAGTCTCTTTAGCAGTACTTAATTTATTGTCTTAAACAGTCTATCACTAACAGTTTCTCAAGCACTTCATTATTTTCAGGTGAGAAGAGTCCAGTCCAGTCCATAATGTGCTGTCTGTTGCATTTAAGTCTTAGACTCTCCTTAGTGTCCGGAATGGACTCACACACTAAGGGGTCCACACCCATCTGCTTACCACACCCAATGGTGCTATTAAGCAGAATAACCACAAAACATAAACAAAACAATGTATCTCCAAGTTGGTGCTAATTTCATTCACTATCTCTTTAGGACCTTAATTTTGGTAAATGCTTCCCTTTTTTCGTTTTTTGACACTTAGGTGCATTGCCTGTTAATACAGATCTCAGCAGGCCAAAACCAAGTAAATGCAGAAGCTAATCTACCATTACTTAGTCTATGCAAAAACATAAAATAAGCCTAAGGCTTCCCATTTTTCTCAATCTGGCTTTATTTATCTTAGACAAGTTCTTTCATGTGAAGACTTCAACTACCTAGACACATCTAGGAGATGGCAATGCAGTATGTATCTGCATTAGCCTGCCAGATCTTTGTAGCAGGCTGTGTGCTGAACAACATATTCCTTCAAATGCAGGTAGACCAGCCAGCATCCCCAGGGCCTTTCACCACTACAGCAGCACCTAATGCAGTTACTACCTCATTCACCCACAATGAGAATGACAGCAGCAGACAACCAGCAACAGCCACACCATAAGCTTCCAGATATCATGCACAGTATATGGCAGCATAGGCAAAGCAGCAATGTATAGTCCATTTCTATGGCCAATGACATGTACATACTGACAAAAGAAATGATGAATGTGGTATTATCCAAAGGCTATGCTGGGCAGTGCATGTTCACGTCATACCATGAGTCAGACATCTCCACATATATCACATTGAGTATGTTACTACCCCAAGATCGGCAGGTGCAGACTTTGTTTCCTGTGATGGTTGTTCAATGTAGCAAGTATACACATGCCAATGGCAATGGGAATCATTATTCTATAGGTGCTGAATGCATACCTTGCTAAAATCTTCACAGAGATAGACATGCATACTAGGTGTCCCATCACTGAGTGAACAGGACTAATCACAGCATCCTCTATGAATACACAATCTCATAGTAACCCTGACAGTGATGGTCCACATCCTGTTGGAGGCCACACACAGTACCTATTGTCTCCATTTCAGAATGCAAAGCTATTAACTGTGCCAATATTTGCCAATATTTAAGCCTTAAGCATCTGCTGGTTGAGGCTGAGATTGTAGGAGCAGGCTATGATAGTGGCAGACACAATTAAGCATTGCTAGACTACATTACAGTGGGTATCTGTATGTCAGATGCAGTGCAGTGTTCTGCCACAACAGGCCCGCCAGTATTGATATCAATGCCATCAGTAATGGTGGGCCCCCCAAGTGGAATGACATTACACCACAATGCAGTAAATAGGGCACATAAATGAAAGGCTACAGTGAAATCCTGGGATGTGGGTGCATGCCCACCCAGAAGGAAGACAGACAGTGTCAGTGTGTCCTAAGAATATGAGTTGATCTGCCTGTTGGCTTCATTGTCAGACCTTGGCATATGACTGACCTCATCCTGTTGTTCTGGTTCATCCTGTACAGGTGTCAGCATAGCAGTGGTTTGTCCTGTGGATGCAGAATACAGTACCATTCACCCTGAAGTCCCTCATGCCCCATGGTGTGCATGCTAATGACAGTTGGATCCCTGCAGATAAGTATGAAATGCCTACCTGTGCTTGCAATTCCTGATTCAGCATGCCCAATTGCCAGTGAAGTCTATGATGAGTGGCTAATGGGAACTTTCTTGCATCATTGAGATCACAGTTCTCATATACATTCATTAACTCATTAAGTTTACTAAACTGTCTGGCCTCCATGAGAGATGTATGGTATCTGGCCACTCCCACCACCCATGTCCACACCTCCTGTTAGGATTCCTGACCCCACATCATCACCATATAGAAATGCAAGGAATGACTCTTCCTCACTGAGTGTTGAACTTGATAGAGGGCCAGCCATGTTGCTTCAATTTTTTTTGCATGTCTTCTGTGATGCCCATTGATGTTTGCTATAGTTGTACCCATCAATGGAACTGAAATCATGCACAATTGTTTCTCACACACAATCTTGTAGAGGCTGGTGTACACTGTATCTCATGTCTCTCATGAACCGGTCTTACCCATTTATCCAATGTGCCTGTAATATCATTGTCTGCAGGACTAACATTGCCTAACCTCTGCTGTCCACTACATTTAGTGGATTAGTACATGTGTGGGTGCACAAATGCTAAAATGATGCAGTGACAGTGAGCTGTTATGACATTACTGAATTACTCAGGGATGAGTACACCTTATGGGACACATATATGCTGAGCACAGGGGTTTCCTCAGTGAGCAGCACAGTATACACAGGTATGATTGGACTTGTGTGTAGATATGAATTGTATATAGGCCTCACAGGGATCCAGTGCATGGTGTATTGTACAGGGTGCCCCTAACAACAAACATGTGTTAGCACACATGCACATGGGTATCATCTGTGGCCAGGATATGATGGCAGAAGTAATGTTTGCGGATATCCTCTGCAATATTACCTGTTGCAGGGGCACATATGTATGTGGCTAGGATATGATAGCAGAAGTAATGTTTGTGGATATCATCTGCAGTCTTACCAGTTGCAGGGGCACATACATATGTGGCTAGGACATGATAGCAGAAGTAATGTTTGTGAATATCATCTGCAGTCTTACTCGTGACAGGGCATATGGGCATCATATATGGCTAGGATATGATGCCAGAAGTAAGTTTGTGGACATCCTCTGCAGTCTTACCTGTGGCAGGGGTATATGGGTATCATAGGTGGCTATGAAATGATGGTAGAAGTAATGTTTGTGGATATCCTCTGCAATCTTACCTGTTGCAGGTGCACATACGTATGTGGCTAGGATATGATAGCAGAAGTAATGTTTGTGAATATCATCTGCAGTCTTACTCGTGACAGGGCATATGGGCATCATATATGGCTAGGATATGATGCCAGAAGTACGTTTGTGGACATCCTCTGCAGTCTTACCTGTGGCAGGGGCATATAGGTATCATAGGTGGCTATGAAATGATGGTAGAAGTAATGTTTGTGGATATCCTCTGAAATCTTACCTGTTGCAGGGGCACATACGTATGTGGCTAGGATATGACAACAGAAGTAATGTTTGTGGATATCCTCTGCAATCTTACCTGTTGCAGGGGCACATACGTATGTGCCTAGGATAAGATAGCAGAAGTAATGTTTGTGGATATCATCTGCAGTCTTACACATGACAGGGCATATGGGTATCATATATGGCTAGGATATGATGCCAGAAGTAAGTTTGTGAACATCCTCTGCAGTCTTACCTGTGGCACGGGCATATGGGTATCATAGGTGGCTATGATATGATGGTAGAAGTAATGTTTGTGGATATCCTCTGCAATCTTACCTGTTGCAGGGGCACATACATATGTGGCTAGGATATGATAGCAGAAGTAATGTTTGTGGATATCATCTGCAGTCTTAACTGTTGCAGGGGCACATACATATGTGGCTAGGACATGATAGCAGAAGTAATGTTTGTGGATATCCTCTGCAATCTTACCTGCTGCAGGGGAAAATATGTATGTGGCTAGGATATGATAGCAGAAGTAATGTTTGTGGATATCCTCTGCAATCTTACCTGTTGCAGGGGCACATATGTATGTGGCTAGGATATGATAGCAGAAGTAATGTTTGTGGATATCCTCTGCAATCTTACTCATGACAGGGCATATGGGTATCATAGTTGGCTATGACATGATGGTAGAAGTAATGTTTGTGGATATCCTCTGCAATCTTACCTGTTGCAGGGGCACATATGTATGTGGCTAGGATATGATAGCAGAAATAATGTTTGTGGATATCATCTGCAGTCTTACATGTGACAGGACATATGGGTATCATATACGGCTAGGATATGATGCCAGAAGTAAGTTTATGGACACCTCTGCAGTCTTACCTGTGGCAGGAGCATATGGGTATCATAGGTGGCTATGATATGATGGTAGAAGTAATGTTTGTGGATATCCTCTGCAATCTTACCTGTTGCAGGGGCACATACACATGTGGTTAGGATATGATAGCAGAAGTAATGTTTGTGGATATCATCTGCAGTCTTACTCGTGACAGGGCATATGGGCATCATATATGGCTAGGATATGATGCCAGAAGTAAGTTTTGGACATCTTCTGCAGTCTTACCTGTGGCAGGGGCATATGGGTATCATAGGTGGCTATGATATGATGGTATAAATAATGTTTGTGGATATCCTCTGCAATCCTACCTGTTGCAGGGGCACATACATATGTGGTTAGGATATGATAGCAGAAGTAATGTTTGTGGAGATCATCTGCAGTCTTACCTGTTGTAGGGGCACATACATATATGGCTAGGACATGACAGCAGAAGTAATGTTTGTGGATATCCTCTGCAATCTTACCTGTTGCAGGGGCACATATTTATGTGGCTAGGGCATGACAGCAGAAGTAATGTTTTTGGATATGATCTGCAGTCTTACTCATGACAGGGCATATGGGTATCATATACAGCAATGGTGGTCCCACTACACAAGGGTGGGGCCACAACTGACCCTGGGAACTACTGACCAATAAGCCTGACCAGTCTGATCTGTAAGGCTATGGAGCGAATCATTATGGAACTCATAAATGGAGAGATTGGGAACCTCCAGTCGCTGGACCCCACACAGTTCGGCTTCATCAAGGGCAGATCATGCCTCCTGAACCTGGTGGATTTTTTTGAGACAGTTACTCAGGCTATAGATAAGGGAAAGGAGGTACACATGGCTTAACTTGACCTTGCTAAGGCATTTGACACCATTCCCCATTCAGGTATTATTGATAAGCTCACCAGCCTGGGCATAAACCCTTACGTCACAAGATGGATCGCAAACTGGCTCTCAGACAGATCCCATAAAGTAAGAGTAGTGGGATCTATGTCCGAATCCAGACCAGTAATGAGTGGTGTGCCTCAGGGCTCTGTCCTGGGGCCCCTCCTGTTTGGCATATACTTCTCAGAAGTACAGGCAAGCACGGAAGGGCTTTGACTGACTAAGTTTGCGGATGACTGCAAACTGGGTGCTATAAGAGTCTCCGGCCGACATGGAGATCCTCCAGAAGGGCCTAAATGAAACTGATGCATGGTGTCAAAGCCATGGTCTCAAGCTAAATGCAAAAAAATATGTATTAATCACCTTTGGAAAAAAAAGAGTACCCGCAAACTACAACATAGGAGGTAATCCCCCTAAAATCTGAAGAAGAAATAAGGGATCTAGGGACCCAAGTAGATAGTCAGCTTTCCTTTGATAACCATGTTGCCAAAGTGGTTAGAAAATCCTTCTATGTGACCCATCTGATCACGAAAGGGTTTGCATCAAGATCTAAGGATGTAATGGTGCCCCTCTACTCTTCCCTCATCAGACCCAGTATTGAATACAGTGCACCAATTGGAATGTACCTGGCTAGACATCTCCAGCAGCTGGAGAGACCACAGAGGTACCTAACCAAGAGGATTACTGGCCTCAAACAGTTGCCCTATGCAGCATGATTGAAAAAGCTAAGACTGTTCTCTGTTGCATACCACTTTCTCAGAGGCGATCTCTGTCTAACGTACAGAGCCATGTCCAACCCAGAACTGTTGAACATGCTCCATCTTAGCAAAACCAAATCTACTCGAGCTACACGCTCTAGGGATATAAACCTCAACACAACAATGAATAGAACATGCTGGAGGGATAGATTCCCTTCGCAGAGACTTCCCTTACTATTGAACAGGGTCCCGATCTACATAAGACAGAGCCCCTCACTATCACTCTTCAAGAGGAACCTTGATGAGTGGATGGGTAACAGAAAGTTCACACCAGGGATCACACCAACAGTACTACTAGATAGGGGCCAAGGGTACTAGCTGCTAGTACAAGGGTCTAGGGAACTACTAAAGGGGTGGTAAATACCGCACAATGTGGCTGGGCTAATATATGCCTTCGGGGAGATAGCCCAGTACCAACCTATGAACCTATGAACCTATATGATGCCAGAAGTAAGTTTGTGGGCATCTTCTGCTGTCTTACCTGTGGCAGGGTGTATAGTATGTGGCATTTAGAGGGGGATTCAGTCCAACTTGCAAGTATTTTGCAGAGCAGGACAGTCAGGAATGTTAAGGCTGCACCATCTCTTTGTTATGTTTAACAGTGTCTACTCCCAAGCACAGGCTCACAAGATACTGCTACTGTGGTGTAACACAACGTAGGGCACACTGGATAGGGTGGGGGTGGCTGTACTGCCTCAGTAGGCTAACTTCTCTGGCTAGGATTGTTGAGGAATAGGCAGGTATAGCTGGGGTGAATTTTGTAGGCATAAATGATACTGATTTCTCTTAATAACCTTAGTACCTTGCTATTACAGAAGGCATTTGAGAGAGAGATAGCTCTTAACATTATTGGTTATGTGGCAGACTGTGCCTAGAATATGATTCACTTCATGATGAAGAAACATGACTTTTGTTCAATACTGAGTTGTTGCAATCAGGACAAATTGCTTGTGGGGAAAAACTATACTTTTCAAATAGCAAAATGCAGAACCATTTTAGATCAAGGTTTATCAGCTGAAGTATCTGAGATCATGGAAAAGACTGACATTACAAGTAAGGAAGTGTAACTCACTAGAATCATTGAAGACATTATTAGATATTTGGTTTGGTTTGAATGTCTAGTCATTGACCTTGCATCCTGCATTATGATGATCCCTGACCCTTACACAACTTACCAGAAGCTATGAAACTGCCTTGTTAATATATATATACCAATGAGAATCATCTGTGGGCTCTGTTGTATAAAATTGCTAATTTTGTGCTGACATCAAGTGATTCAAGCTACTCAAATGAGTCTACTGTTTGTTGCTCTTTGCTGTATGTCTTGGTGTCCAAAATTACAAAGCACCTGTAAGCATCATTAATAAGTACTAGTTTGCACCTTATGTATGCCAATGATTCCACCACTCTCTACGAATCTCTGTGTTTCATGGAAGTACAATAATGGTGTAAGGTGTGTATATATGCTACTATATGCCACCAGCATGTCATATATGACCACTCATAGATGCAAACTGTTCATGTACACACATCACTCAGCTATGAGATGCTAGGGTGCTCTGTGTGTGACTCAGAGTCTCACATAGGGAGTGAATCATAGGCTGCTGTCTTGGTTTGCTATGCATTCATGGAAATAACTGCTAACAGTACTGTTTAACAGACAGCATCTGCCTGATGTAAGAAGGAAAGAAAAATGATGCTGTCTTTTACAGCCATCTCAGGAAGTGGTTACTGGGACTGTACACTGGGCTTTTCAGGAAGTCAGATGGCTGGTATGACCCAACAGACCTGTTGGGCACACACCAGTTTACTGTCAGGCACCTGTAGACAACCTGCATCACCACAAACCTGATCATCTCGTAGTATGGGGAACAAAGATGATGCAAAGATACTGTGAATGGTGTAGTAAGTATTCACCATATCTTTTGGATATAGTACTGCCTTTAATTTCCTGTTTTTCATAGGTTTCTTTATAATATTATTTCATTATTTAGTCTGACATATCTCACAATATTTGACTTTGGTAGCTGTGGATGACTATCTGTATGCTGTGTGGCCTGTAGGTGGCAGCTGTTTACTGCAGCACTGTGTGTTTTGTGGGACCCTCATTTCCTGCTTTAGCATCAGTGCACACAGCTGTATTAGTGCAGCTGCATCTGCTTCACTGCACCTAACAGCACTGTTGTAGCAGCTTTCACTCCTTTGCATGTAAATGTGGTTGTGTAGATTCCTCTGCAGCACCATAAGAACCTGACAGTTTGTTGTTTCTTTTCACATGAACATGCTTATAGCTCTGTGTTAGGCTATGGAAATCATTTCAGACTTCTGATTGCTTGTAATGCATGTGGAACTGTAGAATTGCATTGTTATCTGTATCTCAGTCACATTTGTATACATGATGTGTGATTGCCTGCATATCCCTTTTGTCTTTCAGCACAGGCAGAATGTAAAGAAAATGATGCCATCTGCTGCAAGACAAAGCAAAGATTATAGGAGCAGCAGGGTTTGCTTCATTCTATGTCCTCTCCTGGATTTTATATGATGTAGCACCTCTGTGTCCTATTTTCATGCATTCTGCTGATCACCATGGTCCTCCAGAGCCACATATGCATCAGATGCAGCCTACCACTGCCCTGGATGAGGCTGCAATTGAGGCTGGTGAGTGGGGTGGGAATACCTCATTTTTTGAGGATTCCAACCCATTCCATGCAAGTAGCCCTTCCCAGTAACTGGGCCTGGCTCAGACAGAGCTTTAGCATGTAATAGAAGCAGTGGTTGGCCAGACAATGTCTTGCTGGGTCACCATACAGCAACCTCTTCCTGCAGCAGATAGACTCACCAGACCAACTGGACGATGCTAGTAGGCCAAAGGAATGGCTGTGGTCCATGCCACCAATCAACAAGTCCCATTACCAGGTATCTCTGTCTATATAATGTTTGCCTTTTCAAGTTTTCTACGTTCTTTTTCCACTTTGCTAATTAAATAAAATGTCACTCTTCTGTGCAGTTGACAGATGAGCTTCAGTTAACAATGAGCAACTGTTTTTAACATTAATAGAAAATAAAAGCCTTAATTCTATACGTTCTAATGAAATTCTGAGACTTTCTTATGTTAAATATATAACTTTTGCTTTATTACTACAAAAGTACCTTCAAAATGATAAGCACTTTTTTCATTTTCCTCTTTAGGTCCACAAGTTTCTTCTTTTCTTTTGTGTCTCTAGTCTAGGTCATTTTGCAGAGTCCATGCTGGTACCTGCACGCTTTGCAGTGGTTTCCTACAGTGAGAAATTCCTTACACACATCCAGTTTAGTGCTTTTTTCCCAATTATTAAGGTTACTGTCCATCCATTTCTGTGAATAATTATCCTCTTATTCTGTTTGGATTCTATTGTTGGTGAGATCCATACTTTGTGTTTCTCCTGTGATGCATGGCTCCTGTTTGGACACATTGCTGACATGGGTCAGCTCCACATTTTGATTACCAGAATGTAAAAAGCATTATAATCCTGTTTACTCTGGAAAGGGGTCAACAATTAAAAATTTGGAATGCAGCAGGACAGACCAAATTTCTATTAAACCTGGTCCATTAAGAGAGACTTGGTTCCTGGACAAAGCAAATCAAAACTGGATAGCTAGGGTAATGGTGAGCTTTTGCTGTTAAGATTCTGTAGAAGCAAACTATGCCACAGTTTTAAACTTATTTAAGCTGTTAAAAAACTAACTTGTGGGGGATGAAACCTGTTGTATGTAGCTGCTATTTTTTGCGACCTCATCACAAACATTGACTGCTGCCCCAGCAGTGAGATATTATTCCCCATTCCAAGAACCAGTTTTCATTCCCTTTGTTTAGTCCAGTGCTCCTCTCTGGCATTTGACTGGTACTCACCTAATCTCTACATTTCAACTTGTAGGTGGTGAATCACATGACTGCTCTATGAATTTTTTTTTTAACTCAAACTGACATAACCAAGATGCCAGGTATTTGTGGGTGACTACCACCCAAGGCCTGGTTCCAGGGTTAGTCAGTTTGACATCCCAGATGAAATTTTCTTAAAATCTGAAATGGTCATTTTGTTTCTTGCTCCTTGTCTGGTCTCTTGAAAGGGGCAATAGGAATGATGAGGCAATGTCTGCTCACCTTTTCTAGAGGGAGGAGGAGATGCTGGGGGTGCACACTCATGACAGAAGCTCCTGTAGTGATACTTGGTCCAAGATGTGAAATGGATGCCATACTGCAAGGTGGAATCACAAATGAGTGGTATGTCACCTGCAGCTGAGTATTGTTTCCTTTCAGTAATACTGCAGACCCACCTCATGACATAAGCCTAGCACATCTGAGGTAGAGAAGAAATAATAAGAATGCATAGCATTAGTAGTGTCAATGGTGATTTTATAATACTGACGCTACAGCACAGCCTAAAGGGGATTCTGCAGTCCTTTGGATGAGACGTTAAACTGAGGTCACTTTTGCCTGAGTTGGTGGTAGCTCACATGGCCCTGGCCACATTTCCCTAGTAAGTATGAATACCACCTTCAGTCTCCCCTGAAAAGATTACACTGGAGTAATGGAACTAGCCAAGTCAACAAAAAGTAAATAAATAACTGGCCACAGCTGGCTGGTTCCACCATCCCTGCTTTCATCTCTGGTTACAGGGGCACTTGCAGCCCATCAGTCATGAGCTCTTCCCATCTGGAGCTGTGTGACACATGAATTGAAGGAGTACATTGTGGGTACACCCCTGCTATGCAGTGACCCTATCCAACATGCTGGGGACCTGAAGTCAGTAGAAGATGGGAAAAGAAAATGTTTCATAGAATCCCTGTTGCTTGAAACTCCACTGCACAAACCTATAACTTCAACTTCAGTTAAAATGATGCAGTCTTTTCTAGAGATCAACACACTTGAAACATAAAATGTTGCCACTACAAATATAAAAACTGAATAGATTTTACATACATAATAGAAACCCAAAACAGAACAAATTAAGAAGTACCTTTTTTGTAGGTGTAAATTTCCCTGCATCACATGAACCCCTCAGACTTAATTGTTGTAACCTGTAAGATGGTACCAATATGCCGAAAGAGCAAAGTGTATTTTAAGTGCAACTTTCTGTGCTGCTCTCCCTTCGAGATGCAACAATCACAGATGAAAACAATAACTTTGAGGTGTGTGTCAAAGTGAAGTCAACTTTATTAGCTATCAACATGTAAAAAATAAATTCTTACTTTTGCTTTTCAGCTGTAATTCATACTAATGAATTATGATAAAAAATGCCTTCTTAAACGTGCCTCCCAGTGATATCTTCTTAATCAGAACTAATATCACTCCCCCTTGAACATTTCCATTCTAGTCCAAACATACTATTGTTCTCAGATAACCTAGATAAATGTCAAAGTGATGCCCCTCCCCATCAGAACCCCTTTCCAGTGCTGATGTGTTTACCTGTGATCTCCACTCCCATATTAACAAATGCAGGCAAGCATCCATTCCCATATGCCACAACTACAGTGGTGGTATTTTTACATAAATAAATTATATAATAAAGGGAACCCCCCACACACACACACACACACACAACAAAAGGGAACTAAGCATTCTATTAAAAAGTACAAGGTGACTTATGATTTAAAAATCACTACCTCTGCCAAAAACAGCCAACAGCCTTTTTTAATTATATTAGGAATCTCAGATGTAGTGCCTAGTTTAGTGTGGAGCTAATATATAATGGTTCCACTTACTTTGATCCAAAAAAAGCATCTCAAATACTCTTGCTAAAAAATTCAACACCAGTTTCCCCATTCTCTCCAATCCTCAGTTTTATCCACTAGCTCTCACCTCTCCTGCAATTTCTTTTGATCATGTATTAACACTTCCATTAAAGACGAAGAACAACACTCCTTGGGTCCAAACAATGTGTTTGGTTGCATCTTAGTAAGATGCAAATACAGCGTTGGTCACGTTCTGTATGGTGTAGAAGGATGAAGCCCTATGCACGACCCAAATGACCAAAATTAAGGTAGTGGCTCTGGTGAATTTAACATTAGCATTTCCACTCTTTATGCACCACATACTTGGAGGAATGCCACAGTGACTCCTCTACAAAAATGTAGCCCATCACAGACATAAGTAATTGCAAACCCATAAGTTCATGTCATAAATGATGAAGATATAGGGAACTTGCAGTCCATTGATTCATATCAGTCTTTCTTTGCTAAGGTACCTCCTGTCTATTCGTTCTAATTAAGGTCTTCAGTAGGGCCACAGAAACCATACCTATGGCACCTGCAGTCCACACTGGTTATCTAGGCCTGACTAAGGCCTTCAGTATAATCCTTCATGTAAGTATTATTGACAAGTTTACACATCTTAACATTAATCCCTATCTTATCTGATGGATAGCCAAATGGGTCCCTAATAAAACCCACACAGTAAGTGATAAGATATCTCTTCCACAGAAAGATCATCATGGGTGGAGTTCCTCAGAGCTGTTTTCAGCCCCTCCTCCTTGACATTTACTTTTCTGATGTTACGGTAGCAGTTGATGGGCTTTGGCTCATTGTGGTTGCCTGTGACTACAATTTCAGTACCAATATATGTTCCATAGGTTCATAGGTGCATGCGTGTTTACTAGGCTAACAAACACAAGGTCCTTTTTAAGCCTAGCCATGCATTCCAAATCAAGTTCTGATACCCTTGATAAGTGTAAGAAGGGGCTTGGGAGACAAAACATTTACAAGCAGGGGCCTGGGAGATTAACACTTTACAGGTTGTCTGTGCCCAATAGAAACATAGGTGGCAAACCAGGGATACATTTCCTGTTCCCCATCCAATTGTCCAAGTTCCACTTGAACTGAGTTAGGCAGGAACTCTGCTTTACATGGATAGGGAGCTTCTTCCAGAAACTGGGTAGTCTCTGGGATACATACCTGTCTCACCAGAAGGTCCTGTTTATATCACAGTCAAGGTTTAAGTCTTTAGAATGAGTAATTCTGGTGCAGTTTGTTTTGTGGATATGCAGGAGTTCTACGAGAGTGGGGTCTGACAATGCCCTTTATGCCAGGCATAGATCTCTGCTCTAATACCTGTAGCAAACTGCCTCATGGCTCTATCCCTGTATTCTGTCTCCTACAGTAATAGATCTCTCCTCTAAAGGCTGTAGGAGACAGAATACAGGGATAGGGCCATGAGTCTGTCTGCAAAGGCCATTTTACTTATACCCAGTATTTTTTTAGTGAGGAATCTCTTTGGACATTCCAGTTATTGGATATGTCTGGTTAGGTATATACTAAAGGAGGGCGCTGTACTCAATGATAGGTCTGATGAATGCCGAATACAGTGGAACAATGACTTTCTCGGACTTTGATGCCATACCTTTGTTTATAAGTTGCACAACATAGAATGATTTTCTCACTACTGTAGACATGTGATGGTCAAAGGCTAGATTAATATCTGTGCCTTTCCCCAAGTCCCTAACTACTGGATCAACCCTAAGGGGTGTGTTGTCAATATGATAGTTATCAGGGGTGGATGATTTCCTGAAGGATACTATTATGCATTTCTTGGCATTTAGTTTTAGTCCATGGCTCTGACACCAGCTGTTTGTCTGTGCCAGCCCTTCCTGGAGAACATTTGTGTCTGTGTGGGATTCAATGACAGCTCCTAATTTGCAATCTGCAAATTTAGTCAGTCAGAGACACCTGACATTGGCCTTGATTCAGAGAAGTAATTGCCAAAAAAGAGCAGTCCAAGGACCGATACCTGAGGGACACCACTTTTGATTGGCCTCTTTGTAGAGGTCCACTCCCCTGTTCTAACTTACTGGGTTCTGTTTGTGAACCAGTTGGCTATCCACCAGGTGACATATGGGTTTGTACTTAATCTCATGAGTTTATCAAAAATGCCTGAGTTGGGTATTGTGTCAAATGCCTTGGCCAGGTCAAGATAGGCAATGTGAACCATTCTGCCCTCATTTATTGCTTTGGTGACCTCAAAGAAGTCCACCAGGTTGAGTAGGCATGACCTGCCCATGACAAAACCAAACTGGGTTGGGTCCAGTGTCTGGAGGTTTACTATATCATTATTAATCATTTCCATGATAATTATTTCCATGGAGCTTACATGTAAGACTAGTGAGACTTATGTGTCTGTAGTTTCCAGGGTCTGTAGATGGCCCACCTTTGTGCAGAGGGGTGACTGTTGCTCTTCTCCAGTCATAAGGCATGAAACCTGTTTGGGGGCTACAGTTAAATAGCAATTCCACTGGGCCTGACAGGTTATGTTTTGTGATATTTAGAAGGCATCCAGAGATATTGTCTGGGCCCATTGATGCAGTGTTCTTGGCATTAGAGAGAGCATTAAGGCCCTGTTCCCTAGTGATAGCAGGGGAGTTATATCTGATGGTATTACCTGTGGGAAGACTGAGGTGGAGAGGGGGGTAAAGTTGTAGCTGAATTTATAGGCCAGTAGTTTTGCTATATCTTCTGGCTCAGTATAGGTGGCACCACTTACAATACGTTCTGCACACAAGTGTGTATTGCCTTTGAGGTTATGGACATAGCTAAAGAATGCCTTGTAGTTATCCTTGGCCTGGGAGGTGAAATTTATCTCAAATTTGGTTTTGGTAGACTTTATTTGTCTCTGAGTGGTTTGCTTAGTTTGATGAGCATGCTTTTGTCCTGCTGGGTGCTGCACCTCCTAATTTTTGCCAGGATGTTCTTCCTTATGTTATATAGCCTATTGATTTTGTGATTCCACCAGGGTGGCTTGCTTTTTAGTTAGTTTTATTATTCTTTCTGGTGGGTACAATTGCCTCTATGCAGCTATTAACTGGCTTGTACTGGGTTTCTGTGAACAGTTCTGCATATGCAGCAGTGTTCTCAGGATTTATTGGGGCTTGAACTTTTGCCAGGTTATCACTTAATAGCAGGAAGTTAGCCTTATAGTAGTTCCTGAATATTCCTGGTTTAGCTGAGGTTCAGGTTTTATTTTTACTTGAAAGGAGACCATTTTGTGGTTTAACCTTACCAGGGAAGACATTACAGAAGGGGGTGTGCAGCACTCTCCCATATTAGTGAGGACCAGATCCAGTGTGGTTACACCTCTGGTTGGTGTTTTGACAGTCTGGTCCAGGGAGTTTGTGTTTATAAAATCCAGGAATTTCTGTGCCTGTATGTTTAGTGCAGTATAGGATTCCCAGTTAATAGTGGGGTAATTAAAGTTGCCCATTAATAAGGTATTGGGTTGAATGGTGAGTGTATCCAATAAGTTTAAATATGTGGTATGGATTTCCTGGGTCATAGAGGGGGACCTATAGCTTGCAAGGAAGTGGTATTGGATTTTTGCCTATGGTGATTAGAACACAGAGCAGCTCAAGTGCATTGTACTGTTTGACCAGCCTTGAGGTATATTTATTTTTGATGTAAATCAAGACACCTCCACCTTTAGTCCCTGTCTGTGTAGTAACTGGTCTGAATGTGTTGAAGGCATTATAACCTTGCACTGTTGGTGTGCTCTCCACGGCTTTAAACCATGTCTTAGTGACCGCACAAACACCAGCATTCTCTATGGTGAAGAGAGCTACTAGGAAGTGGAGTTTTTTGTTTAGACTCCTAGCATTGAGCAAGTAATACCTTTAGATTTTCTTGGTTTTGATTTGTTATGTCAAAAGTACTTTCAGTTTGGCATTGCCTAAAAAAGGCACTATGGGGGAAGACAGAGTTTTAGCTAATATTCGAAAGCCTAGAAGGGAGAGGTGCAGACCATCCCTGGCAAAGCAGTGTGGTCTGTTGACCATCTCCTTCCATGCTGACAAATATTGCTTCCCCTTGGTATGACACCAGAAACTAAGCCAGTTATTAAAGTCAGTCATCTTTTGTTCGTATTGTGGCATCATCCTTGGAGAAGGTAAAATGCTGCCCAATGCTCGGCTCATACCAGCCTGAGACACATATTCCGTGAACTCCATGATGTCTTTCTCCTTACTCAGACTGGTGAGTGGGACACCATTGTGTCTCACAATGGAATCTCCAATAACCAGGATGTTGGATTGTGTGGTGGCTTGCCTTATGGGCTTAGCAGTAGAGGCTCCATGAGATGTGGCTGTATGTGTTGATGTGGCTATTGTTTTGAAAAAAGTGCATTTGGGGCTGCTGAGGGTATTTGGTATGTGTACTTCATCTACGAGATCTTTGGAGTTTAGGAAGGTTACATTTAAGTGCCTCAGCATATGTTGGTCTGTATGTTTGCTTTGAATTGTGTGTGATGGGTGCAGCATGTGTACTACTGACAACCTTATTGACATTAGGAGTACATTTATGAAAGAGCTTTGCCTCCAATGACATTGTGTAAATACATCTTTCACATACCATATCAGTTTGTTTGAGAATTAGCTGTTTTTCAGTAAACATGAGACAATTTCTACATTGCCTCAGGGTGTAATGGAGATAGTGGGAAAGTTCATATCCATGGCAACAGACACTTTTTTATTGATTAGACAGTTAGAGTGAGAATATAAAACAATGTCAGGAGTATCTGGTTTGTAACTCTGGGGATAGTGTTTGTCACTGCATACCAGTTGTCCTGTGTGCAACTACGTATTGGTGAAATTTCAATCGTGCTTTTACAGGAAAAATGTCACTCAAGGTATTTGTGTCTGTACAGGGCATTGTTAAACACTTGAAGGGAAACTAATACATAGACCCTGACAAGTTAAGGATGAAGTATTTAGTCAGATATTCTGACGTTAGAAACAAATCAAGCAGCACTTGCTGAAAACAAAGAATTAGCTTGTCAAGAATGATAAAAAGAGGGGAGTCACATGAATGGCTACTGAGTGGCTACTACTAGTGCTGGTCTGGGATACAATGCTGCTTTGCTTCTTCTCTCACCAGAAGCAAAACATTAACACCAATCCTAAGAAGAGAAGCAGGCTGCGGCCTGTTTGGTGATCCACAGTCTAATCCAAGATGATGCAAGGGTATGTAGGCTTGTTGTAGCCTTTCCTGGTAGATGCCTTAAACAGCAACTAGGCCAATCAGGAACATTAAGCACAGACACTCACTGTCCAACCAGAAACAGTCAGGAATCAATTCACTCTGCTCCTTATCTCACCAGGAGTAGAACATAAGCACAAATTCCAAGCAGTCACCTATAAGACAGTTATTATGCTTTCTGGTGTTCAGCAGTCTCCAGGAAATAATGTGCCCGTGCCCCTTCTCTCACCAGGAGAGAAACTCACATCTTTCAACATGGGCTTGATGAAACTAATGTCTACTGTGTTAGCCATGGGTTAAAGTTTAATGCCAAAAATGTATTATTTTTTGGTTTGATAAACAGGAATTCCCAGGCCATAACATATTAAAGACAACCTTCCCTTAAAATCAACTCAGTCATCAGGGTCTGAGTACATTCATCAGAAATGAACTGTCCTTTAATCACCACATATAAGGTCATAGTCAGGAAATCCCTCTACCTGGCAGTGCTAATTTTCAAAGGCATGTTCTCTAGAAATAAGGAAGTCATAATTCCTCTCCATAATTTCCTCAACAGAGCTAACACAGAATATAATTCCCCTTCAGCATATATCTCTCCATGCATTTTGTACAACTAGAAAGACCCCAAAGATTCCTAACCAAACAAATTACTAGACTATATTCACTAAACTAGGCTGATAGATGAAAAGCCTTCTCACTGTACTCTGATGTAAAAGAATGCTTTGCAGTGATCTGTGCCTTCTGTTTAAGGAAATACCCTTCTCTGTTTGATAACTGTTTTATAACTAACTAACCTACTTGATAACTAACTAACCTAAACTTCTCTTCTCCTACTATTTCCTGGTTATCAAGCTACCTCTCACACCGCCAGCAATCAGTCAAATGGTTCTCTCCTCATCCCCATCCTTACTGCGGAAATGGGAGTCCCCCAAGGATCTGTCCTTGGGCCACTACTCCAATATTTTTACTAATCTACTACACACCTCTTGCCCCCAGTCATCACTTATACAATATGCTGATGACTCTACTGACATCACCATTGCAGACAATCCATCAGATTTCCACTCTGCTACCCAAACTTCTTTCAACACCATAGACACATGGCTCAGTGACAACAAATTAATTCTCAACCCTAAGAAAACTAAGCTCTTACTCTTTCTTCCCAAGAACCTCTCTAATCTCAAATCTACTTTTACTATTCTATCAAGCAACAACACCATCATCACAGTTGAATCTAGCAGAAAACTACTAGGAGTCATAATGGATGATCAGCTTACGTTTGACCTACATGTGACAAACTGTATCAAGAAGACACACCAGAAACTTGGGACACCTTTACCACAAAAAGAAATACTTAAGCAACAGGGCCATCTACCTATCTACTTATTAAACCATGAAACTATGCAGTAAATCTATGGTCTTGTATCTGGAATTTAAATTGCAGGGTGTAGAGGTGCTGTTGGTTTTGGTGTGTTTTTGTTAGTACTGCTGTCTCCCACATTTTGAAAGCACCTTTGGGTGAAACCCCACTGATAAAAAAATAACGGTATAAAAGCAGGTTTTCATAAATCACTATTTTTGAATAAATCACGCTTCATAATTTTGAGCAGTCAGCCTCACAGTTTCAGGTCTTGTACTCGTGATAGAGAGCCGCAAAGAGCATATGTTGTCAACCCTTATGCAATGTTTCCCATCCCCATATTTTCTCATTGATATGTGGCCTTCTTTCACAGCTGTTTGTCATGGCTACAAAAACATTATAGAAGCAGCAACATATTTGCTTAAATTTTTAGTTAAGCAAATTAATGTATCGAGCTTATAAACATGAATATTAGATTTTCATTGATATTTAATGAAATGGTCAGTAAAAATATTATGTATGGTAAAAGCAAACATGAAATAAAGAAAATATTATGCTAATATGATCATAAGAGATTTAAAGAAGAAAAAGTAGCATCAGTTTACCAATTTTTATTTTTCAAGTTTTCTTGTAGTTAGTCCTCATTCATATACATCATATTAGTTAATGAAAGATAAATAAATCTATTTTTTACCACAGGAAGCTGCAAATGAAACAAAAAGACTGACTCATCCTCACTATTGCCAAAACCGGAAACAAACTGTTAAGCAAGCTTTGTGCATTTCCTCTCTTGGTATGCAAAATGCAAATATTGTTTTAATTATTGGCTAATTGCCCTATTGGTCATAGTGCACAATTGTCAGTTTGACTACATTTTAAGCAGAAGGTTTTTTGTTGGTACATACCACCACAATGGTATAGAGGCAGGGAGTCTATATGTACTACTGGTGACCTCAGTTTGGGAAGAGACTTAATCTTCCAGCAGGGCTGGAGAGGGGAATAGGTTGATGTAGCTGACATCTAACTCTCCTCTCCTATCCCAAAGAGGAAACAAGCCAATGAGCCTCAAAGGGCATCCTCAGAAGGTAGCAATGACTTCCTAACATCATTTCAATAGCTTCCTCCACAGCTATGGTCAGTGACTCACTGCCATGAATGTAACAGCTCCCAGGCTCAGCATTTACAGCTCTCCATCAGATCCCTCACTCCATGGGTCTAACAATGCATACTGTTTCTTAAAGAATCGCGAGGCCAATCCAGAAAATGGTCAAATCAAAGGTACCCAGAAATGAGCCCTTGGGGGATTTAGGAATGGACAAGCATGGACATCAGGAAGATCAGCCTGAGGCTGTGTGGAGATTTGAGTGGGCATCAGAGGAAATAAAAAAAGGTTTCATTCAAAATCATAAAATTGTGATGAACACATCAAGTAACCACACTTCACACTTCACACATAGTCATTCACTCCATCAATCAGCAGCTGAGTTGTTGGAGTGAATGACACCCATATATATGCACAGGGGGGCTTTTGTAAGCTTAGCCATACTTCCCAAATGGACATTTTAAGGGGTATATGTAGGCTTGGGCATGGGATGTCAAGCATTTACAGGTGCCTCTGTCTAATAGAGCTATAGGTGCCAGACCAGGGATATATTTCCATTTCCCCATCCATTGGTCCAAGTTACTTTGAATTGGGTTATGGAAGAGCTCTGTTTCCCAATGACTGGAAGCCTGTTCCAGAAAAAAAGGTATCTCTGAGGCACATACCTTCAGTATGTCCTATTTATGTTGCAGATGAGGTTTAGGTTCCTAAATATGGTAATTCTGATGTTATTTGTTTTCTGGGTGTGCAACAGGTCCATCAGAGTGGAAACTGCTGATGCTTTGTAGGTCAGGTATAGGTCATCTCTCAGCTGTCTGTAGGACACCAAGTACAGGGATAGAGCTTTAAAGTGGTCTGTGTAGGATATGTTGTTTACATTCTGTACTCTTCTTGTGAGGAACCTCTGTAGATGCTCCTGTTGTTACATAAGATTAGTCATGTATGTACCAAAGGGGGCACTGTATTCAATGAATGGTCTGATGAAGGATGAGTACAGCAGAACAGTGACATTCTTGGATCTGAATGTCATACCTTTGTTTATAATATCTACAGCATAGAATCATTTCCTTACTATTGTAGATGTATAGATTCATAGATTGTTAGTAGGCTAATGACCCAGGGGGCCTCTCTAAGCCTAGCCAAGTTTCCCTGAAAGAATAATGATGTCCTGTATTCAAATAGGATATTGAGGGTCAGGTATTTATAAGATACCTCTGTCCATAAGGGACATGATTGCTAGCCAGACCAGGTGTAAACTTAACTTCACATGGATGGGAAGCCTGTTCCATAGGAGGTGCAGTCTCTGGGACACATATCTGTCTCTGCAGCATGTTCTAAGTCACACACACAGTTCAGGTCCCTAGACATGGTAATTCTGGTATTGTTTGACTTACAAATATGCGATGATTCATAAGTGTGGGGTTTGTGGTTGCCTTGTAAGCCAGGCATAGATCACCCTTCAGCAACCTATAGGAGATTGAGTACAGGAAAGGGCTTTAAGGTGCTCTGCATAAGGCATATTTCTTACACCTTGTGTTCTTTTTCTAAGGAACCTCTGAGGTTGCGATAGTTGCTGCATATGCCTGGCCAGGTACATGCCGAAGGAAGCATTGTACTCTATGATTGGTCTGATAAGGGCAGAGTACAGTGGAATAATGACCTCTTAGGACCTAGATGCCATGCCCTTACTTATAAGTTGAGCAACATAAGATGATTACCTCACCACTGTGGCCAAATGCTGGTCAAAGTTAAGGCTACTGTTTATGTGCTTACCCAGATTCCTGACCACTGGGTCAACTCTTAGGAGCATATTATCAACATGGTAATTAGCCATGATGATTGACTTCCCAAAGGGTACAGTTATGCATTTCTTAGCAGTCAGTTTAGGACCATGGATTTGGAACCATTTGTTAGTCAGAGAGAGGCCTTCTTGAAGAATACTAGCATCTGCAGCAGAGTCGATGATAACCCCCAGATTGCAATCATCTGCAAATTTAGTCTGCCATAAATCAGCACTTTCTTCCATTTCAGAGAAATAGATGCCAAAAAGGAGCTTGCCAGTACCGAGCCCTGGTGACTTCTGCTAGTGACTGGCCTCTTGACTGAGGTGGCCTCACCTATTTGACCTCATGGAAGCTATCAGTGAGCCATTTGGATATCCAGTAGGTGATAAAAGGGTTTATACCTAAATTAGTGAGCTTGTCTATAATGCCTGAGTAGGGTATTGTATCAAAAGCCTTGTCCAGGTCAAGGTAAGCTGTGTGCACAGTCTTGCCTTCATGCAATGCTTTGGTGACCCTCTCAAAAAACTGCACCAGATTTAATAGGTATGACCTTCCTTTAACAAAGCCGACCTGTGATGGGTTCAGTATTTGCAGGTCGCTTCTGTCCTCATTTCTCATGTCCATGAAGATTCTTTCCATGGTCTTGCATACGAGACTGGTCAGACTTAGGGGCCAGTAGTTAACCCAATCAGTGGTTGGACCTCCTTTGTGTAGGGGAATGACTGTAGCTATTTTTCATTCCTTGGGCACAAAACTTGACTGTAGGCTCCAGCTGAAAAGTGATTCATGTGAACCAGAGAGGTCATGTCTCAAGCAATTTATTAAGCATGCCAGGATGTTATCAGGGCCCATTGATGCAGTGTTTTTGGCCTTGGAAAGTGCATTGATGACTTATTCTCTAGTAATGGTTGCAGGATTGCGGTATGCAGTATTTCCTTTGGACTATCGAGGGAAGTGGAGGGAAAAAATCTGAGCTGAAACTGTCAGCCAAAAGGTTAGCAATGGCCTCCAATTCAGTGTGAGTGATGACACTTACAATAAGTTCTGCATATTGTTGCATATTTCCTCCCCAGGTAACAGACATAGCTGTAGAAAGCTTTGTGGTTGTCCTTTGCCTGTGAAGCAATTTTTTCTTCATGTTTAGACTTTGAAGTATTAATTAGTCATCTTACCTACCTTTTGAGATTCATTATCTGTTTTTTAGTATTATGGTTTTGTTCCTCCTACACCTGGTCAAGATTTTTTTTCTTTTGTTGTATAATCGATTGATACTGTGATTCCACCAGGGTGGCTTCTCTTTTTTGTTTTTATTATTCTTAACATGAGTAGGCACACCTCACTCTATACAGCTGTCAATATGGCTGTACAGAGATTTTATAAATAGCTCAGCATATGCTATGGTTTTTACTGGTTTTGGGGGTGCTTGGAATTTAGCAAAGGTGTCACTTATAAGAGAGAGAGGTTAGTCTTGAAATAGTTCCTAAAGCTTTTTGGTTTTGCTGGATCCCAAGATTTAATTTTTATTTCAAGCAATACTACCTTATGGTCAGATCTGGCAATCGAATACATTGCATTGGGTAAGGCCTCCCACTTTCGTGAATACAGGGTCAAGAATGTTTGTAGCCCCAGTAGGAGAATGGGCCAACTGTTCCAGGATGTTGGTATTAACAAAGTTTTGGAATCACTGGGCTTGTGCATTAGAAGTAGTGTAGGATTCCAAACCTGTAGAGGGGTAGTTGAGATCCCCATGAATATCATATTGGGTTGAATGGTAATGGACTCTAGTACATTCAGATAGGGAGTATGAGATTCCTGGCACATTGAGGGGGACCTATAGGTTGCAAGGATATCTCCAGAGCCGTGGACGAGGGTAAGGCAGTCCACACAGCCTATCTAGACCTCGCCAAGGCCTTTGACACCATCCCCCACTCTGGAATCATAGATAGACTTACTAAGCTAGACATTAATCTCTACATCACTCGATGGGTTGCCAACTGGCTTACTGACAGAACCTACACGGTAAAAGTAGCTGACTCCAAATCCAGCTTCAGACAAGTGACAAGTGGAGTACCTCAGGGTTCAGTCCTGGGACCACTCTTGTTTGGCATCTACTTCTCTGAACTACAGGCCAACACTAAAGGACTCTGGCTAACAAAGTTTGCGGATGACTGCAAACTGGGAGCCATTATTAAATCCCCAAATTATGTGGATACTCTACAAAAGGGCCTTACAGAAACAGATGCTTGGTGCCAGAGCCATGGGCTCAAGCTCAATGCCAAGAAATTTATAGTTATCCCCTTTGGTAAAAAACATGTACCCGTGAATTACCACATAGGTGGCAGTACACTAAACACTGAAAGTGTGATAAGAGACTTAGGGACACAGGTGGACAGTGGTCTCACCTTCAATAACCACATCACCACAACAGTCAGGAAATCCTTCTATGTGGCACACCTCATCACTAAGGGCTTTACATCCAGAAAAAAGGAGGTCATTGTCCCACTGTACTCATCCCTCATTAGACTCATTATAGAATACAACACCCCGTTTGGTATGTACCTCTCAAGACATCTACAACAACTGGAAAGGCCGCAGAAATACCTCACTAAAAGAATCACGGGCCTAAAGCAGATGCCCTACGCTGACCACCTTAAAAAACTCCAGCTATATTCTGTCACATATCGTCTACTCAGAGGCGATCTCTGCTTAACATACAAGGCCATGTCAAACCAAGAGCTGCTGGACATGCTACACTTAAAGAAATTCCAATCCCTCAGAGCCACACACTCCAGGGATCTAATCCTTGTCATCACAATAAACAAAACATGTTGGAGGGATAGGTTCCTGACCCAGAGACTCCCCCAGACTCTGGAATAGACTGCCCATACATGTCAAGCAGAGCACCTCTTTGGCCCTCTTCAAAAGGAACCTTGATGATTGATGGGAGAAAGTAAATTCACCCCAGGGATCACGTCAGTCACCCTGCTAGACAGGGGTCCAGGGAAGTAAATAGTGTGGGAAGAAATAGCCAGGGAATTTTTATGGCTAGACTTGTATAGGCCCTATGGCCAATAGCCTAGTACCAAACTATGAACCTATATAGGACACTGTTTATGGTGAGTTCCACATGTATGAGTTACAGTGGGTAATATACTTTTACTCTGGATATGAGGTTGGTTTTAATATAAACTGAGACTCCTCTACCATTAGTTCACTCCTGTACAGTAGCTGGTCTAAAGGTGTGAAAGGCATTATACCTTACATTGCTGGGGTACTCTCTGTGACTTTAAACCATGTCTCTCTTACTCCACAGATGTCTACACTCTCCAGGGAGAGGAAGGCTTGTAGGGAGTGATGTTTCTTGTTAAGACTTCTAGCACCGAGTAGTACCACCTTCAGATATTCTTTCATAGGTTCAGTTAAGTCAGGAGGTTTATCAGTTTGGCATTGCCTAAACAAGAAACTGTGGTGGTGGAAAAGGTCTTGGCTGATATCCAAAAGCCTAGAGGGGATAAGTGCAGACCATGCCTGACAAAGCTGTGTGATCTGTCAACCATGTCCTCCAGGGCATTAAATATTGTATCCCAATGGATTGACACCAAAGCTAAGCCAATTGTTAAAATCAATCATTTTCTGTTGGTAACATCCCATCATCCTTGGAGAAAGTAGTATGCTACTAAGTGCAAGGCTCATACCTACCTGAGACACATAATCACTGAGCTCAATCATGTCTCACTTTATATAGTCAAGGGAGGTACATCTCAGGTCATTAACACCCGCATACACTATGAAAGAGTCATACTGGTACCTGTGGTTCAATGGCCAGAGTGCCTGTGTGACTTGACAGAACCTAGCCCCAGAATGGCAGCTAACTGTCACACACTCTGGTGTTACAGCTGTGGGTGGTGTTTTAACAGAGAGTTTTTATGATGGCTGAGGACCCTTTTTTTGATTTTGCTATGCATAAGGTCTTAGTGTTTTAGGAAGGTTACCTATAAGTGTCTTGGCATAAGTAGTTTTATGTGTAGGATCTTTACCCTGTGCAGTAGGCATGGTACAAGTGTCACTGATAACTTCTATAGGATTAGATTTATGAGAGAGTTTTGCCTGCTGTGTTAAAGTGTATTTAAACCTCTTGTATACTTTATCTGTCTTATCGAGAATAAGTGGGTTGGCACGTTGGCATGAAACAATTGCTACAATACCTCAGAATATCCATCTCAACCAGCCTGGCTACAGAGAGAGTTGGGAAGTGCATAACCATGGTTACTGATCTACTAAGGAGGAGTAAGGGAAAATTTAAATATTGAATAGGTCAATAATAGAGGGAACTTGATGAGCAATGCTCTAGTTAAAAAATTTGTCAAGACAGAAAGGGCATTTTAAGGGGGAAATTACACTGTGATAAATCAGCATCTACACATATTAAAAGGGCTAAAACATTTTCTGAATAACAGAACCAATAAGCCTTCAACCAGCAATTCCGAGCTCAGAAGGGTGTAGGCTGGCCTCTCTTGCCAAAATAATGTAGACCACAAAATTTCCTAATGTAAAACAACTGGTTTGGAGCACAAGTGCTTAAACAAGAACAAAGACACTTAAAATAACAGGTACAATAAGCCTTCACCAGCAATTCCCAGCTCAGAAGGTGGAGGCTACTCTCTCCTCCCACAACAGTGTAGACCAGAAACCTTCTTAATGTAAAATAACAGCTTTGGAGCCCATCTGCTTAAACCAGAACTAAGACACTTTTAGAATAACAAACAAAATAAGCCTTCAACCAGCAATTCCTACCTCAGAAGGGTGTAAGCTACCCCTCCTGCCACAAACATATAGACCACAAACCTTCCTTATGTAAGATTTTTGGAGCCCAAGTGGTTAAATCAGAACTAAGAGGTATAGAATAATAGTTACAATGTAATCAGGCTACTAACAAGCAATAATAAATGCAGTAGATTTAATGTAACTGAAAGCAACTGAATAAAGTGCATTTTTTAGTAAATGGGAAGGTATGAAACAGAAGGTAACTCAAGTTTAAGGACTAAGGGGGAGAACCTTCCCAGTTGATCTCTCAGTTCTCAGTAGAATGAGTTGATGAGATGAGACTAGGAGAAGTGTCCAAAATCAGATTTATAGTAGGGGAGGGCAACTTAAAAGACACCAAATTTAAAAGTACAACAACAGCAGGGCAGCTGGGTGTTTAAAAATCAAATGCAGACAGAGATCAGAAAGGCAGAGAACAGCAAGTCAGTCAAGCACAACAGCTAAATAAGGATTCCACTAAATATTTGCAGTTAAATAAGGAATGCTATTACTCAGCTCCTCCCACTTATTTGCTAGATGTTATCACTGTCTGCAAAATAATTCTTTTCTAACTAACCCTAGCCAAGACCTCTTAAAATTCCAAAAAGAACAAAAACTTAAAACAAAATGCAAAGTAAGAAAAAGATAAAAAATAGAAGTAACCAAACTTTAAATGAATAACTCCAGTCCAAAATCAAATGCAGACAGAGATCAGTCATAGGCAGGAGAACAGCAAAGTCAATCAAGCACTACCATCACTACATGGTGGTAAAAGTTGAGGTTACTGTCTACATTCATTCCCAAATCTCTGACACTGAGTTCATTGTTAGGGGTGTATTATCAATGTGGCAGTTACTAGGGATTGCCATTTTCCCAAAGCATACTGTTATGCATTTCTTGGCACTGAGTTTTAGAGTGTGGTTATGGCACCAATTATTGGTTTTTGGCAAGCCTTCTTAGTGGGTATTTATGTCTTTTGGAGATTCTGTGACTGTGCCATCTGCAAACATGGTCAGCCAGAGATACTCAACATTGGCCCTGATTATAGAGGAGAAGAAGATGCCAAAAAAAGAGTGGCCCCAGCACTGAGCATTGAAGAACTCCCCTAGAGACTGGCCTTTTTATGGAGATAGACTCCCCTCTCTTACATTTTTGGGTCCCATCTTTCAGCCAGCTGGCTATCCAGTGGGTGACAGTGGGGATTATACCCAATTTTGTGAGCTTGCCTCCAATTGGCGAGTAGGGTATTGTGTCAATGCTGTGGCTTGGTCAAGGTAGGCAGAATGCATGATTTTCCCCTCATCCATTGCTTTAGTGACCTTCTCAAAGAAGTCCACCAGATAGAAGAGCCATGACCTACCATTGATGAAACAAAA